>NW_023494802.1:37420271-37532771 GCF_904425465.1 Colossoma macropomum
GTGTTCACAGACAGTGGTGTTCAGAGGTGATTCTGAGCCCATGCAGTGATTTCCACTACAGAATCATGTCTGTTTTAACGCAGTGCTGTCTGAAGATCACGGCCAGTATATACTGGTTTTTGGCCTTGTGCCTTGCATACAGAGATTTCTCCAGATTCTTTGAATCTTCTAACGTTATTATGTACCACAGATGATGAAAAGCAAAAGTTCTTCGCTATTTTATGTTGAGAAACGTTATTGTTGAGTTGTTGCTCTATTTGATGGTGCAGTCTTTCAGAGTGGTGAACCCCTCCTCATCTTTACTTCTGAAAGACTCAGCCTCTCTGAGATGCTCTTTTATACTCAGTGATGTTACTGACCTGTTGTCAATCAACCACCAGGTGTTTTTTAGCGTTACACAACTTTACCAGCCTTCTGTTTCCCCCGTCCCAACTTTTTTTGTGATGTGTTGTTGGCATCAAATTCAAAATGGGCTAATATTTTTCAACAAACAATAAAATTTCTCAGTAACATTTGATTTGTTGTCCTTGTACGAGTTTCAATGAAATATAAGGTTTAACTAATTTGCACATCATTGTCTTTTGTTTTTTTTACATTTTGCACAGCATCCCAACTTTTTGGGAAATGGGCCTCTTCTGTATATTACACTGTTATATCATGTAATAAAGATGCTTTCTTGTTTTAGTTCACCTGTTAACCTGTTAATAACTGCTTTACAGAACAGAAAGGTCAAATCCACCTCTGGCTGAAAGGCCTTTCACTGCTCAGCCTTATTCAAAACGCCTGTTGTTGTTGCCAACTTTGATGAACTTTCACTAGCAGAAGTGCATTTACACAGAAGCCCTGAAGGGCCATGGATTTGCAGGCTTTTAAAGTACTTCTTCTCACGATTACAAGTTATTTTCATTCGTTTTCTTAAAATCTCGTGATATATGTGTCATTATCACGGCACAACAAATGTTGTTTTCTTGAGATCACAAGTAATTTAATTACATTGTCACGACATAACACAGACATAACGTTCGTTATGTCGTAATGATGGCATAAATGTCTTGTGATCTCAAGAAAACAACATTTGTTCTGTCGTGATATTGATGTGAACAACTCGAGATCTCGAGAAAACAAATGAAAATAACTCATCACAGAAAACCGAGGGTTTACGTGCATTTACGTAGAAAATGTGCATTATTTCTCAGAGCAGATTTGCGCAATGCGCCTGTAACCCCTCACCCTCACCAGAAACTATTTCAACTATTTGCGCACTGCAAGCAGAGAGACAGAGAGAGAGAGAGAGAGAGAGAGAGAGAGAGAGTTTTTCGCACCCATATTCAGGGAAAGTCCCTCCTCCGCTGCACTCTGATTGGCTCTTACTTTCCCGCTTCGTGCTCCGCGATTGGCTAGTACTTCGTACTCGCCCATTGGAGCAGACAACTCGTGAATATGAACTCTTAGCCAATCCTAGCACTCGAGGCGCGGCGCTACTAGCCAATCGGAGCGCTGGAGAGGCGGAGCTTGCCGGAATACGGGTGGGTGGTTCGGGGTTAGAAGAAAAAAAAGCACAAAACAAAAAATTAAAGCAGCGCGTGCGGCTAACGGCTAGCGGAGGAGTAACAGTCGGTCAGTCTGTTAACGGCGGTTAAGTCGGTTAAAGTGAGGCGCAGCCGAAACCTGGAGCCCCGGGGCGGTACGCGGGGCATGGAGCGAACCGTGGCGCCTCACGGGGCGACTCCACACGGCGGAGCGGCTCGGGAAAGTCGACTTTGACTGGCCGAAGCGAAGAGAAGCAGCGCCGAAGCGAAGCCCTGAGGAATGGCCGATCCTCTGCGGAGGACTCTGTTAGCCAAACTGAGGGGGAAGAAGGCGAAGAAGGCGGCGGTGGCTAACGGCGGCGGCGGGGGCAACTTTAAGGCAAAAGTTTCGCCGCCGACGACGACGACGGCGGACTCGCCGCAGCTGAGTGGCCGAGCGGTCGCGGCGGTGGAGTTGGACTCGACGGCCAGCGGAGGTAAGCAGGGTCGGTGTTTGAACGGGGGTTTGGACGGCGGGGTGGTTCGGTTAGTCTCGGGGCTCCGCGAGAACGGAGAAAACTTTAACGGGAGAGACGACGGAGGCGGTCGCTTCTGGGACGAACGCCGGAGGAGAGAGCAGCTCGCCGGCGGAGACTCCATAGGCTTCGGTAACGCCAGCTGGGGCAGTACTGGGCTGGAACACGGGGACCGGAGGACCGTTAGACTACCCGAGGCTGCTTGGAAGAGAAACGGGACGAGTGAGTGCAGGGAAGCGGGCTGGGACGGAGCTCTGGTGCTCGATCAAGGGGCCAGTTCGGTCAGCCTGAGAGCCGGAGCCGAGCCGGCAGAGCCGGTCCAGTTCAGCTGCATCAACGGTCGTCTGCTGGACGCGAACAGCTCAGTGAGTTCAGGGTCAGGCCTTTTACGTATCCTCCACGCAAACGCGGATGACCTTGGTCTGATCCACCTCATCGAAAGTTCGCTCGAAAGAGATCTGAGGATGCCAGCTTTGCAGAGTCCTGCGTTTTTCCCCACCGAGCTGGAAATACTGGACTCCAAAGTGGGCCCACGGCTCCTGTGGGACACAGAGGGGTCAAACCGGCACAACTCTGTGGACAGCGAGGATGAAGACTACTATGACAATGAAATTCTGCCTCTCTATGGATCTGGGGCTCAAAACCTGGGGTTAAACGGCAGCGCTGGAGCATCGCAGTCCATGTCGGTCCACTTTGTCCAGTCGTCTCAGGAAGAAACAGACAGGCTGAGGACTCGGCTGAAAGAAGCTTATTGCTTCCTCATAAACACCACGCGCAGCATGGCTTTTGACGGACAGGCGCAGAGCGGCAGCTCCAGCCAGTCCCGGGACAGCGTGAGGAGCGTGTGTTCGCGGTCCTCCACCAGGCTGGCGGAGAGCGACACGTGCTCTTCCGGACAGCACAGCGGCCAGCAGGCTTGTGGCTCGGACTGGGCCCTGCTGGACTTGGGTGAGAGCTGTGGAGCCAGATTTGGAGGCTCTCAGAGCAGGAGTCTACAGTGCTTGGCCCCTGAAAGCTGCAGGCCACAACTGCAGAGGTCTGCGAGTGACTCGGGCGTCCGCTATAGTACAGAACTGAGTCAGGGTGAGCCGTGCACGGTGAACCAGAGCGGCTCTGTCCCTGAGCCCATAGCATTGGACAATACACTTGTTGCATATGAGCCAGCAACCTCTGCAGTTTTCATCGTAACTGAGGCCACAGTTTTGGAACACATGGGAAACGCAGGCTTGCCTGACCACACCGCCTCAGTGGATCAGAGCCCGGGAGAACCACATATGGAGACCCAGAGTGGTTCCATGACTGACCCCATGGCTGTACATGATACGGTTCCTGTATGTGAGCCAGTGGATGAGTGTTTGCACCCAGAGAACACAGAAACTGAGGCCTTGGTTTCAGACATGAGCTCGATTGAACGCTGCAGCGGCTCCATCAGCAGCCTGGTCGGTTCGTCCGATTCTCCAGATGTTCCAGCCCAAAAATCCGGGCCTTCCATCTCACAGCAGCTGAGCCAAAGTGCATGTACTGGAACGCTGGGCAAACCGCCCGGAGTCACCGTCAACAAGATGCAGGAGTGGATGCACAAGGGCCGCGTCCTTTCGTCTGAGATGCGGCAGAGAATAGCTGGCTCCTCCCTGCGTGGGCCTCAGGGTCAGGACGGCCAGGCGTGGCCAAAAGCCTCCGCTCATCCGGCCAGCGCCACACACACAGCCAAGCCCGGCAGCGTGGGCTCCGCTGGAGGGCCCCAGCCAGGTACAGCCGCTGCAGAGGGACGGAGGAGCTTCCCCAACTCTCAGTCTCCTTCTCTCTTTCTTTCAGCCTATTTCTCGCTGCCTTCATGTGCTTTTTGAATAACTCCAAAAAGTTTAGCTCAATTGTCGTAAATATAAATACATATAACAATGTTGATATTCAAGCTCCTGACTTGTTACTAACCTTTTCCTTTCATCATGGCCAAGGAGAGGATTGTTTCAGTGGTTAATAGTAGGAAATTCACTATCTAAAAGCAGCTTACACCGAAAATAAAGCAATGTATTTTAGTTTATGATTCAAATTATCACATAATTTCTGCTTATATTATTTAAACAGAAATTTTTCAATTTTACAGAGGAATTCCACCATTTCTACAAAACGTACATAATTCATGAGATGTAAACAGTCATTCAGAGTGGTTTAATGTGAAAAAATCAATTGTAGAAAGATTTACCGACTTCTTTACAGTGGTGTTGATGGGAACCAGGGGTCACAATGTGTATAACACAAATCCAAAACTCCCAGTGAACCTACACGTCTTGTATGTAATGTTAATGGTAAAATGGTGGAACATTATTTTTTTCCTTTTAACACCCTGCCTGTACCTCTTGACCATGAATGGATAAAAAAAGCATTTTAGGCTGACAGCTTTTCTCAAAACTACTATAAAACAATGTCTCAGACATCAGGCAGCATATTCTGTGTTGTAAATTTCTGTGTGGCTGCTTAAGAGGCATTAAACTCTACCAGACGTCTGGTTCCTATCACCACCACTGTGAACAAATGTGACTCTAGAACAGAGCGTTTCACATCAAACCACTCTGAGTGACTTTGTTTACATCCTAATGATATTATTATGCAGAAATGCTGAAAAATGAATGGAATTCTAGTGTAATGTTATAATAACGTGGTAATAACTGTGTGGATTTATTGCGTTATGTTTTTATACAGTTGGTAACTATATACACATTTGAATCAAGTAAATTTGATGGATCTTAGCGGTCAGACAAATTAGGCCGTAGACATTTAGGGCCAAACTAATAGGAGGAGAACTATAAAGCGCTTAAACCCAAAGAATTTGTCAATATGGCTTCTGAAAAGCACACAAAGGCAGCATCTCTCTCTTTCCTGGGGACATCCTCACACATCCTCACCTCCACTCATTCCGAACCTCAGTCGTCACGGCCGCCCCTGTGGAGAAAAAGCAAAGGGGTGGACGGGCCGAGGACTCTGTTCTGGACTCTGTAACCGGTGGCGGGTCGTTTCCCTTCCTCTTCCTCACTAATGAAGGCTCATGTAACGATGGGACTGTAGTTAGCTGCACGTTGGTGGAGGGTTCTCACTAGCACTCCTTAACATCATGCTACTAACACGCGGCACTCAGCGCTGTGGTGACGGGGTTTCGGTTACGGAGATTTTGTGCTTTCGTTGATTAACAAAATGTTCATGCTTTTGTCGAAATGTCTCCAGCAGAGCTGCCCAAATCCTATCCTGCTACATCAGCGGTGTTGGTGGAGCTGGAATGACGGAAGAGTGAACTGATTGCAGCCGGGAAGCAGATTACTGCTATCTGCTCTGCTCCAGCTTTTGTGTTTTATCTCTAAGACGAATACACACTCGCTGTGCAGGATAAGATTTGGGTGTCTGGAACACATCTTGTACCCTGAAACCAAACGGAGCTTTGTTTTCACCACGTAATCCATCAAATTTTATCAGATTCAAAGGCCAATTTGTCCTACTGCGTTACAGGTGGCAGATTCTGAACTCCAGATAAGGATGGAGGAGCGCAATTCTGTGCTTTGTGTAGAAAAAAGGATGTCCAGCTGGTTTGGGTTCATGTTCCCGTAGATATGGAGCACTGTGTCCTCAGTAGCTGTGTTTGAGCGTGTTCATCAGCAGGTCCTGCACTGCTCTAATGATATGATCATAGATATGAACGTAGGGCTGGTGGAGGATGTGTGCAGGGGCTGGGGGGGAAGTCCAGTGGGTCATACTTGGCTATAATTATATCAGTGCGTAGGGCTAGCGGAAAGTTGTGGTCTGCGCTGGTCTGGAGGGAAAATGCCAAAGTTTCTCAAAGTGCTTAGTGTGTGGAAACAGATCCGTGTGTGTGGAGTGTGGCAGGGGAGCTGTTTGTTTTTGAGGGGACAACAGTTGGTCCTTTAACACACGCTCACGCACATGTGGCTCGTTACTGCTGAGAGAGAACAGCCCTCCACATTCTGGGTGTGTCAGAGTCTTAGAGCACCATATTGTCGACAATCTCATTTTTTGAATATTTTAAACACTATTTGAAAACGGCAGTGGCTGTTCTTATTGTGTTAGGGACGGGCAGTGTGACGATATTAGGGATGCTAGTTTTAGTACGTTCTTTTGACTGAGAACCATTATTTCTCTGTGATTAATAATTAGCCGACCAACCTAAAACCACAAACCCAATCCATGAAAACATCACAGCTCTGCGTTTTAAATATACAAGTCTTTGTGCTTCGTTGAATAAAAAAAAAAAACATAGCTTAAAGTAAAAGATACGACACTAACGCACTGTTGTCTACCTGTTTACTTACATTTGCCACGTTATTAGCCCAAGTTAATCAAAATACGCCCTTACTTTTAATATAAATGAATATAAAGAGCTTTTAATCCAAACAATTTCGAAACCTTTTTGTTGATCCATTGAAATGTTTACTCAATGTAAAGGCCAACTGCTCAAATGATGGACAAAAGTAAAAATCGCTAAAAATGCAGATACTTTTTGCGCAGTATATAGTCTGGCTGGGACTAGCTTGAAGGTCTACCCTCTTAAAAAGATTCTTAAAGGTTCTTAAAAAAGAGGGTTCTTAAGTAAAGACAGTCATTTTATATAGAACCATGATCACTCAAAGACCCATTTGCCTGCTGAAATGGTTCTTTGCATGGTGAAATCGTTCTTCAGATGGAGAATTTGTTATATATGGTTCTATGTAGCACCAAAAAAAGGTCTGCTGTTGTAACAATGTCAAGCTTGTAACAGTAGAAGAACGTTTTGGTGCTATATAGAACATTTTTCAAAAAAATGCTCACTACGTTCAGGGGTGAAGCCTGAAACTGAAAATAGTGGATGTTTTTGTGTTCTCGGCCAAAACAAATCAGGCCTGAATAAAATGTGAAAAAAATCGCAATTTAAATTGCAGTCGCAACTTTAGTCGGAAAAATTGCGATGGGATATTTTCCCCAAATCGTTCAGCCCTAAACACTGCATAGACTAACCGTGAGCACATTTGTAGGTCGTATCTTAAGGCTGTTCTCAACAGAAGCAACATAAAAAGACGTTTTATATTAAAAATATTAAAAAGACAGTTGGTGGTAGCCGAGCGCTGCGTCATGTGGATAAATATCCTAGTTGCGCTGTTTTGGTAAACCAATGTAAACGTTCTGATGCTATTGGTTAAAAATAAGGGCAGTTCAGGAGTTGAGAATTGGAGTCAACTCCAGAAAACCCAGAGCTGTGCGTCTTAAGGGCTGAGTTGGGCTACCGACCGGTCCTCAAGTGAAGTGGAAACCCCGCCTACTCAAATGTTAGTTGTTTGTTGAAAATTAAATTAAACTCTTTAACCGAAAGGCGTTGGTCGGACACCTATGTATTTGTTAGTTAATGGTTCATCCGTTAATCATTAACATCCCTGTACGGTGTTTATAGGTGTTGTGATAAATCGTATCATGGTATGTCACAGTATGCTTTCGAAACAGATCATGGATATCATCAGCTGAACACTGACCAACTGCATGTTTGATTACAAACAGGGAGTAATTAATCCTGGCTAATGGTATTCAGTGCAGAGCAGGGACTGAAACACTGAATAAAAATCATCCATAGTTTTTTTTATGCCTGTTCCAACTTGTTAGATCTCTTCAAAAACAGAATATTGTGACGTATATCATGTATGAAGAAAATATCATGATGTCTAATTTAGTGTAAATATCATGAGGCATGTTATATATCAAGAAATTATCTTTGTGATGTTGTAATATTATATTTTTGCAGTATCGCTGACTCGTACTAAACAATAGAAACTCTGAAAAGCAAACCTTTCGTGTTACATTAATAGATGCTTAGCTAAGAACGACCTTTCTTCGCCGATACACTTAGTTTGCTTACAACAGTGGTGAAATTTAATAGAAGCAAAAAGACTGAGACTGATTGTGTGTTTGTGTTTGTGTCTGCACTGAAAAAAGTACATCATTTCTGCATGAATGAAATATTACATCAGCAGTTGTTGCTAAAAGTAAGTAAACAGCAGGACAGTTTTGTGACGATTGTGGTGAAATTAGTACATTAGAACGAGGTAAATTCAGTGCTTTCAGAAACAGAAGCCAACAGCCGAAACAGTAGGACTAATATCTCACGCGCTGCACTTCTGAAAGACTGCCAATTACAGAAGCTCCTGCTGGTCCTGCATTCATTAAGAGCTGGACTCCTGATCTCAGATCAGTTTCTCCAGGCCTGACACTGACGTAAATCACGTTGGGCTGGTGGTAGCACTGATCAGGGTCCGCACTCTGAGCTTATAGGATGCTTGGCCCCCTGTCCTGTTTTTCAGATGCATTCCAGCGCCATGGAAACGTGAAACTCTGGGAGGAATATTTTGAATGCCGACGCTGTTGTAGACTTTGTTTGTGTTTGGTTACTTAATGCCAGACTACGGCGGACGATGAGAAAAGAACGATTACGCATTAGTTAAGGTCAACCGGGATTATTCCTTCCGGTCGGCCTCGGGTTACCTAAAGAATGATGGCATTGAGTCGTGCTGTGTAATGCACTCTGTGTTTGGTAGCCCGTGTGCTTGTGTATATCTGATAAACTGAGTAAGTAAATACACTCTGTGCAGGGTTATCTTGTTATACTATGACTTACAGCAAGGACAAGTGTCAGTACGTGCATAATGCTGAATTATCAGCCTAATTACAACCCCATTTCCAAAAAAGTTGGGACGCTGTGTAGAATGTAAATAAAATGCAAAATAGCATAGCTAATAGCTAATCATGTAAACCATATTTTTAAAGGAAAATACTACAAAGACAACAAATCAAATGTTCAAACTGAAAAATGGTAGTTTTCTGAAAAATATATGCCTGTATTGAATTTGATGCCAACAGCACATTCCAAAAAAGTTGGTATGGGGGCCTGTTTACCGCTGTGTTTCATCACCTCTTCTTTTAACAACGCTCTGTAAGGGTTTGGGAACTGAGGAGACACTGCTGTAGTTTTAAAAGTGAAATGTTTTCTCGTTCTTGTTTGATATAGGATTTCAGCTGCTTATCAGTTCAGGGTCTCCTTTGTCATATTTTTCATTTCATGATGTGCCAAATGTTATCAGTGGTGACAGGTCTGGACTGCAGGCAGGTCAGTTTAGCACCAGGACTGTTTTAATACAGAGCCATGGTGTTGGAACACATGCAGAATGTGGTTTGTCGTTGTCATGCTGAAATAATCAAGGCCTTCCCTGAAAAAGACGTCGTCTGGTTGGCAGCATATGTTGTCAAAACACGTATATATCATTCAGCATTAATGCTGCCTTCACAGATGTGCACGTCACCCATACCATGTGCACTAATGGACCCCTATACCATCATGAATACTGGCTTTTGAACTGTGCACTGATAACAAGCTGAGTGGTCTTTAGCCCGGAGGACACAGTGTCCATGATTTCCAAAAAGAATTTCAAATGTTGATTCGTCAGAACACAGGACACTTTTCCACTTCACCTCAGTCCATTTTAAATGAGCTCGGGCCCAGAGAAGGTGGCAGCATTTCTGGATCCTGTTTAAATATAGTTTCTTCTTTGCGTTTTAGAGTTTTAACTTGCATTTGTGGATGCAGCAATGAACTGTTTTCATAGAAAGTGGTTTTCAGAAGTGTTTCTGAACCCATACAGTGATTTTCACTACAGAATCATGTTTGTAATGCAGTGCCGTCTGAGGTCCCAAGGATCACGGCCAGCAAATATTGTTTTTTTGGCTTTGTCCCTTACATACAGAGATTTTTCCAGATTCTCTGAATCTTTTAATGATATTATGTACCGTAACTGATAAGAAGCAAAAGTTGCCCCTATCTCAACTTTATTTGAACATGCTGTTGGCATCAAATTCAAAATGTATATTTTTCAAACAACAATAAAATTTGTCAGTTTCAACATTTGATTTATTGTCTTTGTACAATTTTCAATGAAATATGGGGTTTAAATGATCTGCACATCATTTCATTTTGTTTTTATTTATATTTTACACAGCATCCAAACTTTTTTGGAAATGGGGTTGTACAATAAACTACCTCGGTTGAGAATGAGAGACCTGTGTGTGTTGTGTGTGGGTGTACATGTGAGTGATTTATGGTGAAGATTGTCTTGGCTGATTTCTAATGAAAACACATTTATTGGTCGTCCTATTGTGTACAGACAGGAAACGATCTGTTGAGGTAACAAGTTTTAGCAGATGAAGACAAAGCCTGCATTCATAAGATGTTTTAGTATCTGGAAATAAAAGCATTAATATGAGTTGCTGGTTTGCTGTGGTATGTTTTGTCGGCAGAGACTGATGTGAGCGGGGAAACTCATTCAGACATGAAAGCGCCGAAGGTTTTTTTAAATGAAGGAAAAACTAACCAAACCAGTCGCTGCACTTCTTTGTCTTTAGAGCTGGAGTGTGTAGCTCTGGAGTCGTACGTTGACAGCAGCGATGTATTATCTTCTGCATTTTGTTCAATATTGACATGACTGACAATATTGCCCTGCCCACATCAGCTCCTACTGGCTGAAGCATGGGTCAGTCATGCGTTGATGCCTGTTGTTTGTTAGTGCATGGTTTTCATTGAAATCAGTGGCAAGAGAGGCATTTTTGTTGAAATATGCTTTTATTTTTTAAATAAAATTGATGGAATTCATTTCTATGAGGGACAAAACAAGAAGTGGATTTTTATCTTTCAATTAAACAAGAAAGTCAGCATTTCAAAAGTGTTTTTTTTTGTTATTGTGCTTAAATGTTATTTTTTTATTGAGGCAGTTGTACACTATTTTTTGATATCAATAAAACCACAGTAGTTTTGCCCGTTATATTTCGGCACGGCCACAAAGGGGTTTTCACCCCTCCCCTGTCGCCCCTCATTGCTCGCTAGCAGGTAAACACAGCATCGACTAAGCATTCAACTCTCCTCGAATACAGTATATCACTGTTGTCGGAAAAAAACCTCGTATCTCCAAATTGGTAACTTTACAGAAGAAGCAAACTTACTTTACTTTTAATGTAAGTCAGTGGAACCTGAATTTTTTCCAAGTCATTTTGGGCCGTTTCTTTTGGTCCGTTCATCCTGAAATTTACACACAATGTAAAGGACAACAGGCACATGTCAAAAACGGAACATCGATCAAAATGGAGATATGAGGTTTTGTTCCGACAGCAGCGATATGAATCGACAAATAACGTGTTTTGTTAGTGTTCATATCTGAACATTGGTCCAGTGCCTACAATTAACATTAGCCATCCCTACAATTAATATTGTGGAAATAACATCATGCTAATTGGTCTCTACTGGCTTCTATTCATTGCTACTTCAGCATGTGTGGATGAGCTACTCCTTGACGCTGTGTGATTAATCGTCTGGAGTGTGTGTGAGTGTGTGTGTGAGTGTGTGTGTGTGTGTGAGTGTATGTGTGTGTGTGTGAGTGTGTGTGTTATAGACAGTGTCTCCTCAACCTTGTGACTATGATTATATGATACTTATTCACTCATCTGGTCTTGGCTGCGCGCTGAAGCAGCTGCATCAGGGCTTCCCCTTTTTACCTCGTTTTCCACTGATCTGAGAGCAGCTCTAGATAAGAATAACTTCAGGGTTTGAACAGAAAGAGCTGATTCTGCCTCAGTAGCCTTCATGCACTCTGAGTTTGGCTGTAGAGAAGCTGCGTTACATAGACGAGCCGAAGGCTTAGAGCTGTTTGTTTGAGTGTTTACGCTGGAGTTGGTGTTGTTTCTAGAGAGCTGATGAAGGCTTTTGGCGTCTGAATTAGAGGCTGTGTTGTCTGTTGACTCTTTTGAAGGAGACAGTAAGCCATAAACATTCATGCCACTGCAGATGTAGTGAACTTGCAGAAAATCGTAATGTTATGTGAGGTAATGGAGGTGATGTGTCTGCGTTCATTTTGAGAGGGATAAAGAAGACAAGTCTTTGCTTGTCGGGGGAGGTGGGGGGGCCTAGGCTCCTCCACTTGGAAGCTGGGCAGATTTCTGGCCCTTAAAAAACTTCAGTGTCAATAAAATAATTCCAAAATGTGAGGTTGTCGAGGACAAATGCAGTTTTTGCATCCTGATATCTTTCCACCTTAAATAAATGAAAGAGACTGATAAATCACAAATTTTCAGTCGATGCTATCGCCACAGCAACATTTGGGTCCCAGAAAAAGAAAAGATGCCTTTTTCAATATAAAGAGGTATTTTACCCGATTTGTAAAGAATACAAAGGACAGTATTTTGAAAAAGCAACATGAACATCACAATCTTCATCTATTTAGCGCCTTAAACATCCACGCCTAGAGCTGTAAAAGGTGGGCTTCTGGTTAATTAGCCTTTACCCGCCGTGGTATACGAGGCTTATTCATTTTCCGTTTCACCTTAAATGGTTTATCAGTTATTAAGGTGGCCGAAGGAAACGGCTGCGTCTTTTAAGGAGTTTATGGAATAAGACGCTGCTGAATAAGAAGACAGCTTCAGCTTCGCCTGTTGATAAATTAATCAAAGTTAGCCAGATGAATCTGTGGTTATTATTCAAAAACATTATCATTGTAGTTAAACGTCTTGGCTGTAATGAAGACTTGTTGCTGGTGGTCGTTCTCGCTGTAGTGATGTCTCTGGCACGTAAAACTTGCTAGCTGGTGCCCCAACCCGTAACCAGGCCCTCCAAAACGAAATTCTGGCTACACCACACACACAGACACACACACACACACACACACACACACACAGTTCACGCTGGGTTGTTTGCTGAGGCCGTATGTGGCCCTGCTGATGGCCTGTAGGCATATCCTTTCTCTGCTTCCCCCGACAATATTTAGGCCTTACTGGGACACATTTATTTCACTTACATCTCTCAGACCTGTCCAGTGCTTCTCTTGTGATCAGTCCCAGTTTTTAACGGTTTCGATATTCGTCTACCTCCAGTACATCTGACTCAGCTTCTGAAAGGCTTAATAATAAGTTGTATCAGAACATGTTTTATTTCTCCTGTAAACATACCATTTTGGAGATACTAGTTTCTGAATACAGCATATGTTATTTATGAGAATTTGCTTAATTACAAGTCACAAAGATTAAAATGTTACATCACCGTCATAAATATCTATATTTTTGACAGCTTTAGAAAACACCAACTGCCCTTTATGATGTCGGAACAATTCTTGATCATTGGCCTGACAGAAATTTTGAAAAGCAAAATTTAATCCATTAAACTCCAAGGGTCGGTTTCTTGGGCAGTGATTAAGACTGTTAGTCTCGGACTACATTTTACTTTCATTTGAGAATCTCCCTTAAGTATGTTTTATGGTCCAAGACTAGGCTTAATTCCTGTCCTATGGGTCTGTCTGTGGGTCCACACTTCACTTCTTTGACCATAAGACTGTTGATTCATGGTAGTCATGGAATCATTTATAGCAATTATTGAATAATAAGCCTGCAGTTTAAGAGGCTCATGTTTTTACTTTCTCCCATAACTTACCATTTTCTTATGACAGCGACAAAAACCGTTAAAGGTGGTTTCGTTATTTGTTGAAAGGACAGCGATGAGCTCATTCTTGTACTGATTCCTTCTTTGAATAAGTCTTAAAAACAGGATCTTAAATCAAGTTTTTGGGTTTGAATTTATTGTCGCTGGACCGTGTGACACCAGATGGCCAGTTACATGAACAGAAACTGAGTTCGAGGTCCAGATTCTGACTCTGCTCTGAGCAATTTGGACAGTAGAATTGGCCATTTGCTCTGACATAAAAAAAATCTAGCTGCAAAAATCTAGAACAGATATGTGGGTGAGAAGTGCAAACAGTAGAAAGAACTGTTTTAAATCAGCCCTGTCTTCTCCACTAAGAAAGAACTGTCACAAGTTGACAGTGTGTCCACATTTTTTACATTTTTCTACATTTTTTTTGCCCTCAAGATGATTTTTCAGGAACTCTGATGTTGTATCTGTGAAGCGTTTGAGTCAGATTTACAGCGCGCCCGAGGCACGGCCCGAGGAGCTGTAGATCTGTGTCTGGGTCTTAGCATGTGTGCGTGTGTCTGTGGTCTGGAATTCCCTGCGTGTGTGTGCATGCTCCCCGAGTTATGAAAGACCCTTTAAAAGAAGCACGACAGCACAACACCAACCTCAACACAGCAGCCGCAGCCAAAGCTAGCGCACATACTTTAGAGACGAAGTGGAAGCACAGCTGCTGCGCACTGGAGTTCATGGATACTCTGGTTTATTAGTTGCAGATCTATTTGGACCGCTTGCCGTTCAGTTCCGCTGCAGCTGTGGAAATGAACAGAGTTTTATGGAGTGTTTGATGTGATTGGTCTTTCTCGTGTTGGAGCCCACATTAAGGGACGGTTCCTAGAAGAAACTGGAGGCTCAGAAATGAAGGGTTGATGGGTTCATGTGTTGTGGTGTGGCAGAGATCACAGAATGGAAATGTCGTGTTTTGGCTGATAGAGAGAGTCGGAGTCAGGGCTGAGCGATTTGGGGAAAATGTCTAATTCCGATTTTATTTATTGCGAATGCAATTTAAATTGCACTTTCATCAGACCTGATTTCTTTTGCCCAAGAAGACCACCTTTTTGGCTTGAGGCTTGACCCCTGAACGTAGTGTGCCAAACTGCCAGTAAGTTGTGGTTGTGATGTCACAACACGTGGAGGTTTGGTCGCCTATGATTGGTCTAGCTTATCTCCAGCCATTTCAGAGGCTCTTGTAGGTTCAATTTTTCACTCACTGTCTAATGTACACACTTTAAAAAGGTTGTTCTTCAAGGGTTCTTCAGTAAAGGCAATGGTTTTATAGAACCATAAACACTCAACGTCCCATTTCATTCAGGGTGAAATGGTTCTTTAAATTGATGGAGAATGTGTTGTGTATGGTTCTATATAGCACCTTTTTGGGAAAGGTTCTACACAGCACCAAAATGTTCTTCCATTATTACAAGCTTGACATTGTAACAATAGCAGAACCTTTTTTGGTACTATATAGAACAATAAACACACATTCTTTATCAGTCTGAAGAAACCGTTTCATCATGCAGAGAACAATTTAAGCATGCGAATGGTTCTTTGAGTGTTCATGGTTCTATATAGAACCCCTGTCATTAGTAAAGAAGCGTCTTTTATTAAGAGCCTTTAAGAATGATCTCTTTTAAGAGTGTAGGCTATAATTTAAAAAAAATTGCAGCTCTTGCGATTTGAAAATTGCACTTGTCTTAAATTGCGATTTCGATAAAAAAAACGATTAATCTTCCAGTTCTGGTGGGAGTTCTCTTATCATGACTGGGATTCAGAATCAGAACCTTTTATTTTCCAACTAGGTATTTTTGTTTTGGTGCAGACGTCCACTAAGCACGGCACTATGAAAATGTCTTGTGACCAAAAGTACCACAGTACAAAGCACTAATAGACACTGTAGTCATTTCAAAAGTGGAGCATAGACCACAAGGGGAATTCCTCCAATTGTTCAAATTTTCTGCATATTTCAATAATAAGATGTAAACACAGTCAGTACGGCTGTTTTATGTAGAATGGTTCATTGTAGAGAAACTTACTCTTTCTTTACATTCATGGCATTTGGCAGACACTTTTACACAGGTAGGCAAAGGTAGTGTTTGGAGTCTTACCCAAGGACTCTTGTTGGTATAGTGTAGGGTGCTTACTCAGATGAGGATTGAATCCCAGTCCACAGCGTAGAAGGCAGAGGTGTTACCCACTACACTATACCAACCACTTTACAGTGGTGGTGATCGGGACCAGGGGTCCCAATGTCTGCAACACAAATATAGCCGTTTTATTTACTATTTCAAACCACCAGTGAACCTACGAGTCTTCATAATTTTTTTTTTTTAATAATGGTAAAATAAACCATTCTGAATCTGAATAAATCTAAATCTAAATCTGAATAAAATAAGTTTTCTTTGGGGACTGTTTTATTTTAGACGTAAGCCTTTCCATGAATGTATTGTAAAAGTGTGTGTTTTAGGTCAAAACCTTGTCAAATTTCATAAAATAATATTTTAGGCACCAGCTAACTTACGCTTTTAGAAGCAGTGGACATTTTGGTTGTCTGTCACCACCACTGTGAACAATTCAGGTCCACTTACAGTTTATTTTTACATGACCATTTTCCAACCTGTCTTTATCCCTTAGAATCAAACAGTTACTGTGTAAGACTGATATAAGTAAAGGACCTCTGTTCTGATTGGCTGCCCTTCATTGTGCTTAGAGCTTAAATATGAATGGGCAGAGCTAAATGCTGTAGCCTGAATACAAACAGGGAATTCAAAACAGGTTGTTTGTGCAGCCTGGTTTCCATATATGGACTGGAGAGTGGAGTGAGTGTTGAGTGAAACATTAATAGTGTTTACATGTTACTTAAGTTTCTTTGATTTGAAAGAGTTTGTGCTGTATGAGCCCTTAAAAAGGCGCTTCTTGTACACAAAATACTTTTCATTAAGGCAAAAATATGTGCAAAATGCTATGCAGAACATTAAATATGTGCACTGAGTGTTACGTACAGATGGCACAATGGAAGAGAAAGGTAGTCAAGAAAACACTGAAGATTCTGACGGGAGTTTCCAGCAATTCCATGAGTTAATCACTGTTCTTTTCAGCACTCAGCACTCGCACTAATCTCACTAAAGCTTGTCTAATAAGTTCACATGCAGTGGAGCCATGTGGTCATGTTTGTGTTCTGTGCTTTAGTACAGAATCAAGGCCAGTGAGCAGCATTGTGAGAGTGTATTTCTGTTCAAACCCTTCAAATCCATAAAAAAAAGTGTAAAGTTGTTATTGTGCTTAGGCCTGTCACGATTGGGAAATTTAGCTGGCAATTAAGTGCCATATAAATAGTGGTGACTCACCACAATATCTTGGGGTGTGGGGCTAATTTTCAGTATTATGCGTGAGAGTTGTTCGTTAACTTGTACACAGTACGGGCGGGAGCGGGACCACACATACGTGTAGAGAAATCCTACGGACTATGTGTAATGAATAATCTGAAATAATCTGAAAAATGAAAACAATCACTTAATAACTACAATAAATGCATAATATCCAACGGCAAAATACCGAAAATTAATAAACTCATTGTAAACCAGCTGTACAGGACTGTGGGTGGGAGTGGGACAAAGCATTTAGGTTGCAGGTGGGTGCGGGACAAACAGTGCAGATTTTCTGCGGAAGCAGGACTAAAAATCTGTCCTGCCAAACCGGCTCATTAGCTAAATAACTAACTGTTACCTGTTGATACTGAATAGCTCCCAATTGATGAGAGAAGTAGTTTGAGCTCAAATAAACAAACATTAACCACCGCTGCCGTTTAAAGGTGTTAACAACGAACATTACTTACCTAATCATATGATTTTGAAAGCGAACGACTTTGGAAAATAACTGCAATCAGCTCAAATAACTGCAGTCTATGTAATAATTGCGACGGGTCTAGTTGTTTACAGTCTTGTTTTGCGGGGGGAAAAAAGCATCTTAGCCATGTTTTTGTCATTTTTTAATCGGGAAAAAAGTTGGAGACTCCTTTTAATTGTTGTTTATGTAATTAAATGATATATTAATGATTGTTGTAATTGCATGTTGCTGTTGTCAGAAGAAAACCTCGTATCTCCAAAATGGTAACTTTGCAGGAGAAGGAAAAAACCTACTTTTAATGTAAGTCAGTGGAACCAGACTTTCTTCCAAGTCATTTTGGGTCGTTTCTTTTAGTCTATTCATCATGACATTTACATACAATGTAAAGGGCAACAGGTATTTTCAAATTATGTCAAAACCTGAAAAACGTCAAAAATGGAGATACGAGGTTTTCTTCCGACAGCAGCGATATTTACATCTAAATAGTAAAGCAAAATGACAATAATAACTCTCATTAAGACTTTTGAGGATTTGCTGAAATTTTTATGGCTAAAATATCCCATCTGCACGGCAGAGCGTCTGTTCAACTTAGGTTGCTGAGTTGTTTTTCGTGGTATTACGTGCTGATATGATACTGGTATATTTTCAGAATGTGTCATAATGTGATTTATTGTGCGGCCCTGCTGAGGCCCTGAGAGTCAGCCAAGCGCTAAAGCGTCTTAGCGTACCGAGGCTGGCATGCTTGGCCTTATGTAACTGTAAGATCTTGTGAGTTTTGTTTTTGTAAAATACTGTTTCGGTAATGAAACGGATGAAGCGCAGTGAGTTTCGTTCCTGCGCTCCTGAGCCTCTGAGCCTTTGTAATGACATATCCAGCCCTGCTTCCCTCCGCGACCTGCTGGCCTTTTTTTTATGAGTGAAAATATTTAGGCGAGGGTGTAATTTAGAGGCCGTACACTCGGTCGCGTGAGACCGTGTTTCCTCCAGGAAAGGGGAACGTGTCATTAACGAGAGAGAGCGAACATATATCAAAACAATATTTACGCTAGTCTGCTAAGCGTGTCGCAGCAAGACGAGAATTCGGCGGCGCTTTGAGTGATGCCCGCAAAGCCGCGTCTCACGACGTTTTTCAGTTTTCATAAATCTCTCTCGCATTCAGAAACAGTTTTCCTGCCTCTGACTGTTTGTTTCAGTGAATACAGCACGATTCTTTGCGTTTGACAACCAGTTCTTTACAAGGCTAAATAAAAAGCTCTGAGGCGTAATCCCGTCCGTCATCCTCTCCTCTCGGGACGGGTTGGTTGTTTAGCTTGGCTTTGTTTATGTGAAGAATCGCCACTTTTTCATTCAGTGCTTCACTGAGTGATATTTGTAAACACTTTGGTTTGGTAGTATTTAGGAAGGGTGTGTGTGTGTGTGTGTGTGTGTGGGTGTGGGTGTGTGGGTGTGGGTGTTGAGTGTGTATATGCTGGCCTTTTTTTCTTTTTTTTTAATTACTAGAGACACTAGAAATGTGTGATCACAGTTTTCATCTGTACAGCTTTTAAAATGACTGTGTAGCTTAAAAAATCAATCAACCTTTATTTAACCTTGGAAAACATTGAGGGTGACCCTCATTTACGATGTTGCCGAGTTGGTACAGGAAAGTGGATTGATAATAATTAAGAACATATCAAATTATAAAAGTAAATTTAATAAAAAATGACTCGAATAAGGTAAGTATAAAAAACGAAACATTCATAATAAAAATACATAACAATACAGTAGAAAATATAAAACAATAATTAAAACGTAGCTAAAATGTAAAAGTTAATAAAATCAAATCAAAATAAAACAAAAGAATAAGATCAAAACGAAAAAAACTAAAAATGAATTTAAATGACTAAAATAATAATAAAATAATCAGAATTAGAGTAATAATAAGAATATGAATAATAATAAATAAACAAATAAATAACAAAATAATGAAAATAAGACAATAGTAGTAAAAAATCAGGTAAAACAGTGTCAGGCAGAGTGGAGGTGGTTAGAGAGTAAAAGTTTAAAGTGACTGAGTGACCCAGCTGAGCTTCAGTGTGTCCTGTAGTGAGGGTCCAGTTCGCTGGTGCTCTGGAACTAAAGGCAGATTTTCCCATTTCAGTAAAAACCTTTGGTACCTGGTATGTGATCCAACCACAGGAGCGAGTCTGATAAGTATTTACAGACAGTAGCTTTCACTCTGAAGCCTGAATTATGTCCATACTTGTATCTGTTTTGCTGATAACAGTCAAACTGTGTTATAAACTACATGATCAAGGCTGTTTGAGATTACATAACAGCTTGGCACAGTTTGAGGCAAGTGTGTGATGATTTAGGTATGCAGTTTGATGTTAATTGGTGTGTTATAAGCTTCTGTGTTTGCTTACATGTTAGCTATGTTAGCCTTGTAGCTCCAGAGCAGAGCTAAAAACACTTCAGACACCAAAAGCCTTGGCTGATCAACTGAATGTGGGTTAAGAGGTAAAAAAACATTGTTATTAGATTGATAAACTATTGGCTGCAGCTGCAGTGGGACATGCTCACGGTTTCATGGTACAATCTGACTCTTGTGATTAAGATGATGGTGGTAATTTTTTGGTTTCTAATCTCGGTTGAACTGAAAGCTGTATTGTTTTCTGTATTTTATTTTTAATATGTTCTATTTTTCTCTCTCTCTCTCTCTTTTATTAGCGCTGACGTTCAGCAGCAGTATGTCAGGTCGCGAGTCCTGCCCTCGTCCGGCTCCTCTCAACTCCATCACCGTCTCCAAGAAGCGCAACTGGCTGCACCAGAGCTCCACCCGACTCTTACACCACCTGGACGATGTCCCGGCGCCCCGCACGCCCGAGGACGACCATGTAAACACGAACCCCATCATCGTCCTGTCTCAGGACGCCCCGCCCCTGCGCCTCGTCGACCCCGCCGAGGAGAACGATGCGGACGATGAAGGAGAAATCTGGTACAACCCCATCCCCGAGGACGAGGAGGCCGATCTTCCTCACTGCGTCCCTGCTGTCCAGCCGCTGCTGCTGCAGCCCCCATCGCCGGGCTGGGCTGGGGGAGCCCCCAGACGGCCCAGTGCAGGGGGCGAGGAGGGGAGAGCGGGGGAGGGAAGCAATGGAGAAGCAGGAAAAGCAAATGTCACACATTCCTGCGAACAGAACCATCTGCAGAGACAGATGTGCCGGCCAGATGTGCAGGAGAGCCTCCCAGCACGGACAGCAGCTACAGGTACACCTGCGTTTCCACCTCCTTCTCTCTCTTTCTCTTTCTCTCACTTCGTTTTCATAACAGTCGCTCCTCTCTCCAGCTGTTGGCTGCTTTGGAGGCGTGTTGCTACAATGAAAGCAGGTTTTGCTGTCCAGAGTAAATGTGGCCACACATATTCCTTAGAATTTTCACTGGTATAATTACCTTTGTGTCAGTGGCCTTTAGGGCTGCATGCTATAGAGATTAAATGCGATGTTGGAAAAAGCTGTTGGATGTCACAGTGACGATGTGAGAGGTAATAAATTATGATTAAAATAGTGTGTCTCTGACTGGGTGTGCAGCAAGTACAGACCCTGATGTGTTCATTTATTTATTTCCCCATTTTTGAACTGTGCATGTGTTTTGTTAACGGCTGTTTAGCTGAATGGTTAAGTCACTCAGTTAGAATGCAGGGTGCTGCGTGTGAGAGGTGATTTAATCTGTTCTGTCATTGCAGCCCTTAATAATGTGTTCATTATGGGATCTCACATCACAATAATGATGAAAGTATGGTTTGTTATGCAGCCCTGGCAGACATATTAACCTCTTAATTGATGCTGCTCATAAACATGTCCTCCATCTTCTCAGCACTGATTCCAGCGTTCAGCATGACTGTAGGCTGCTTGCATGATTGGCAGCTGCCCTGGAGACGTTCAGCTCTCAGCTGAATATTTGTCTGGAATTCTCAAACTTTTCTGCTCTCATCACTTGTTTTGCTCCACTTTTGCTCCCTCACTCCTCCACACGAAAAGCATCCCACTACAATGAAAGCGCAGTGTCAGACTCTGAATCTGATTCTCCGAGTCTCTCCCGCCTACTCTCCGTCAGTTTGTCTTTCTCTGGATCTGTCCTTCTCTGTAAGTCTTTTTCTCTGCCTGCTTTGCTGTATTTTGTTGTCCTCATGCACCTCCTGCACTCCTTTATCTCTCCACTGTCTCTTTTTTCTTCTGTTTTCTTTTTGTCCTTTTTCTGTTTCAGCTTAGCGTTCTTAAAAATTCTCTCTCTCTCTCTGTCTCTCTCTCTCTCTCTCTCTCTCTCTCTCTCTCTCTCTCGCTCTCTCTCTCTCGTCCGAGTGTCAGTAAATAAACTCAACTTGCTGAAAGTCTCTCTGGCAGCAGACAGAGCTGTCATCGTAATAACTACCTGCTCACCTATAGGCCATGGGCACCTGGCCATTTGGCTCCAGCTTGACATGTTTTTCTGTTACTTCACTGGTGTCACTCACTGAATTATTGACAGTGCATACTTTGAATTCGAGGCGTGTATGAGTGTGTACGTGTGCGTATGCGTAACTGATGAGCTCAGTCTTTTGGCAGTACTAACCAGAGCGTGTGTGTCAGCATGTGGCCTCTTCAGATTTGCCTTTATTTAGTAAACAGTCCGCAGCTGTACGTTATATCCGTTCATATCATGCAGGTTATACTAGTGTAATAGTGTATTAACACAGCGCTACGTAGTCCTGACTAATAGGTATTACTCAGTAATAAGACGTACAGCACTGCAGTGTAAACTGGACAGTAATTAGAGCTGCACTGATCAGGAATTTTTATGGACAATTCCAGTTCCAGTTTCTTTACACAGATTGGCTGTTGGCTCATGTATTGGTTCATTTTTTTTTAAATTAGTCTTTTATTTATTTATTTTTTTAACGAACCTCACACTGAGTGGGTAAAATATACACATGGAACTCATAGAACAATTCCTGAACTTTGTATCAGTCAAATTTGTAATATAAATGCCAAACTGCCATTTAAGGCTCTTCTATTTAAATAAGATGAATCTGTAATACTTAATTTCAACATATAATGGGAGTTCATTAAAGTCTTGATCTTCAGTATTAGATGTTTGTGATGGTCAGTTTACTGTGTGTTCAGCTTTATTTATTATGACCTGTATTAGTAAATAATTAGAGGTTATGTGAAAATCACTAGTAATGAGAACACTTTATCATTGTGATGCTGATGCTGATTTCATGATATTTTGATTGTGAAAAGCATTAAAAATGAAACTAAACCAAAAATACAAGAGTTAAATTTATTTGCTTTTAGTTGTTATAATGGATTGGAGTTAGTTGTTAAAGTAGCCCTAGCTTGTATGCTTTAGGCTACCCATAAATTATAAAGTAATAAGATGTGATTTTTTGATAAATTCATACTGTATAATTGAGGTTTTACACAGCAAAAGAGTTTATTGTGCATTATTACAACTAATCATATAACTGATATTAATTTTAACATAACAGACCTCCAATTATGCACAAATACAGGTCATAATGAAGCTTAATGCACAGTGAATACATTATTTAAAAGTGTCTAATTTGAGCTTAACTGAACCGATTTCTGACCGATTTTCTGACCGATTTCTGAATGTATTGAGATCTTTTGCTTTTGTGAGATGTTATCTTGAACACTGAGCTTATTGCCAGGTTATGAATCATCTTGTTCTTATTTTTCAGTAACATTAGTGTTTGTTATGACTCTTTAGTATCTGTTATGAAACTACTCTGTAAATTAGGCCGTGTTGATGACTGTAAGTGTTTCTTTAGATAATGCGGTGTCTGGTGCAGGTTCTCTCTGTTGGGGCTAATGGGTTGTTAGTGCTGCTCTTTCTGTTCTTTCTGTTCTGCTTGCAGCCTCTGATGTGGTGGCAGTAGCTTAGCTTCTCCGCTAACGGCTTAGCCAAGGCTGTAATTATGGCTGAGCAGGGCTGCGGTTCTCCTCAGGTGGAGGGGGCAGAACTCTTTGAGCTGCGTTTAACGCTGAGCGACTCTGAAAAACTGGGCCACTGAGACTCCACACTGTGTACTGCCACCTAACAGCATGTTCTGGGTGGAGGCGTATGGATCTCCTGTGAGGCAGCATATGTGCAGTCTGTGACGCTGTGAGCAAAGCAAAAGAGATCACATCCATTCCAATAGGGTTGTGTAGAGGCTACTGAGATGTTAAAACATTTCAATATTGATAACGAAACCAATATCTTGACTTGAAAATGAATTCCTAAACAGCGTTTTTCTTCAAACTCTTGCTGAAAGTGGGTGTGACTTTTACATTAAGGTATATTTAAGGATGACAACAGATTGCTGACTAATCAAGCATCGGCAGCATGCATACGAAATGTGATCTGACGGCCAATATGCATTCAAAAGATTGGAAAAAGTACCATAAAAGTATTGATACCTATCCTTAGTAGGGACTATATACACTACTGTGAAGCACCAGGCAAGGAAATGTTCAAAAAGATTGATCTGGTCAGCAACTGTGTTTCAGTCTGTTTAGAATAAATCAAATAAAATATTTCTAGTGTTTTATTTTTTCTTCTAATGTCCATTTATAACATTTCTGTGGTTTTATGGCCCAAAATTGGCCATAATTTATGTTTACATGACCATTTTTCTGTTTCCTTCTGATCCCTTAGAATTAAACAGCCTATTTTTGTTATCTTTAAGACTGACATATGTAAATGAGCTCTGTTCTGATTGGCCACCCTCATTCAAAAAGCGCTCAGAACTGAAACACTCCTTATAACTTCAGTGCGAACTCCCTGTTTTTGCGGCCTGGTTTCCATATATGGACGTTTAATCGTCAGCTAGAATTTCATGATGGTAATAGGCCTAGTTGAGATTACACGTAATCCAGCGCTGAGTAATCTGAGCTGACGCCGTGTGATACAGCACAGTAGGACACTGTGAGATACAGTATAGTGACACAGTAGGACACAGTGACTGACCACTGCCCTGTCGAACAGGCATCAGTGTGAGAAAGAGAGAGAGATGTGCTGTATCACTGTGCTGAGCGCTGTAACTGGACACTGTTCATCAATCCGGCTTCTACTGCTGAATGATTTAAAGGGAAAAGTAGATCCTACATCAGCCACACACACACCAACTCATACGCTACACACCCCAGGCTGGCATTTATTGGCAGGTGCTGATGACATCAGACTACATTTCCACAGAACCGATCAGCAGGCTGAGAGACGACAGGGAGACTTCCATCGCAGGGAGACTGTTGACTTATGATCATAAATATTTCAGATCAGTGCAGTTTGATATCATGGAGCGAGAGTGGAGTTGATGTGGCTGTTGCTAATGGAGCACTTTCTGTAGGCGGCATTAAGGAGGTGCTGTGTGTTGTGTGTGTTAGTGTATTGTCGGTTTGGGTGAACAGGAAAAGACGTTTCGGAGGGGCCTGCTGGAAAGCATGTGTGTATTACGTGTACGTGTTAGAGATGCACTGAAATTGGACGCCAGGTTTTTGTCCTGGACCAAAAGTGGTTGGAAAATGGCACTTATAGACCAAAAAGCCAGAAAGATGATTAAAAAAAACCTCATCAATTATTTAACGGTAATGAAAGAATGAGACATAGTGATTAAAAATGCTGTTTGTTTACTTCGCTAGACTCATTCAGATAAACAGCAAAACATTCACACAAGGCAGTATCAAAATCTGAAGTCTCCCGTTCCACCTTAAATGTTGCAACTGTTCGCTACATTGTTAACTGCATTCTGGCGCCTCAGGCATCATTTAAGGTGGAACTGGAAAATTCAAACAAAAAGCTGGCGAGTGAGAAGCGACTTCATCTTCGTAAAAAATTGAACGTTAAGAGACATTTTACAAGAAACTCTTGTACTTTTGTGGAAATGTTTCCTGCCAGAGATGCGAGAAAAGCAGCTATAGCTGAGCTAAAGCTGAAAGCAGAGCTAAGTAAGTCTGTATTTTTTAGCCTGTACTGGCACATCAGAACATACTGAGACATATTTACAGCCCGGATGGTAAAACGTTACTTCAGTAAAATGGATATAAAATGTTGTGGCTTCCAAGCTGATTTAGTCTTTATTGAAATTTGACAAAATGGCTCTTCTTTGGGTTGCCGACCCCTGCTCTAGTGTTAATATGTAAATAGGTGGGATGTTTTTTTTTGTTTGCAGTAGCTGGTGTGTGTGTGTGTGTGTGTGTGTGTGTGTGTGTGTGTTGGGGGTAATGAAATGGTCTTTGGCAGCCCATAATTAGCAGTGTGATTGGTGACCATGATGACCCTCTCAGCACCTGTCAGTCTGACTCTATTAACAGCACTCAGGAGCAAAGCAATGCATGAACTGAACGTGCGCACACACACACACTCACACACTCACACAAACACACACTCACACACACACTCAGAGCAGTCAAGAGCACCACAAACACACACACAAACACACGTGTGGTGCTGCAGTGTGTAGAACAGTGTTAGCAGCAGCATGCGGTCATTGAAATCTTTGATGTTTTGTTTAGAGGTGTTTGAGGAGCCAGAGGTGGATCAGGCTGTGTGTGTGTGTGTGTGTGTGTGTGTGTGTGTGTGTGTGTGTGTGTGTGTGTGTGTGGAATGCACCCTCTCACCCCCGACTCTAATCTGGGGTGTGTGTGTGTGTGTGTGTGTTAGCCCCAGGTGAGGGGGGTTGTGGAGGTATTCTCATTCAGATCTGCTAATAGCCCCACTGACTCCCACTAGCTTTACAGTCCATTCGGCACTCAGTGTAGATGAATCAGGAAAGACTGGGGGAGGTAACAGCAGCATTTGGTCATGTAAAACGTCCTGTATCTACGTTCTGGAGTCACACTGGGAATCCACTGCAATATTAGAGCATTTATCAGAACTGGTGAAGTTGATAAGCAGCTGATGAGCCGTTACCCTGTAGAGCTCTGCTACCACACAGACGTGGATTTATGTGGCTGGAGTTTGTGGTGGGCGATTTGGCAAAAACTAAATATGATGATACTTAACGAAATTTTCCTGATGGTGTCTCACAATATTTATTTCTGACATCTGATATGATGGAACAGGCAAGAGAAGTACTGATGATAGTTCTTATTCATGATAAGCTTAGAAAAGTATTTTGTGACAGTTTATCGCAGTAATGATAAATATCGTCACATTGCACAGCCATAGCTGGAGTATGAATTTGAGAATGTTGTGTTGTCCGTTGGGATCCACGACAGACAAACACCACCAGTTCATTCTTTACAGAGAGTAACTTGTTTAGGAAAAACAATATTCATAAGCACAGCGTTATAGTGCTGTTATGGTACTGTGACTTTCAGCAATAAGAGAATGAGAGGGCAGATTGACCAAAGCGTCACATAGACAGAGGTCAGTCAGCGAGAACAAATCATAACGATCTTCACTCTGGATGAGTGTATTGGGAAAAGGAGGATCCCGTGATGTCACTCCCTGATTTGACTAGTATACTAAAAAATGCAGTGGACGTGTGGGACTCGTGGGAAAAAGCAACGCCTGACTGCTTTTGAGTGCTGAAGAATGTTTAATTGTACATACAAAACTGGAGCGATAAACATGTTTCTATAATTCTGGCCACAAATTCTTCATTTTGGTCACAGTTGATTCATTGATTTGGTAGCCCGAGTGGCCCAGAATCGGATATTGTGTTCCTCATTTATTTAATCGCAGAAATCAGAAATACAGAAAGGCAGCTGGATATTTAACCTGAGTTACAAGGACAACGTTAAGGCAAATAACTAAATAAAAAAATAGAGGAATTCACAGATAAAAAATGGAAACAAATAAAAAACTTAAAAACAGTGTAGTCAAATCTGTCCAATTCTACAATTCCAAAATCTAAAGTTTGTGTAATCTGCTTGCATTATAGGGCAGCTCTTTCTGAAAGCTGTGGAAGGATGGGAATGTTTTTGTAACTTTATTAACTAGTTGTTACCTAGAAATTCAATATTTCTGACCTTCAGAATCAGCTCATATGTAAAACATCCCTAGTAACTACAGAAGAGTTTGGCATGTTAAGTGCTAATCATTGGTGCAAGTCTCTGCAGAAAAGCCTGAGAGTAGAACTGTGTAAAAAACAGATGGTCTGATGTCTCAGCGTCAGTTACTAAACACAGTTACTAAATCTGAGGCTCAGGAATCCACTTGAAGGATATAACCTGGGAGTTTTATAGTGAACCTCCCTGACCTTGGAGGAGGGACGGGAAGTTTTAGATAATCTGTACAAACACGTTTAATTACGTGATCCAGGTGAATAACAGTTCTGCTACATTGCAAAGGCTGCTGTACATTAAGGCCCAATTCCATTTCTTATTTATACCACTTCCCCTTGTTTTCGAGTGTCACTTTGCCCCTTGGAACTGAGTTACAAGGCGTAGTGGTTGAAATCTTCCTTATGAAATGGGAGCCTCAAATAAAGAAGAACATCACTTCATTAACAGCTACTAGCGCTGCTCTGTAAGCGACCCTGCCAGTCTGCAGTGACAGCAGAGGAGGGTAAAGTTCAGCTCCTCACTGCTGGACTTTAGTTACATTTAGGGCATCATATGCCTTCAAAGTGGGGGGCAATTATTTATTATCACCCACCCCTAATTCTTCAGTGATATGAAGCTGAAGTCAGATATTCACCAGCTTCTTGCTCGAATTTGACTGTGGAGCAGGAAATTTAGCTAGCTAGCTACCGATACATTAGCATATTATTAGCAATTTTTATGCTAGTTATGAAGAAAACAACCATAATACATTGAAACGACATTAAACTAAGAAAATACAATGGTTATCATAATTTTTAATGGAGAAAATATTCAGATTTGTGGGTTTCTTTGGCCGCTTGTGCAGCCATTTTGCCACTTCTCATAACACTCTGAAAAACCTCCATTCGGAGGGTCATGTAGCCCGAACACTTCACCCCTCTATCTCAACAAAAATCAGGACACCTTACCCCCTAGACGTGAATGCGCAAAAAGCGAGGGCTAAGGGCTCAGTGGTAGGGAGAGGGGTGAAATGGGATTGGGCCTATTGCTGATAACCATGTTAGAAAAATGTAACTTCTTCAAAATGAAGAGTGACGCCTTTCACTACGAAAGAGAGGCATGAATTAAGCTGGTTTGAGCTCTAACTGTTCTGCTTAGCAGTGGCTTTAACAGATATCTCAGAATGTTTCTGGGTCCACTAGAATCAAACAAGTGCCTGATTAAATTAGCTCTTATTTACATTATGGTGCTCTGTATGGTGCTCATGCAACCCAGCTCACAAAAGTATGTGTGTCTGTGTTTATGTACATCAGTTTGGGTTAATGGACCACCAGAATGCGTGTGATTAGGGGGCACCGATGGCTGGACGGGCCTTCCAGTATCCAGCACAGACACATAAACAGAGCGTCTGCCAGAATAGCACTGCTGCCCTGTTCCAAAACACAGCTGACCATCACAGCTCTCTCTCCCTCTCTCCTGCTCTCTCTCTCTCTCTCCCTCTCTTTCTCTCTCTCTCTCTCCCTCTTCTGCATTCTGGCTTGTTTTGTGTCTCTTTCTCTCCGTCTCTCTCTCACCCACTCCTTCTTGTGCACGCTCTTAATTTTCTCTAACAGAATTGCTCCTTTGTTTGACGCGGGGCCGAGCTGCGGCGGATCAGACTCACAGAGCAGAGCTGAGTTATGCACAAGCAAGATCAGACCCAGACGAACAGAGCCGCCGTTGTAGCGCAGCCCAGGAACACACTGAGAGAGGGAAAATGAGGGAAAGTGAGAGAGAGAGAGAGACAGATAGAGGCTGATACCCAGCGGAAGAGAGATACAGAGAAGAAGGAGAGGGATTGAGAGAGGGGTAACGGGGGGAGAAATGAAAGCAGATCTGATCGGAGCCGCTTGGAGACTTTAATAGAAAGCAGCTAACGCTGAAGGCATTTGTCAACTGTTGCGTAATATCCTCAGACACATGCCACGGTGTCAGATCAGAGCGGTAATTTCCGACTCCACGGCTCCATCGGGAGTCTGATCTCACTAGGCTTTATTGGTAGCGCTGGGCCATGTTGATAAAATTTAACATCACAGCATTTCCCAAATATATCAGGGCATCATGATATCAGGTGATATTTAAAGGAGGATTCTGACCTAAAACTATGTGATGATCATTGATTTGACAGAATTCTCAACTTTAGATCAATTCCCAGCATGCATTATGCATAATCATTTAACCTTTTGGAATAAGGAATTGCTGGCTGCTTCAAGATACCAGAAACTCTCACTCTGTAGACCATAGTGGCACCACTGTAGGAGGCGACTAGGCATGTTTACAGTAGATGCAGTGATGGTTACATTTTTTGTTTTGGCTGGAGAGCCAATCCCATTTCACCCTCGCCCCACCACCGAGCCCTTAGCCCTCCGTTTTGTGCGTTCATGTCTAGGGGTAGGGTGTCCTGATTTTTGCTGAGATAGAGGGGTAGGGTTAGGGCTACATGGCCCTCCAAACGGAGGTTTTTCAGAGACAACGATGCTTAACCACTGTGTTGTCTTAGTTTAATGTCGTTTTAATATATTATGGTCCTTTTCTTAATAACAAGCATGAAAAATCACTAATAGTATGCTAATGTCTCAGTAGCTAGCTAGCTAAATTACCCATTCCACCTTAAATAGCCCAGCAGTTCTGATGCCTGAAGCGCCAGAATGTAACTGCTGCTCCATTCAAGGTAGAACAGGAAATCTTGAATGAGAAGCTGGCGATTATCTGACTCCAGCTTCATATCACTGAAGAACTGGGGGAGGGCGATAATAAATAATTGTCCCTCATTAAAGGTGTATGATGTTGCTGAGCTTTACCCCCCTCTGCCATCACTGCAGACTGGCAGGGTCGCCTACAGAGCAGCACTAGTAGCTGTTAATGAAGTGATGTTCTTCTTAATTTGAGGGTCCCATTTCATAGAGGAAGATTTCGACCACTACCCCTGTATTTCAAGGTGACACTCGAAAACCAGGGGTAGGGGTAACAATAAGAAATGGGTTTGGGTTTTTAAGTCTGCCCTAATACATTGAATGAACATGCACTGACGCCTTGTTTTGTCAGCTGTTTTGTTCTGTTTTATTCTTTTTAATTACCACTAAAGGGAACCTTACACTGTACTGATATTATTAATCCAACAGAAGCCACAGTTTGAGAGTTTGAGAAAGGAAACTACTTTTCATGTATTTTGAAAATGCTTAAGCAGCCAACACATCACCTTGGTTAACTGTCAGGTACTGGATGCCGTGTCTAAAGTGCATAAAAATGAAGTTAGAAAATGAGCCAAACTGCTTGGCTACAGGGTGAATGCATTCTGATGGAACCGAACGTGATCATCTGTCAATACTGTGACACAAATACTGGCACTGACGATGTTTCCCAGCACTACTGTATAGCAGGTCCCAGTGTGATATCACTTACTGTTTCACTTACAGGGAGTCCCGGAATAGATCTGAGCTGTACAGATGTCCATCCGATGTTTTCCTGCTCGCTGTGGCACGGCTCAGCGTAAAACAAACAGCTTAGCTTTTCATCTCCTAGCAGGCGGTCAGTGGTTTAGCTGTTTGGTGTGTAGGAGCTGGGAATGCTCTTCCAAAGTCTTTTGAGAGTGAAACGGAGGTGGAGTAAAAATACACTTCATACAGTTTACTTCAAATGTAGTCAGACTGCCGTGTTTACTTCTTCAGTTTTGCTCTGCAGCTATAAAAGTGGACAAAACTTAATATAAAATTTCAGCTTCAAGATGGCCTGAATTTAGATATTTAAAGTACTTTTGAGAATTTTTAACAGTTTACCATGGGGTGAGTGTGTGAGGCAGTGCTAATTGGTAGAGTATAAGCTTCCATTGCTTTTAGCTACATTATCTCCAGTGCAAAGGTGAAGAAGCAAACTTCAGACACCAGACATCGTCCTGATCGACTGTGGTGAGAGTAAGACTCCTCACTGTTCGCACTGCTCAGATTTGGTTGTTCTCTTCTCCTGCTCTGCACAGTCATATCGTCCCCGTATTGACACTCGTTCATCAGCTCTTTTGCTGTTATCTGATTGGTGAAATGACAGCAGTGTGGTTTGGAATATGCAGCCCTGTGCAGAACGTTGGGTCATCAGGACTGGAGTTCAGAACACGTTCACTGTGTGTCCAAACGTTCCAGAACCCACTAGCACCGTCACAATGGTAGCGCTTGTTTTGTGGTGTTGGGTGTAGGAAAGCGCCAGGCTCCTCGTGGGGTGTTGGTAAAGGGCTGCTGACAGCAGGATGCCTCCTTATTAGAGGAAAGACCCTGTAATCACCCAGTCAGAGCCAGTGCCTCAGCCCTGCCTGGTCAGAGGAGTGTGTGGCTCCCTGTTCCATGCTGAGGTCAGCTGAGGGTCAACTGAACGGCTTCCCGCCGGCCAAGCAGCGTTTTTGTGTTTTAGAGCTGAGAACGTCACTCACTGCCTGCTCGTGTTGACAGATCAGTACTGTGTGTTAGGATCCATCAAAGCTCCCCCCATTCACACTGTTCTAGAATGTTCTTTCCCCATTCACAATATTCTAGAACGTTTTCTTTCATTCCCCATTCACACTATTCTAGAGCGTTTTCTTTCTTTCCCCATTCACACTATTCTAGAATGTTCTTTCCCCATTCACACTATTCTAGAGCGTTTTCTTTCTTTCCCCATTCACACTATTCTAGAATGTTCTTTCCCCATTCACACTATTCTAGAATGTTCTTTCCCCATTCACACTGTTCTAGAATGTTTTCTTTCTTTCCCTGTTCATTCCCTTTCTCCTCTTCATGCTGTTCTAGAAAGTTCTCCCCATATTTACACTATTCTAGAAAGTTCTTTCCCCATTCACATTATTTTAGAATGTTCTCTCCCCTATTCATGCTGTTCTAGAATGTGCTTTCCCCATTCACATTATTCTAGAATGTTCTCTCCCCATATTTACACTATTCTAGAATGTGCTTTTCCCGTTTGAGTTAGTCTAGAATGTTCTCTCCCCATTTCACCCTATTCTAAAATGGTCTTTCCCCATTACATTATTCTAGAATGTTCTCATTTCCATTTCGCATTATTCTAGAATGTTCTCTTCCCATTTACATTTTTCTGGAATGTTCTTTCCCCATTCACATTATTCTAGAATGTCCTCCCACTTTCATGCTGTTCTAGAATTTTCTACTCAATCACAGTATTTTAGAATGTTCTCCCTTTTTGACTTTGTTCTACAGCTCTCAGTCAACCATGATATTCTAGAATGTTCTTTTCAAAAATGACCGTTGCCTCCTTGTTCTGGAATGTTCTCCCCCCATTAATACAGGTTAATTTGGGTGGTCAATTTTTATCATGGACCAGTATAAAGCGAGCTGCCAGCATTAGTAACTGTGGGGATGTTGGGTCAGCGTGCCTTGGCTTCTGAACTTTAGGGGTCCGTATCTGGGCCCACACTGCACTCTTGTAACTCGTGTTGGTTTCATAGTAAAAAGGTACTGAATAATAAACCTTTAGCCTGGAGTTGAAGGGTCTGATGAACAAGTGGAGTTTTTTCTCCAGTGGTTTCACCTGCTGACACACTTTTTCTCTCTTTTTGCAGAATCCCCTGAACAAAGCACGGTGGGATTCTCTCCTCCCACCAGCCCGAATCCAGCCAAAAAGAGCTGCTCCATTAACTGGTCTTTTCCTGACCGGATTAAATCGCCACGCACAGTCCGAAAGCTCTCCATGAAGCTCAGCAGGAAGCTCAGCGTTAAAGGGAACCACATTAGCAGCGCCAGCAACGGCCAGTCGGAATCCCGGATCCACCCGGCAAGAGACAACAGAACGGCTGAGCGGAGCACGACCCCACCGGGGGGCATGGGTACAGCATCCGCAAGCGGGAACGTGATTTGCCGCTATCATCTGGACAGCAGTGTGTCCACTCAACAGCACAGCTACAGCAAGAAGAAGGGCAGCGGAGATGGGGTACCCAAATCCACCAGCAAAGGGGGTTACCTAAGCGATGGCGACTCTCCAGAACTGGTGGCCAAGTCGAGCAAACATGGACTGTCCGAGGGTAAGACCAGCAGAGCTCGGGACAAAGACACAGGCGCGCCTAAGACGGAAGAAGACTTGGGGTCATTTTCACATTACAGTTTCTCAGAGCAGCCCAAGTGTACAACGTACATTTCGGGCCACATGACCCTCCACTTCCGCAAGGCGAAGGGCCTGAAGCCGCCGCAGACCGACCCTCGCCACGTCTACTGCAACATCCAGGTGGACACGCTCAACAAGGCACGCACCGCCCTCATGACCTGCCATACGGATTTCCTGGACATGGACCACACCTTCAACATCCAAGTGGAGAACGCACAGCTCCTCAAGCTGGCGCTCGTCAGCTGGGATGTGGCGACGCACCAGAACCGCAGCTGCTGCCACGGGACGGTGGTGCTGCCGACCCTGTTTCGCACCCCTGGGCGCACCCACAAGTTAGCCGTGCGTCTGGTGCCCCGAGGGACGTTTTACGTGAAGATCGGGCTAACAGAGGACCAGAGCTCTCTGGAAGGATTCGAGAGCGACAAAGAGCACGAAGCAAACGTTTTCGGGGTGGACGCGACCCACGTGGTGGAGAAGGAGGCGGCGGGGCTTAAGGTTCCCCTCATCATAGAGAAGTGCATCACTGAGATCGAGAGGAGAGGATGTCAGGTGAGTGGGTTTATATGCGTGGGCTCATTGGTTGGTTTTGGGTTTTGCTGAATTGTATTTTTCTAAGCTCAGTGTGTGTGTTTACCACACCACTGGCGCTGTGGATTGAATATTATAAACTGGATGATTTATTGAACATCTCAAGTTTTTTTTGAAGAACAAGAACTTATTAAAGAGTGAGTAATGCTGTAGTTATTTAGATTTGTAGTCATTTTCTACCTTTTACCACTGTTGAAATAGTACTGATGGATATTCCTTCTGGATATTTGTTCAGTTTAAGACTGAAAGGATACTTACTATTATTATACATTATACTTACATAATATGGTATTTTGTTTTCTTATATCAGTTTTATTCATATTATCATGCTAAAGCAGGTGAGGTTTATATATATTGGACCTGTTTTTTGTCATTTTAGCCATGATGTTCAGATTCTCCAGTTTAGCTACTAATATATTTAAATAGTGATTGATCCTCAGTGGACCAACTATTTGTGTGATGCTGCAACTAAAAATGCCACTTATTGGCTCAGTATTTTCACTAATACCAATAAAACTGGGTTACCAACATCGACCAGTGACGGTGGGCAAAGTTTTAATGGCACATTTTGGAATGTGGCAAAAAGTCTTTGCGTGTCAAATAATTGTGAAGCGCACTGTGTACCAAGAAAATCTCTTTAAGTAAAGTGACAGTATTTTTGCTGTATCGCCCAGCTCTATTGGTCATTGGTCAGGTCATAGTTTTAAGGGGTTAAAGAAAAGAGGGGCAGCCGCACATTTGTTGTACAGTTAATTTTGGGCCATGGTTTCAAATTTAGCCTGTAATTAAGTCTCATTTTATTATATCATCTTTCGCTTTGATCCTGTTAAGTTGATCGATTGTGTAGTAGCACGTTTCACCAGGCCAGGCAAACATGCCAGCAGCCTGTGGCATCAATTCATTTGTCTTTATTAGAGTGCAGTAAAAGTGTCATTGCTACTGGTCTCTCTCTCTCTCTCTCTCTCTCTCTCTCTCTCTCTCTGTCTCTCTCTCTCTCTCTCTCTCTCTCTCTCTCTCATATTCAGGGCTGTAAGCTGTGTGTCCAGGCCTCTATCCAGGCCTTTAGCCATTCATCCCCCCTCTCTCAGTCTTACACTCACACTGCAGAGCCTGGTGTCCTGGCTGGAACGCCAGAGTTCCTCTTTCATGCTGGAGCGAGGCTCACAGCTGCCAGTTGGGAGCTGATCCTGGATTGCTGTGGCTTTCCCACACGCAGGATTTAGCTACAGCGCAGTGGGGCAGCGCTCTGATCCTGGATCAGCACTCAGGCTCTCAGTGTGTCCAGTTGAATGGGGGAGTCTATAATCCTGTGGGTCCTTTAGCTCTTAGTCCAAACCCTGTAGAAAGCTGCCAACATTTCTGCCGTGGCTTTAATAAACTCCTTTTTTTTTCTCCAACACTTTTCTTTCTTCTCTTTCCATCCCGTCTATTCATCCATGGAATGAAATGTTCTCTGCACAGCTTAAAGTGGCTAACCTGTGGCCAAACACCTGCAGCACCTAGCATAATAATTACATTATTATTATTATTATTATTATTATTTATACTGTTACAGTAGGACTGCAGTAAGACTGCAGTGTCTACAGCTCTTTTCACTTACACAACGTAATGAAATGTCCTTGTCTATTCTGTGGATTCTTTTCAGAGTCAGCAAGTAGAGTAAAGTTTATGTCAACAATTAGTCAAAACGCAGGCCTGTTTACGGAGAGCAGGGCGCCCTGAGCGTGGCGTGCTGTTTTTCAGTGTGGGGGAAACAGCCGCGTCTCAGGCAGGCCAGCAGGAACATGCAGAACACGGCGCGGCTCCTGAAGGCATGTTTATTGAGATTGTTTGGGTGCCTGAAACGTGCAGGTTAGAGTGTGTGTTTAAGACATACATGACCTTAGGCTGCTAAAATCCCAAAATACCAGCCTGTGTGTGTGTGTGTGTGTGTGTATGTGTGTGTGTGTGTGTGTGTGTGTATGTGTGTGTGTGTGTGTGTGTGTGTGTGTGTGTGTGTGTGTGTGTGTGTTGGACCTGCTGCGTGTTTAAGTGAGTAACTTCTCCTCAGCACAATTTTTTCTCCCTGTCAGTAGTAAATTCTGCGGATGGTTTTCTAGATAATTACATTATTTTGCAGAAAAGGGCCAGGTGAGAGTTTCTGTCTGTGGTTCACATTTTTGGCTTTATTCCATGTGGGAAACTCTAAACTCTTACTCAACATAAGTATTATTATGCAGCCAATCTTTGCCGGTAACAGAGTCCTTTTTCAGGAAATCATGTGGAAAATAACTGCGGTAAACTGTTGACCCGGGACTTTTTTTTATTATTATTATTTCCACAAAGTGTTTACACACATTTTCTTAGGGTAATTTTTTGACGTGCCCTAACCGGGGCTGAAAGATGAATTGTTTTTTACATTGAAATTGAAGTTTAAAAGAGTGCAATTTGTATTACAGGCTGCAAGTTTCAGTAAGTTTTTGGGAAATTTGACCTGATAACATGGAGCTAGTCAACCACCTGCAGATTAATTAGACCAATTAGAAGCAACCAAACACCAACGTGGCACAATATGTTAACCCTTCAAGCCTCAAGCAAGAAAAAGTGGGGACGTTGATCTTTTTAGCTAAAAAAAAACAAGCCTTATTGTCAGTTTATAGAAAATGATTACAATTTAAATGGCAGTTGAAATACTGATCTGAAAAATCATAGATTTTTTCCCCAAATTGTTCAGCCATATCCGTAACGATGAAGCGGATGTCGGAGCCAACGTAGGGAACGTGTGAGTGGTTTGCCACAAAATTGTAGTTAATCTAGTAAGAAAGAATGGTAATGCTAACTTTACTGTCTGTGGCTGTTTAACCTGATGGCTTTTTGTCTTAGGACATTTCGCCTGATGTCCGCTTGTACAAGACATGACTGTTTGTCCAGAAACCTGACGCTGTGGTCCGAGGTTGTCCTAAAACATATGCCGTAACACAGGTGTCTTTCCATACAGGTGTAATATACACCTCCTGCTGCAGCAGCACACAGTGGCTTCTCCAAGCCTCCCCACAAGGACGTTGAATCAACTTGGCTCAACCGCAGCATTTCTGAAACAAACTTATGTTCGGTACCGTAAATGTGGCGTTAATGTAGGATATCTAGTGTCTTGCTTTGGTTTTCAGTGCTAGAGCTGGGAGGCAGCAGGAGGACTGGAGTCAGGTGCTGATTGGCTTATTCGTTCGCAACTTTAGATGCCATAAATAATAGAATGTCTGGTCACTCTTTATTTGGATGTTCCCCTTTAGATGATCTACAGAGATTTAACAGCATTATGATTAGGATTAGGTTTAGGAGTAGGTGTATGTTTTGCCTGGAGGTTCGGCTCAGGGTTAGGTTTAGCATTAGGGATAGATTTAATAGTCTTTCACACGCAACTTCATGTTCAGTTGCTTTAATAGATGTTTGGTTGAATGTTAGTTAAAGAGAGACTAAAGGGAGTTAAAGACAGTTTTGCTTTGCATTATTATTGATACTTTACAGTGACAAGTGTTGCAGATGACGATCATTTCTTTCATTGTGTGACCTGTTGACTATTAATTTGATAAACCGACTGACTGTTCAGGGGCTGTTTGCTTCCTCTTCCTTTGCCGCTACCAAACGCTATTATTGAAAGTTTGTGCAAAAAGTTATTTCTTCTTTAATGGTGCTGCAGTACAAGCCGTGTCGCTCCCTGCATGTCCTGTAGTGTTTTGCTGTGTCAGAATGACCGTGTGGATGATAAGATCATTATAAAGCATAATCAGGCATTTTTAAAGTAAATTAGCAGGAAAAGTCAACATTGAGTGTGTTTACATGCACTCAGTAATCCGATCGTAATCAGATTTCTGCAGTTATCTGGTTGTTCAAATGGCCATGTAAACACCATACTCCGATGTAAAAATCAGATCAAGAAATCTGATAAAGAGGCTGGATTTTAGCTCAGTAATCAGATTTCTCAGTGCATGTGAACTCTTACTCTGATTTCTTTTGGATTTCTCAGTCTGAGACGCAGCAAAACACTTGGAGCGACGCTGAAACCGACTACATTCTCGACGAAATGAAACATTTAAATATTATTCATCTTCTAGATGATGTATGTTTATAGTTTCAGGTAAAGTGGCGCGATGTTTTTAAAGAAAAGCTGCAGCATGAAGTTCGAGTTTTACGTTACGTTTACATCACGTCTTCTTCCATGAAGTTATTGGCTGGTTGCAAAGCAGAAATCTGATTACTGTCTGACTCATGTAGACCTGGAGTTTCTCCATTATCTGATTACTCAAGTGCATGTAAATGTGTTGATCAGATTACTGACAAAATCTGATTTTCTGCAGTTATCGGATTATTAAGTGATTGTAAACACACTCACTGTCATTTTTTCATAATAAATGTTTGCTTGATCAAGTAATTGTTGTAGTTCTGTTTGTTACCACCATGAAAGTTATATGTAAGTATGCAGTTGAAGTGCGTACTCGCACACAGACCCCTGGAAGCCTGACCTAAGTGGATAATTGGCATACAGTATATAAATAATGCACAGTATTCAGAAAAATAGTATAGCATTATGTATGTCAGGTTCTTCTTGTGAGACAGCAGAATTAAGCTGTTAGGAGCCTCAGGTCGGTTCTCTGAGTGAACGTGGAGTGAAAGCTGAGTGTGATGCTGTCTGGAACAGCAGCCAGCACCGCAGGGGCCACTGAGGAAAACCTCAGCCAGTGCAGGAAAGCTCTGCGGCAGCTTTAATGAGATCGGCAGCCTATTGTTTCCTATGGATGACACTTAAGTTATTCACTCAAGCACACATGCACATACCAGCAGCCTCAGTGGAGCTGTTGTTCCTCATTGTTGCAGGTCACTCTTTATTTACACAAGCCGTGAACTAAACCCCAGAGTAATCTGGCATTTTTTCCCACCCATTGTGTCTCTCTCTCTCTCTCTCTCTCTCTCTCTCTCTCTCTCTGAAGGGCAAGGGAGTGTGAAAAGTTACTATTGCTGTGGCTTTGCAGCCTGTTGCCCTCGACAAACCCCACTGACTTTGGCCCTGTGTTTGTCCAGCTTCTTTATGTTTAACTTGGAAACCTGCGCTGGTTTTCTCATTTAATACCAACATTAGCTTCACAGAAGCAGAGCAAGCGGCTTATTTTCCTACTGGCTTGCTTGAAGCAAGAAGTATGTGGTGTGTTAGAACAAATATACGTACAGTAGTTAATTTAGGAGTTCATTTGTAGCCAAAACAGCCATTAAGTACAAGTTATTCATTTCTTTAGCATAAAGTTTAAAGAAAGAATTACGCAAAATATCTCCAGTTACAAATTTAGACTCATCAGTCTCATTTTTGGTGTTCTTGTCCATTTTCTTCTTCTTTGTCTGCCTCCTTTTCTCAGTGAGGTTCTTCTTAACAGCTACACATCCTTTCAGACCCACAGCGCTGAGTCGTCTTCTCACAGTGGAAGGATGGACAGAAACACCTGTGGATGTTTTCAGATCTGAAGCAGCTTGATTTTCTCCTCTCTCTCAAAGATGAAAGCTTTAAGTGCTGTTTATCTTATGGGGGCAGTTTTGGGGTCTACCAGGTCTTCCAGGTGGTTGTTAGGAGGCCCATTTTAACTTTGACTTATTTTTGTACTCCAGTTTTGCAAGCGATTTACTTTGACTTTCTTCATTATGCAAATGAATTATCTTTTATGTAAATCTCCTCACAAACATCTCCTGAAAATGAATGACGTATTGATGTATTTAATGGCTGTTTTGATTCAGAGTTAAATAAATGAAGTATGGTCTGTGAACATGTATGTACAGCTATGTTCCTACCAGTTTACAGTTTTACAGTGCATCACTTTGTAACAAACAGTGCACAAATCAACAGTTAGTGCTGTGTTGTTATTGTTCTGCTGGGTAGTAGTCGGTCAGTCCAGTCTGTGCCCAGTGCTCCTCTACAGATATGAACGGATTAAGACTTCCGGCTGAATGTAGGCCAATCAGCTGCTTAACATTCTTTGCTAATTTTGCTGGGCTTTTCTGAGCCCAAATCCCTCTTCCTCGCACTCTTACTGATCCAGAGTGCCCTCGACCGTACATTGTGTAAGTGCTGGGGGAGGACGGCAGCGTTGGCTCTGTTAAACTGCTGAGTTTACTCGAATGAAAAGTGGCCTGTAGAGCTGTACCATGGAAAACAAATGGGTTCACTTCACTGAGCCGTGCTCCTTTAATTCAGTTGTGTAACTAAGGGTAATTAATATGTACATAAGGAATTAAGTTGGATTGAGTGGCCTTGGAGAGTGCAGGCTTAAGTTATGTAAGATGAAGTGCTTTTGTGCTAAAGAGGCAGATTTGTCTTCATTAAGCTGCTTCTGGCCGGAAGCTTCCAGGTGTTAGCTGGGGCCTTTCTGTTGTAGTTGGTTTACATTTCGGATTGTTCGGTTACAGCTAGAAATAGTGCTCCTGTGTCCTCGTGGAGTTTGGAGCAGTACTGATGATCTCGGGAAAACCAGAAGGCTGATTTGGAGCGTGTGACTAAGTTCAGAATACAAGATTTTAACTATGTATGTATTTATATTGTGTATTATATTCTTAACACATGTCTGATTCTGATTTCTACACAGACCGATTGACCGATGGCTTTTTGGCCTTTTTATGACACTTTCATTGTTGTTTTTTATTTTAATAACTCAATTAAATAATAACTCAAACTCAATGTTTGGGTTAAATGAGCAGATGATAGACACTAACACGTTTTTATTACTTTTTATAAGCCAAAGTGGCAACAGATACAGCATTATTTACTATTTACCAGGCCAAACTGGCTTTTTAAATTCTTGAAGCTAACGGCTAAAAAGCCTTTTTAAATGACATGAACCAAAAGTGCTGCATTGTAAGTAAGCAGAAATGGGCAGTTTATCACAATGAGTGATGTATAATTATACTACAGCGTTTGTACAGGTGAACACTGTTAGAAATAAAGGTTCTGTGCAGGTACAACAATGTAAAGGTACAACAGTGGGTTTAAGGTCCAATTGTGTATCTGAAATTAGTTTTTCCAGGTTTAAAGTTCGTATTTGTACCTTTTCATAATCAAATGTTTTAAAACAGAACAATAAAATAAAAAGCCTGAAGAGATGATACAGTGTGTGGAGTCAGTACAGCTGCTATGGATTATGGTACAATTGTGTTCCCTGACTAAAGGTACTGAGATGTACCCTTGAGGGTCCCACCCCAGTGACAACAGTGACAGCTTCGTACCTTTGTTTCTGAGAGTGTAGCAGCAGTATTCAAATACAGCACGAGTGCCTTTTACTGACACATTATTTACATTATAAACCTGCACGCAGATCGGCCAAAATCAATATTAAAAAATGGCCAATCTTTGGATTATTCCAGTCATGCATCCCTGATGTTTTGTCTGTGTGGCAGCTTTGCTATAATCTGTGTTATTGATGTTTTTTGTGTTATTGTGAAGTGAAATTATGAGGTTATTGGAAACCCATCATTATTTAAAAGTTACTGAGATTTTGGTGATTATGCTGATGTTGTAATTAAAGAATAGACTGTGGTTACGAAGGTTATGCAGATGTTATTCTAATGTTACTGTACTGCTGTGTTCAGGTGGTGGGTCTGTACCGTCTTTGTGGATCGGCGGCGGTGAAGAAGGAGCTGAGGGAGGCGTTTGAGAGAGACAGTCACGCTGTAGAGCTGTCAGAGAGCAACTACCCCGACATCAACGTCATCACAGGTAATGCACTACCTCTTCTGAGGGTACCTCTCTCTCCCTTTCTCAGTCTCTCTCTCTCTCTCTTTATAGAAGGACTGTGGACTGTTTGGAGAGGATGTGTTGGTTTTTGCTCTGTGAGGGATATAGCTTTGTGTGTGTGTGTGTGTGTGTGTGTGTGTGTGGAAGAGGAGGGGCTTCAGAAAACTGCAGAGCATAAAAGGGGCGAGCAGGAATGTGTGTGTCGAGTCTCAGTGAAGTCTGAGTTACTGAACTGCAGAAACTATAATTAAGAGAGAACTAACTTACATATACACAGTCAGTGTCTCTCTCCCTCCCTTTCTCCTCTCTCTCTCTCTCTCTCTCTCTCTCTCTCTGTCCGTCTCTAGTTCGCTCTTTCTCGCTGTCTCTCTCGTTGTACCTCTCTCTCCCTCTCTCTCTCTCTGTCAGTCTCATGGCTAATTTAAAAAGTCCAGTGAGGACCAGAAGAGAGAGAGAGAGAGAGAGATTAAGCAAAGGTCAATGGTCAAGCCAAAGCTTACAAAACACGCACTGACACAGTCTGTCACACACATACTCTAACACACACACACACACACACACACACACACACACACGCACACACGCCAGGGCTGTAAATCTCTAACTGAACAACAGTCCAATTATAATTTCTTAGGAAATGATTCAGTGCATCGTGGAATCGATTCAGTGCATCAAGGAATCTCAAATATCACAATGATTCAATTCTATTACAGTTCTTTAGGAAGTGATTCATTGCAGACTTCAATTCACTTCTTATATACGATTCAGAATTATTGTATTAAAAATACATTTCTCAGTTGTATCATCCAAAACCTATACAGTTGAATTGTTACCAATCAGACTCCAAACACCATCCCTCTCTTTCTCCCACACGGATGACCCCCTCCCTGTCCACTCTCCCCGACTCACCCTGGAGCTCTTTCTCCATAGTTCAGTGTGCAGGCACTGATCACTTCACAGCACCGGTACATGCAGCGCTGCTAGTTAGTAATATCACACATGCGGCTACCACACACACGAAAACACAGCACCGCTCACTGTAAATTCACCAGACAGCCCTGCAAACATCTGACAGCTCTTTCTCAGCTCACTCACTGTGACCAAAGTGAATAATCATTTGATATTAATACACAAAGCATATCAAAGCTCACTGCTTGGTTGAGAGCTGTGTGCTGTGGGTCAGGGTGCACCTATAAGAATATAAATATCATCCGTGTGGGAGATTTCAGGGTAAAGTCATTCTGAGAAATGTTGTCAGATGTAATTTTCTTTTTCCACCATCAGGAATTCCCTGAAAGTGAAGCCCATGAGAACCACCTCCTTAAACAGCACAGCGGCTCACAAATACCTAAGAAAAACAGTAGATAATTGAGGCTAATATTTACAGTAAGGATTTAAATGTGGTAGGGCATTCAGTCTTTTTTCCTATCTCATACTTTTCTTATTTCATTTACCTTTACCTTTGGTACGTATAAAGGCATTTTGCACTTGCGGTGTTCTTTTCAAAGGAAACGTTTTTTTAAATCCAGTTAAATCATTATAATTGTCCATAATGTAATAATAATTATTGAGTTATCATACAGTGACGATATGAAGCAGTAACAGCTTTATTATCAGTTAAAAGTTAACAGAGAGGCGTGAGCAGCTACACGCACACTGAGCAGAGCGCTCAGTGGATAAAAGTCCACAGTGTGTGTTTCAAATCCGGCGCCAGAACCTGCCACGAGTTCATTAACCTCAGCTGACCGTGACAACATCAGAAACTCTGAGTGCTGTGAGAGAGAGAGAGAGAGAGACAGAGAGAGAGACAGAAGGATGATCAAACACACGCAGGATGTGTTTTGTGTGTTCATGGCTCACTTGCCTTCCACAGTCAACCAAACCAAAACCACTTAAGTCTAGAATCACTTTTCATATTATTGATTACTGTTATTATATTCAGTAATGACTTATATAGTGAACCAGTGTTTCTCCGCCTGGTCCCGTGTGTGGGGTTCCTGAGGACCAGTCTGAGAACCACTGAACTAGACATCAGAAGGCATTCTGGATATTAATTTTATTAGAGCTTCATTCTGGATCTTCATTTTATTAGAGCTTCATTCTGGATCTTCACTTTATTAGAGCTTCATTCTGGATCTTCATTTTATTAGAGCTTCATTCTGGATCTTCGTTTTATTAGAGCTTCATTCTGGATCTTCACTTTATTAGAGCTTCATTCTGGATCTTCATTTTATTAGAGCTTCATTCTGGATCTTCATTTTATTAGAGCTTCATTCTGGATCTTCACTTTATTAGAGCTTCATTCTGGATCTTCATTTTATTAGAGCTTCATTCTGGATCTTCACTTTATTAGAGCTTCATTCTAAATATTCACTTTATTAGAGCTTCATTGTGGATCTTCACTTTATTAGAGCTTCATTCTGGATCTTCACTTTATTAGAGCTTCATTCTGGATCTTCATCTTATTAGAGCTTCATTCTAAATATTCACTTTATTAGAGCCTCATTTTTCACTTTTAAACTTCTCTCTGCTGCCAAACGGCTTTTCTGTTACTGAAATCATTGATTTTGAAAGGCGATTTGAAATTTCGTCCAGCTCAGTCGCGCAGGCTCTCGCACGCACACGCAGGTCCTGATAACAAACTGTTGCCCTGCAGGCTGACTTCCATATGCTGCTCTCTCTCCCTCCTGCTGAGTGTGAGTGAGTGTCCCTCGCCCTGCAAAGACACAAAAAGTCATTAACAAGTGCCCCCTTTGTGTGTGAACATACACAGATGGTATTTGACTCGCGCCTGCTGGATTAACAGAACCCAGAGACAGAGTAAGAGAGAATGTAGAGCACAGAGAGAGAGAGAGAACACGAGAGAGAACACGAGTGAGAACAGAAAGACATATAGAACAGAAAGAAAGAAAATAGAGCTGAGAGAAAAAGACTCAGGGAGAAAATAGAGAGAACAGAAGGAGAGAGACAGGGAAACATGGGGGAGGGGACATAGAGGGGAGGGGTATGCAAAAAAGTCAAAGGCTGAAATAAAGGGCAGTAAAGGGCCTCTTCCTGCCCAAAAGGAGAGGGAGAGAGAGAGAGAGAGATGCTGGCTGAGCTGTGAAAACACTGATAGCACCTGCGTGAAGTAGCACCACCTGTCTCCCCTACAGCCATGACCTTGTGTTTATGAGCTGTGAGTGTGGAGGGGGAGGTGCTGGGTTTTGTACAAACACAGCAGAGAGCAGCTGAGTCACAGTGGGTTAATTATTTACAACACTCACACGCACACACTCACAGAGGCCAGATAAGCCTCCGGAGTGTAGATGTTGACTCTGAGTCATGACCGTGTGTTTGTTTGCCTGAATGTGTGTTTTGTCTTGACCACCTTCGTCCGTTAGCTGTGGGAGAAGAACAGCTTACACTTGTATAAACACATATATTGTATGTTGCAATTGACTTCATATTAAAAAAAAGAAAAGGCAAAGAGTTCAAGCCAATTACACAGCTCACTATCAGCCACCTGCATCTCTGCCCTGTTTACCTGGCCTACAAATCCCTCTGAGTCTGTACGTGAATCAGAACACTTTGTCTCCGGCGAAAAGGAAAAGGAGCTGTTGCTGAGATACACGTTTAACCTGGATACCAGTGGTTTAACAAGGGCGTGTTGTAGTTTTTAGAAAACTTTCAGTTCATACCACATTTGTGTTTGTAAGTGGAAAAGCAGATACTTGATGATTTAAATATGCATTTTTTATTATTTTATTTTTAAATATGGGAAGAAAAAACGTTTTTGCATTGTTTACATTGTGTTATTTCTTGATATCGGAACAGAAAAAGTCAGAAGTACAGACTGGAACCTGTTGATACAGAATGTAAATTGAATGTAAATGTAAAATTTACGACACAGTGATATAATGAAATAACTCGGCAACATGTGGCTCCAGAGACCCGTGTGGTCTTTTACTGCACTGTTGTGGCTCCACAGCAGAATTAGATTTGTAGATAAACATAAAATAATCATCCTTTGCAGTAACATAAAGCTCTGCTGACAGTTAGTTCTTACACAGTTTTAACAAACGCTGGCATTAATGTATAACCGCTAATTAACCCCTTAACCCTGAAGGTTGGCTGCTGGTCACCGTAGCAGTCTAGCCTAGCTAGTATCTCTGTAGCGAGAAACTGTCAAACTCTAAAAAGTCGTGAGGCTGAAGTCGGCTTCTCATTCACCAGCTCTTATTTTCCTGTACCACCTTAAATGGTACATTCTGGCGCCTCAGGCACCATTTAAGGTGGAATGGGAGAATATCGAACAAGAAGCTGGCGAATGAGAAGCGACTTCAGCCTCGTAAAAGTCGAACACTGAGAGACATTTTACAATAAACCATTCCATTTTTGTGGAAAAGTTTCCTGCTGGAGATGCGAGAAAAGCGGTTATAGCTGAGCTAAAGCTTTAAAGCAAAGTAAGTCTGCGTCTTCGTTTAAAGTATTTTTTATCCTATACTAGTACCTTAACACATACTGAGACATACTTACAGCCAAGGTGGTAAAATAGACATAAAATGTTGTGGCTCCCAAGGTGGTTTGATTTTTGTTGAAAGGACAAAATGGCTCTTCTTAACATTTGGGCTGCGACCCCTGGTATAACTAAATGATTGATATGGTTTAAAATGTTAGAAAGAAAAGAAATTTTTTTGTTAAAAAGCTTTCTCTCTCTGGCCTTTGAGTAGAAGTAATGTATGAAAAATGCTAACATTGCTAACAATGAATGAATTCTAATAGCAGACGGTTGGTACTATGGCGCTAAGGACATGCTAACTCAGTTGTTTTACATTTTACAGCTTCTGCATTTGGCAGATGCATTTATCCAGAGTGAATTACTGTTGAATTACAGAGGTAGGAGAAAGTAGCGTTAGGAGTCTTGCCCAGGGACCCCAGTCTGCTGCGTAGAGGGTGCGGCATTACCCACTATAATTCACCAACTGCATTTTTAGCCACATTAGCTTTTCTAAGTGATTTTTTTTTCCTTTAAATGAAATAGAAGTAGTCTGAGGGTCCGCCGGTAGACGCAGTATGCCTGCAGAGTCAGATAATCTACAGCTGTGACATACAGTTACGTAATAGTTCAGATTAATTCCAAGAAGTGCAAGTTTTGCTGGGATGCCAAGCGCATGCTAATGAGCTATTAGCAAATACATTGTGTAAGTAGTCATTTAGATCTTTTGCAATGAAGGGTGACACCTGAACTTGATTGTTAAATGCTTCGAGCGATGTGCCTTTGCCTTGCTCTTTGTGTATCCTGAGCAGCAGTCCTAATCCCGGGTAATTTCTAATCCGCTCTCTGGTCCACTCTTTCGTGCATGGGATTAGCGGGTCAGATTAATTTAGTTAATCACTTTCTCTCTTCTTGCAATTGAAGTGTGTCTTAATTACAGAAGGAAAGCAGCCTTGGGCAGCGTCAACAGACCTTTACAGCCTGTGTCTGCGCGTCTCAGAGGCCGACAAAATGCTATTTCTAGACCGGCCCTTTGCACTTCCTCGGTCAGAGGTTGGGTCTGACTGAATTAGCTGTTCTATTTGGAGTCTGTTAATCGGAACCAGCGTTAGCCAAGAGCGTTCTCCGCTTCTCTCTTTCTCTCCTCAGTCTCTGGAGGGCTGATCAGGTACAGTTACGAGCGAATGAATCTAGTCTTAGACCCCATTTATCCACGCTGGATAAAGTGCTCTTTCTGTTTTTTACCTGATTTCTGGAGTTTTCCGTCAGTTTGGCCCTCAAATCAGGGTAGTCTAGTGTTAGAGTTTCAGATCCAGTCTCCTGATTAGCAGTGTTACTTTCATGTTGGCTCCCGTGTTTAATGTCATTCATTGAGAGACTGAATGCTCAGGTGTGAAAATTCCGCCTCTGGAACACTCCCGTCTCCGCCGTTCCCAACCCCGACGTTCCGGGCCAAATTCCAGCGCCTCTCAGAAGCCACCACAACAATGGGCTTCCCTCTGGCTGCCAAGCTGAGTGGAAGCCGCCAGCTCTTAGAGAGGAAGGGAAAAAGTGGAGCAGTCAGGAGAAAAACTCTGAAAGGCTGAATAATGACTCTGCTTTATGAGATTATACTCACCATAATTTGTCAGGTATTGCGCTTGTCTGGGAAGTGCACGCTTTCTCTGTGCCTGTGAGCACTCAGACTTCACTGAGGCTTCACATTATGGAACATTTTACCTGTTTAAACACTGTTTAAAACACAGTGAAGTTAGATTTATCATGAGTTTAATTGTTAAATAAAAAAAACTTTGTTAAAAAAAAAATGCTGTCCTACATTTTCATGCCACTACCAAAACAAAGAGTTTAAGTCTGTAGGCGGAGCCTTATTTTAGCCCCACCCCTGCATTTTAGAGCAGGAAGTGAGACTGCATCCCTGTCCCTCATGGCCACATGGTGAGCAGTTAGATCCCATTGATTCGAAGTTAATGTGTAACAAAGTCTGAACATTAAGAATTTTCACTGTTGAAACTTATTTTCTGAAATCAAATGAACTTTTTGTGTTTTAATGAAATATTGTGATTTTATGTGAGTTCAGCTGTTCAAAGCTGTGTTTGCTGGACATGTACTGCCTGCGTTTTTGAGTTCTGCTCAAAATTAGCTAAATTTGTCACACCGAAACAGTCACTACTGGAACATTTTGAAACATTTCGATCGTGTCATGATTGTTTTGGACAGAATGGAATATTTAAGCATTTGTTTTAATAAAATAAACATAGTTAATGTACAGCGTCACTCAAAGGAAAAAGATTTTGTCTTTTTTTCAGTCCAAGTAACTTTTAACTGATTTTAAACCAGTTCAGTAGATTGATCCATATATAATAGTTAAACAGTGTAAAATGCATGCTGTATTCTTGTAAATACCCTGTACAGTTAATTTACATACTGTGAATTTGTATATTTTGTCTTTATTCCTTACTAATTTATTTATTTGTTCTACTTGTTTACTATTTACTATTCTGTTCTGTTCATTTATGTGTGCATTAATTCCACTAAAATCCTCATATATGCAAATGTACTTGGCCAGGAAAGTTTAGATTTCTTTTCAACTTCATATTGTAAAATGTTTTGTATTGGTGATGCACAATAACATTAGGATATTAGAATATCGGTATCAGCAGATCCTTGTTTATGAAAGTTATTAGCATCAGAGAGTTTAGATTTTATATCATATTTCAAACCAGTATTTCATGGCGTATTTACCGGTCTCTAAAAGAGCTGAGCATTTAGGACACACTAGGCCACTGTGTTAAAATGTCTGTACTTTAGTAATGTTACTACATTTGTAATCCTCCAGAAATAAATGTTCATTACTGGTAATCCATGTTGATTTTATAAGTGTCTGTATTACAAGTCAGAAAATTCTTGGATGTGATTGGATGGTTATGAAAGTAATACATGTATACCTGTATATGGTACATACATGGTGGATACTGTATCATTTGTATGATGTATTATGTGTGATGTGTAAACCTCTCGTTCTGTTTCTCACCATATCTCCCGTTTTCATTTTCTTTTTTTCTCCCTTTTCTAGGTGTTCTCAAGGACTATTTGAGGGAGCTGCCGTCTCCTCTCATCTCTAAATCGCTTTATGAAGCCGTTCTAGAAGCAATGGCCAAGCGTCCACTGCTCATCGGAACCAGCGGCTGTGAGAACGATCCAGCCGACTCTGAACACACCGTCAGCCTGCTGGAGACGCTGCCGGAGGTTGAGAAGGTACTGGCTGCGAGTTCTGTAATCAGATTACTCAAATCTGGCAGTGGCTCACTAGTACATGCACACAGGAATTTTGGGAGACGTTTTAATCTGCACTCTTGTCAGAAACAGAACCTGAACACTGTTATCTCACTCTTTCCAGATGACTCTGCAGAAGCTTCTGGACCACCTGAAGCGCGTGGCGTCCCATCATGAGGTGAACAAGATGACGTGTCAGAACCTGGCAGTGTGTTTCGGTCCAGTCCTGCTGAGCCAGAGACAGGAGGCGTCGTGCCTCAGTAACAGAGTGTTTGTGGACTCTGAGGAGCTGGCCAGCGCCCTGCACTTCAAAAAGCACATTGAGGTCCTGCACTATCTTCTGCAGCTCTGGCCAGGTAAAAAAACCCTGCATGACAACACACAGGGAGGTGGCGCGGATTCACGTGCTAACAAACTGCAACTAAAACTGGAAGTGGAGTCAGTGGAATCCGTTACGATATTCTGTACCAGGCAGCTGTTTAAAGTGTTATTTGTAATATAATACATTATACCACATATAGCGCAGAGACTGTCTGTTACCTAATAACTATTATAATGCTAATCAGAGACTCTTGACTCTTAACGTAGGGTAAAACTGGTGGGCAGAGTGGGTCAGAGTACTATTTAAAAATGAGACTCTTTCAGATCTTTTCAGTGGCTCGTGTTACTGTAGGCTGAAGCCACTCTGAAGCTCCAGGCTTTGATACGCCTGCGGTTCCTAAACATAGTACAGGAACATTTGCTTCCATATGGGACCCATCAGATCAAGCAGCCATTCTAATCTTCTTTAGCATGTAAGAGAGAGAGAGAGAGGGAGAGAGAGAGATAGAGTAAGGTATTGTAATGTAAACCAAAACCTCGAGGTGTGAGACTATGAGAGAAAGCCCCGTGCCCGAGGGAAGCATTCCAGAAATGGGTGAAATAGCCCTGAAGTGCTATCACTCTCCCACTGCCACCAAATACACGCATGCACGTGCACACACACACACACACACACACACACACACACCACACGCTGCACAACAGCTGCATGCCTCTGGGATCACTGGTCAACTGTGAATGATGATGATATAGAGAGAGTGAGAGAGAGAGAGTACAGTGTGTCCAGGGTCTTGTTGATGTCATTGTCGAAGAATTCCACAGTACGAGGGTCACTGCGGCTGTACTGAACTGGACTGGACTGGTCGTTTCCTAAACTTTGCATTAGAAGAGTGCACACAAGCTCCTCTGTATACTTCACATCCCTTTAACGCTTAAGGCAGCATTATGCAAGACTGATGAAAGAAGTATCGTTACTGACTCAGGAGAATAAAAACAGTCCAGAATATGGTGTGTGATGAATGTGCGCTGCTGAAAGTCGCCCTGCAGAGCCGGAAATAACCATTCAAATGTTGGAGGCGCCGGGTTGGGAGACTTTCAGAGCACATCGTACATCTTTACATATAAACGTCACACCTACAGGCTCAAAATGAAGTTCCGGCTCGATGTTTACTCTCTGAAAAAAAATGGTCCTTTGAAGGTTCTTTAGTAAAGAAAATGGGTTTATGTAGAGCCATAAATACTCATAGAACTCTCTGTATAATTAAAGGGTTCTTTGCATCGGGAAAAGGTCCTTCAGATTGATGGAGAATGTGCTGGAGATGGTTCTATATAGAACTTTGTTGAAAAGGGTTTTATATAGCACCAAAAAGGGTCCCACTATTGTTAAAAGCCAAAGAACCCTTTTTGGTACTATATAGAGCCCTTTTTTGCTAAGAGTGTAGGTCTGCAAAATGAAGATATGGTGACAATAGCAAATAATTCACTCACATCCTTGGAAGATGAGAGGTGTTTTTCGGGGAAAGGGTTCTGAAACAGAAAGTTCATTACAGAATGTTCTTACGCTTGTTGCATGCAACGTTTCCGAATCTTACATAGTGTAGCTTTGATATCGAGTCATCACTGTCTTTGTGTTGTACTGTTTAAATATGTGCCTGGTGATGTATTGCATTACATTTACGTTCTTTACCGAGAGCACTTTCTTTCGTTTGTTTTGATGTCCAAAAATTACAAAAACATGTCAGAAATTTAAAGCATTCTTTTTGCTTTCAGTAAAACAAGACAGTACCAAACTTTTCATCCAGTTCAAATCAAAATATGCACTAACACATTTTTGTGAGCTCTGAGAGGGAAATAATAATGCCAGATTATGACATTTCTTTGTTCAACACCCATAAATGCACCAAGGTTAATCCAGGAAAGCTTCAGCCTCTGGTGCGCTGATGTTTGGGTTACCGTTCTTGCCCCACTGGCTGAGAGTGTGTTTGCTGTGTGTTTGGAGCATAATGGGGTCCCTGGTGCACAAGACTAGGCAGTGATAGAGGCCTTGGCTGCGTATTGTTTTTCCATCCAGGGACAGTCAAGGCTCTGGCCGTGTTTAACTCACGTCCCTGCTACAGTATCTTGGGTCCCATTGCATCGTAATTATGATGAACAGATATGGGAAGTCTAGGCAGATGATGCAGATGGCCAGTGTTTTAGCCGATGCTGAGACAGACACATACAGTAAAATGAATAAAATGTGCTGTATATATATCTTCACTAAATATCAGTTTGAATTATCGGCCAAATTCGAGACATCTGTTCATTGCCAATACTTCTCTGCCGATACTGATATGATGATGATATTATCGTGCATCCCCAACCTGAAATACCTCAATCATATGGACACAGTGAACCTGCTATTAGATCCCAGGGTAGTTTTGGGCTTTGTCTCATCTGAAACACCTAATTCAACTCATTAACTAATAAATAAATAATGAATGTATGCTGATCATTCAGATCCTTTTAACCTTTACTCCGATTGTGTCTTTTTAGTTGTGTTTTTGTTGTATTATTTAAATGTAATTGCATAGTCATATAATACATTACATTTACACACCATATTGGCAGGTTTTAGTCTGCACTTCTGCATATTATTATTTATTTTTAATCCAAAAATGCTTTTTTACTTTCTGCAAAACAACACTGCACACGCAGCAACACCTTTTGATCAAATTTAAATTATAATGTCTAGAGCTCTGACGGCACTACAGTCTTATTGTTCTTATTGTTTTGTTGTTCTTCTACGTGCATTTCTGTTTTTTGTTCTATATTGGGTAACACTTCATTTAGATAGTCCACTGTAAAGATGCTTTTCTTGCGTTCAGCTTTGCCGCCTCCACCCCCTTCTTCTTCTCCACCCCGTCGCCCTGCCCCCCCCCCAGACTTCATGCATGTCTACTTCCAGCAGGGAAGAATGCAATAAGCTCGGCCTATAATTACACACATTCCTGACCTAACCTTTAGCCCAGCGCTTGCCCGCTTCACCCCGAACACTCAGAACAGCCGAGCTGTACTTAAAGCCTCCTCCCAGAGGGCCACTTCCAGCCCAGTCTGGGACTGTGGACAGGAGCAGAATGCCCTTGTGCTGCGGTATGTGTTTGTGTTAGTCAAAGCATAGGTGTATAATTTTGTGTTCAGGAGGAAGTGGACAGTCAGGGATCGCCCAGTGGTGGATAGACGGATGGAATGAAGGGGAAGAAAGAAAAAGAGGACTTGGGGGAGGGAGGAGTGGTGGAGTTGAGGGTATTTTTAGTCCGTCAGGGCCGTGGCAGTGAGAAGATCTCCAGAGAACAGCGTCGGTCTCTTCTTCACCTCCAACAGTAGTTACTCTCACGCAGCCTCAAGGTTCCTCCCTTTCAGCCCTGAATCGACCTTCTAAACCACCAGAGCTTACAGAGCAGCTCCTCCTTACACCAGGAATAGCGCACGTCCTTACAGAGGTAGTCAACCAAACAATGCTAGTGTGGCCAGAAGTGAATGAAAGTCGGTCCTCCCCTCTTTCAGCGTAGTGATGTAATGATTGTCTTAACTTGTCTTAATCTTTAAACCTTAATAACCCATTTTGCTGGGCTTACTCAGTTATTTTTATCACTTGTTTTTGTTTGCGGAGGTCTTTTGTCGCGTGTAAACAGACGAGCTTTGCAATGACTTTGATAAAAGTCGGTAAATTTGATGACTGAAACAATAGAAAGCTGTAAAGCTGTGAGAGTAACTGATATTTACCTCTTTTATGAAACTCTGTGGTTCTGTACACTTTTTTATATCAAGCTAAGTACTGGCTAGTCAGTAGCAGAGCAGACAAGCAAACTTCATGTCATGCAATTTGTGCCTGTCAGCGAAACCCACAAGACTCTCCTCGATGGTCGCGTATCGGGCTGCATCACTGACAATTCACACCATACTAGCAGCCTGTTTAGTGTTGCCAGATTGGGCAAGACTCCCCAGATTAACATTTATGCTGCTTTATTTGCAAATAGTAGTTTTTCAGGGTTTTTTTTCATTACTGTGTAGAATTTCAAGAAGGTTGAATTAAAAACCAGAAATAAAAAGCAAAGAAATTCATAGAATCTTTGTAATATATACAAAAAGCAAACGAGTAACACATTTATAAGTGACAATCATATTTTTTGTAATAAAAATAATACGTTTTGTCATCAGATTATTAAAGTGAATTATAAAGTTTCTCAGTAGAACAGTTGAAAATGAAAAGGTTCAGTTGTTGCATCTGTAGTGTAAGGTTTATGTGTTTTTTTGTGTTTCTTTACAATCAATCAGGCAGCATTATGGTGTGCATTTTACCAGGAAAATGCCAAATTGTGCATACTAGCTTGCAGTGACTATCTTTTTATAGTCACGGACCACGTTTTTTGTATTATGGGACACTGAAAAAATTGTTGCTTGGAATTTACGTGTATAAATGTGTAAAATCAGTTCCACATGAATAAAATACATTATATCAACACAGTTCTTGCTGAAAATTAAAATGTGTGACAGTAACTATGTTATGGTATATTTCATTCATGTGGAACTAAAAGTACATAAATGAATTCAAAGCAGCATTTTTTCAGTGCACTGCTGAACATGTACGACTATAGAATTTCAGTGGACTTTCCCTGTAAGCAACCAGATGAGCTGAATGAAGTTACTCTGGTTCCTTCTCAGCACTGCCGTAAACTGACCCAGCTAACACCCTAACCAGTGTGAATTCATCACAGTCAGGGGCGCTGCTGCTGCTGTGAGGCGTGTAGTGTAACATCAGTGCGTCATGCTAATCAAAGCGTTTTTATTGGCTTGCAGTGACAACTAGCTGTTTTAACATGTTCATGCTGTTTGATTGTTGTGTGTTTTGTCTCGTCGCCTCCCCCTGTAGGCAGCAGCTAAAATCAGCGGAGAGGTTAACTTGGCCTAGTGAGCTGAGCCAGGCAGGTAAACTGAAGGGAAATGGTTTGAACTGGTGTGGTTTGAGGCTTGAACTTTATTCTAGCATTCCGGTGCGTGGCCAGTGGTCTAGTGCAGCTAGCTCGTTACGCTAGCTCTTCCGCAGTGTTCTCTTTTTCTCCTTCCAGGAGAACTTATGTGGTTCTCAGAAATCCTTCTTTGTGTGCTTGAGAACAAGAAATGGTGCTTTGAATGATGTAATGGGAGTAAATAAAAGAAACAGTATGTAAAAAGAAATCGAGTTATAATTCTTTCTCGTTTTTTCATTTTCTTTAATATTTAGGCTTCCAAGATTGTCGCGAAATGTAAGTGTGCTTCTTCCAAAATCTAGACTGCAGATTGGCTGTCTAAATTAATTTTTTACGCATATTATTAACATCAGCGCTTCGAAACAGAATCGTGTCCCGTATGTCCATTTAACTCTATTCATTATGATTTAAAATTAGAACCGATCCCAGACCAGTTGTATTTATTTGGGAGATGTTTTTAGTTGCATTGGTAATGAGTGTTACATCAAACTAGGCAGTTCCAGAAGAGCAGGGTTGTGCCTGTCTGGCATGTGTTTCTCATGCATGTGTTTGTTGTTTGTTTTTTCCACTCATGATTAGTTATCTTGTTCACTGAATCTCTTTCTCTCCCTCCCTCTCTTTCAGTTGTGGATGCGCAGGGTAAACCCCCATCTCCTGCTCCAGACACGCCTATCCCAGAAGTGACGGTCCCAACAGTGACTGCTCCAGTGAGGCGGAGAAAGGATCGTCCTCAGGTCCTGAACCTGACCGACGTTGACTTGGTGGGGGTTCTGCGGCCTCGGGCCGGCCGGCTGGACAGCCCCAGCAACCGCTATGCCGGGGACTGGAGCGGCTGCAGAGAGACGTACCTCCAGCAGCCCCACCAGGAGGAGGCCGACTACGATGACGTCCCGAGCGAAGAACCATCCTCTACTGGACACGAGGAGAGCAGGAAGGAGGCTGGGGACGGAGCCTGTGAACAGGACGCTGTTGAGGTGGACGAATCAATGGAGAAAGCGGAGAGCACACAGGCGGAGGTGGTGAAGGAGCAAGAGAGCGCCGAAGAGCAGACGGAGGAGAGCGTTAGCGTTAGCGGACCTCAGGACATTGAAGAACCCGTCTTAAAACCCTGGGGTGATCAGATCCTTTTGGAGAGAGACGAGCACAGACCCAAAGAGCACACGTACCAGGCCTACATGAAGATCCATGAGATCAGCCCTGTGCTGAGTAACCGAGTGAACCTGCGCGACCTGCAGGAGAGCATCGACACGCTGATCGGAAACCTGGAGCGCGAGCTGAACAAGACTAAGCTCAACGTGGGCTACTGAGTTCTCACGGCCAGTCCTGGGGACCCACTGACCTGCAGTTTCAAGTGTTCCCTGCCCCAAAACAGCTGATTTTGTAATCGAGTTAACGTTAGCATGGTGGCAAAGTCACTGTTTCCAACATGCCCAGTTTCAATTAGCTACAGTAGCATAGCATTTTGAACTGGAAAGGCTTAAATTCAAAATTCAGTTCCTTTATGGTACTGAATCACTTCTATATCTCAGAGTATTGAGAAATTCTGCTGTTCAGTACCATATTTAAATATGTATTTTAATATATAATGAGTCTTATCAGCAGCTATGAGCCAATAGGCAGGCTTCCTCCAATATCTAGACTGCTGATTGGCTGTCAAATTGAATTTTGTACGCATGTTGTTAACGTCAGGAATCTGGAATCCATCACTGCCAGTAAATATACAATTTCACCACCTCATCTGTGGCTTAGCAACGCCCACCTTTGGATGGAATTAAAAAAAAAAAGTATAGGGAAAAAGTATTTTATATGAATCTATATCAAAATTGTATCTGTATTAATTTCCAATGCTCACTACCATTTTCTCATAGGGCTGAATGGCGTTTCTGCTAATGTTCTGTTGGTACAACTTGGCAACAGTTGCTACGAAAGAACATATTTGTGGGCGGAGCATGGATAGTTTTTTTTATCAAACGCTTAATGCTTTGATCAGGCATGTAGGGGTGGGGAATTCTTGACCCTGGTCTGGTCAGCGTCAGGACAACAGTGCAAGGTCAGCAGCCGGCGCTCACCACTGAAACGCTGTAGCAACTGTGGCAACTCGATGGTGACGCTGGTTCTATAGTTACTGCCGAGTCATTCTGGGATGTGAAACGTGGCACTTCTCTCTCACACAAACACACGATGGACGTATTTACTGACATTCCTCGTCGGACTTTGATCCGATTCTTCTGCTCCGGTTCTCTGTCTCTGATTTTGTTCGCTACGTCGTCGTTGTCGTTGTTTTCTTCTTATTAGAAGAAGCCATTGAACCCTGAGGGGTGAGCCAGGTGCCTTAATTGTGTAAAGGTGGTACTTAAGGCAGCGGAGAGCTTTCTTTTTTATTTGTATTATTTCTGTAAAGGTACGGAATTATTACGATCTAAACCAATGCACTTACAAAAAGCCCGCTCGTAGAGGCGGGACCGGGAGTTCAGGTAAACGGTACAGGCATAAAGTCTCGCAGTGGGAGAGGCAGTTAGAAGAGTAGATTCACCCCCAAGAACCTAAACCATACGCCCCAGAATGCTTAAGCTAATCACTACAATTTAAGCCTAATACTTTTATGCTGTATACACTGCAGATTGTTAAGCTATATACACCAATATAGACCCAAATGCATAGATCTGAAATCATTTACCAGAGTCATACAGGTAGATCCCTAATATGCCTACAGTGACTGTCAAAGTTTGGGGATATTTCACCTGCTTTTTGACTTTTTCCTCCAGTGTTTGATTTTCACTGATACTTTATAGTTAAGTAAGTATAATCATATCATATTCATCAAAGTGTTGAAACTATTGACAGTTTTCTTACTTTTTTCTATTCCAAACTGTTGTTAAAAGCACATATTGAATCACTTTGGCCCAAAGGCCAACGCTGATATCGCAACAGTGGGATAAAGTGGTTGGGCTTTGGCTTTAGTCTTTAAATGGGCTTTATTTAATCACTTTTTCCCTCAGTTTCTTCAACAAATCTACAGAGTAAGCATGTTAAAAGCCTAGGTGTCCCCAAACCTTTGACATTCCAAAACTAAACACCCTGAATGCTTCACTCAGACATATAGACACCTAATCCCATAAACTCTGCGCATGTATTCATATGCCTTTATGTAGAGTCTGCTTTAAAGTACTAACACGCTATGGTAAGTGCTAATGTGAGTGCTTCATCCCGTATAAACGTATACAAATCTTCCTGAATTTAAAAATCTTAGTAGTATCTATGGATATAATATTTAAGAATAGCTGGTAGAATCTAAAGAATAATATTTTAAATAAAAATAATAGAAATTGATGCCTGTTTCCTCTCCTCCCACCTACGCTAACTAACAGTGTCCATTGTGAGTGAGCATGTATACGTGCAAAACCCCAAATGGCTTAAAAATACAAAAAAAATAAACACATCTGGATGTGTGTTCAGTGATGATTCTAGTGGAAAGATCCAGGATGTTCGCTTGCGGTGGACATACCTGCGGCCGGTGCCTGAAACAGCGTCATATCTTAGCAGTCCAGGGATGCGAACCCGTCAGTATTTATCAGATACAAGTATGTATAAATCCAGTTGTTATATATTTTTGGACAGTTTCTATGTGTGTATATTTAATGTTCCTCAGTGTGTAGTATTTGGCCTGTAGATCAGCATCCGATAAATAAGGAAATAAAGGTGTTGATTTTTACCACATTTCGCATGTGCAGGACTAATCAAAGCAGCTTAAGCTGAACGGTACGAATAACAGAGTATATTTACGTGTTCACGGTAAAAACGTGATTTTTATTTTCGGTTCTGCGTGTACGTGTTCCTGTAGGCTAGTTTCTGGAGAGATCCGTGTTGATGGCTGGGTTGAGTCCAGAGCGTTGCATGGTCAAAAGCTTTACGGTCAGAAATAAGTATCTAAATATCTCCTGCAGTCGTCTGTATTTATGCGTGTAAATAGAGAGTATTTTAATTATGGTCGAATCGTTGTTTTTCTGTTTGGCAGCTGCTCACACAGGTGTAAACTAGTCAAATTGTTTTGTCTATGAGAATATGAATCGGTTTCCACCAGCCCAGCATTGTTTTAAAGCCTGTTCTTCATACCTGCCCTGATACAATCTGGACTCCACCAGTTTTTAAAGAGAATACATGCTTGTTGCATCATGTAGAGGATGTTAATTAGTTCTTATCAAACTGATATAAGGAAGCATAGCTGATAGATTTTTGTAAAATGAGAGAATATACACTCTTACATTCACAATTATTAATAATGAAGTACTGTATTATCATAACATAGGCAGTAATGTAATACTGTGGGTAGTACTGGCTGTGCTTCCTCTCACAACTGGTCGAAAATGGTGTTCTCCCACTGCTGCTGCAGTTAGGAAAGTACTGGGCCTCACAGTTATTGATCAGCTTCCATAATCAGGCAGTTTTATATAATCAGACTCACAAAAAGGCTTTTTACGGTAGATTTACTGTCATTTTTACTGAGATTTACTGTAATTTAATTTTAAACGTCTTAACTGATAAAAATCCACATTATGAGGGAGCTTCTTCAGCCTGTAATGCTCACATGATCAAGGCTACACTCTGAAAAGTAAAGGCTCCTGATTGGTTCTTGGCTTGGATATACGGTTCTAGGAGAAACTCTTAACTGATAGAAAACCTTTACATGATGAGGAGGTTCTTTACGTTTTTAAATGTTCTCAGTCGTTGCTGACGGAACAAAAAATGCTTAAAATGGTATCCTTACAGGAAAAAGAAGAACCTTCCACCCATTGAAAGGTTCTTAAAGAACCAAAAGTGGTTCTTCTAAAATCCACAAGGCCCGTGGGCCGAGTCCAGCCCATGGCACAGTCCTGTTCAGCCTGCGAAATTATTATAATTTTCTATTAATATTAGCCCATTTCACCACGAGCTGCACTACAGTTCCCAGCATGCACTGCAACGTAATGTGTGCACCCACCCCCTCCCCAATGAAGATCTATTTGTGGGACAGCACCACAAAAACAAAAACAAAACAAAGATTCCAGCTGTCCAGTTCAAGCTAATCGACAGGTTTAAAAACCTACTGTACACTGGAGACATTTAGTGTAGTTAAGCTCAGCCTGAACAGGTTTAGTCTGCGAGTCTGGATTATCTGTGTGGGAGTGAAGAGCAGGTTTACCTCTTCATGTTATCTTGGGGCTGGTGCTGAAGCCAGTGTTGTTCTGGTGCTTCAAGTGTGCAGTGACCCAAAGCGCTGCTCTCAGATCAGCTCTCTGTGCCAGATTTCAGGCCTCTGTTGTGAAGAGGGCGGAGCCTGGGCTGATCCTGAGTCGGCGCTGAGGCCTCTCACATACGTGCAAAAGGTACTGGACTTAATGAAAAATGTGAGCTGCTCCTTTTTATTGTCAGAACATTCCTTTCTTTTGTTCTCCCTCTCTCCCCGCCCCTCTCCCCCCCTTTCTCTCTCTCTCCCCTCTCTCTTTCTGCCTGTCTGTCTGTCTCTGCCGTTCTGACCTGGGAAACACCTGGGAGTCCGAACGCTTCTGCTCCCTCTGTGTTGCTTTAACCGCTCGGTTCAGCTCTGTTACTCTGATATTGGACAGAACCCTAATATGATGAAAATATGACTAAACCTGATACACTTTGTACTGATATTGAGAAATATATGGTCACATTAAAGTATATATTTCATGTGTGTCTGCTGACTGTGTCTGTTCTTCACTGCACTACAGCTTTAAAGTACTGAACATGCTGGTCACTCTAGAGTCCGTATATGGAGACTAAAAAATAAAACTCAAGAATAATTCAGAGAATGAAGGGTGAAGAATATTGGCTCTTGACAGCCACAGTCAGGACAGAGAGCTCAGCACTAACTGTGAGGATTCTTATCAGAGAGCATGGCTGACGTCTTTTGGTGATTACAGTCAAACTGTGTTGCTGAAGTGCTAAAACTGGCCGGCCAGTTGCATTAATTGCTAAATTGAAGCTACTATAAATTATTCAGTATCTACTATTAATTAAATACTATGAATTATTTAGTAACTACTTTGAGCTATTCAATATCTGCTACAAATTATTTAGTAGGTACTATGAAATATTCAGTATCTACAGCAGATGATATAGTAACTACAAATACAAGTACTACAAATTATTCAATAACTATACATTATTCAGTATCTACTGCAGATTATTTTGTAACTACTATAAATTATTCAGTAACTACTGGAAATTATTTTGTAACTACTATAGATTATTCAGTATCTACTGCAGATTATTTTGTAACTACTATAAATTATTCAGTATCTACTGCAAATTATTTTGTAACTACTATAGATTATTCAGTATCTACTGCAGATTATTTTGTAACTACTATAAATTATTCAGTATCTACTGCAGATTATTTTGTAACTACTATAAATTATTCAGTATCTACTGCAGATTATTTTGTAACTACTATAAATTATTCAGTATCTACTGCAAATTATTTTGTAACTATTATAAATTTTTCAGTAACTAAATTTTTTAGTGTATACTGCAAATTATTCAGTAGCTACAGCAAATTATTTAGTTACTGCAAATTATTTAGTATCTACTATAAATTATTCAGCTGTATTAATAATAATTGGAATTAAGCTGTAAATTTATCAGTTATGAGGAAAGTAGTTGTAGCTCACAAACAGCACTTTTAGAGGTTAAAGGTGTGAAATCCGCAGGTCTGTTTGGATGAGTGCCAGTCTGGAATCCCCCTGCGATCGCGGGTGATGGCGTTTGGGCATTTCCCCACTGAGCTGATTCCCCTTATCGACGACTGCACTCTTCTACTGTCTGTACAGAAACTGGTGGACACCTGTGAGATCTGGCTCTGACCCAGAAACATCAACCTACTCAACTCCCTTCAATCCCACGATGCACTTTTGATGTGGAGCTAGTGGCTCTGTGCCCGAGAGAAAAACCATGATTAGAGGGAAACGTGGAAAGACGAACGTTTCGCTCATTCATCACAGCTTCCTCTTCGCTTCAGGGCCAAACTCTCAGAAATGCTGTTTCCTTTTACAGCATGTCCATTACGTCCCCATGTAGCTTCATCAGTGCTCAGGCTCAACATCTTCAACAGTTCGGGGTTGGTAATGTTTTGCATTTGGTGGATTAGGCCTGTCACAAATATCCTGCACAGTATTTGTCCAAAAGTATCCAGACGGCCCTTAGAATTTGTGAATTCTGCTATTGGAACTTGCACCCGTTGCTTTCGCTCACAGCTTGTATAATCTCCACGGAAAAGCACTGACCAGTGGGGGATGCTCTGGAGCAGCTGCACGAGCCTAAGGTCACCATTATCAGTGCCAAGTGTCGGCCAGAGGGGTGTAAAGCCACCCAGCATTGGACTGTGCAGCAGTGGAACAATGCTCAATCAAATCCTCACAGCAATGTTCCAACATCTAGTGTAAGCCTTCCCAGAAGAGTAGAGGCTGTTACTGCAGCAAAGAGGGACAAACTCCCTTCATTTCTTTGGATACACTGGAGGAGCAGGTGTCTACAAACTTTTGGTCATACAAAGTAGTAAGAAAGGTTTACAGGTACTTAATAAAGGCTTGTTTTAATGAATTGTCAGTCAAGACTTGTTTGGTGTCTGAAGGTAGTTCTGAACTGGAGCTACGAGGCTAATGTAGCTAACAAGCAATGGAAGCTTCTGTTCATGCCCACTGAAGACCACCACATACTTCAGTCCATGTTCAGAGACAACAGTGAGCACATAATGAAGTCTATTAGAGATACTGTCCAGCTCCACACAGTCCGAGGCGAGTGTGAGGGTCTGTCACTTGTTAGCTACATTAGCTTTGTAGCCCCAGAACAGAACTAGAGAAGCAGGCATGTCGTGGGTGATCAGCTATATTGGAGATGAGGGAGGAGATTCTATAGACACAGAGGTGAGTCTTCCTTTAACCTGTGCTGGGTGGCTGTGAGGGACTCGGACTGTAGACGGCTGAGCTGAAGGTCAGTGGTGGAGAACCCTGTTCTGTCTGAGCTGCTCTAGTCAAAACAGGCAGAGTGCAGTGTTTCAGACGGAGCTGATATCTGATATGAACATGTCTGATCTCTGTCTGCTCCACCACTGCGGCTCTCTCCACTCACAGCCTGACATGTAAACCATCTCTCTCTCTCTCTCTCTCTCTCTCTGTGTCCCTCTCTCTCTCTCTGCTTGAAAGTATTCTGTCTATACTTTCAACTATGAGCAGTGAGAGACGTTAAAGAGAGAATGAAATTACTTCAGTAACTCCTTATTCAGCATCTCAATTATTCAGTATTTACTATAATTTATTCAGTATCTAGTATAAATTATGCAGTGTCTACTATGAGTTATTCAGTATCTATGAAGTATTCAGTATCTTCTATGAATTATTCAGTATAATCTATGAATTATTCACTATTTACTATAAATTATTCAGTATCTACTATGAATTATTCAGTATTTACTATAAATTATTCAGTATCTACTATAAATTATTCAGTATCTACTATGAATTATTCAGTATTTACTATACATTATTCAGTATCTACTATGAATTATTCAGTATCTACTATAAATTATTCACTATTTACTATAAATTATTCACTATTTACTATAAATTATTCAGTATCTACTATAAATTATTCACTATTTACTATAAATTATTCAGTATCTACTATGAATTATTCAGTATCTACTATGAATTATTCAGTATCTGCTATAAATTATTCAGTGTCTACTATGAATTATTCAGTATCTACTATAAGTTATTCAGTGTCTACTATGAATTATTCAGTATCTACTATAAATTATTCAGTATCTACTATAAATTATTCAGTGTCTACTATGAATTATTCAGTTTGGTCAATGAAACTAATGTTAAGTTCTACTTTGAGAGAGAGGATCTGAAATATGGACCCTACAGACCATTAGAGTTTAAGGGGTTAAACCCTGTTGTGGGTTTTCAATTGATTCCTTTTTATTGATCATACTGTGATTGACAGCTGACAGATTTATTCCTGGACTTTGCCTGCAGGCTTTTTATTATCTATTACGAATGGATCGAATCAGGTCTGGTCAAGATTTATGCTACAGTTTGGCTTTAAGCTCAGCCTCATTAACCCTGTCGACACATCACTGTACTCCACACCTCCAACAGCTTTCATATCCTGAGATTAAACGTACATCATTCTGCCAAAGTGGAGCTTTTCTGATAACTGTAAAAGTTGCTGACAAAGAAATAAAGAGCCACCACTTAGCATCTGTCTCTTAGTGCTACCTGGTGGAAACACTGGAAAAAGTGATGCATTTAATGTGCTTGAATTAAATGTGTACATCATTCCCACATAATAATTGACATCAGCACAGTTACGTTTTTTAGTTTGTTTTGGATGTGATTTATTAATATGGCTCTAAACAGGTTTTGTGGAAATGATGTTTAAAATCTGAATGGAGCAGATTGAGCACAGTACTTCCTTCAGTGTGTTCACTTTCACTGACAGCAACACTGGCATTATTGGCCGACCCACCTACCAGTGCAGTAAATATGACAGTATTAGCTACAGTACAATCAAAAGAGGAGGAATTAAAACATGATGCACACAGTCCTATGGAAACGTTTGGGCACCCCTGTGTGGGTATTCCACATAGCAGGATTTCTCAGTTTAGCTAGATAATTTGAACCCAAAGTCAAGCCTGTCCAATAGGAAAAAAGCTAAGGGCCATTCCCATTGGTCAGTCCTCATCTTTGGGCTTAAGTTATCTGGCTAACTAAGAAATCCTGCTTTGTGGTATACCCCCTGGTCAAACAGCACGTTGTTGTTGATTTTCTAAGTGTGAATAAGTAAACACGTCCTCTACAGAGACACACTTCTGTACATTTTAATGCACTATTTGCAAATTAAATTCACATAAACAGTAATTGTGTATTAAAGTGGATTAAAAACTTATTTTGATTAGACTTTTACATACAACTGTAAGTGTGTGTGTGTGTGTGTGTGTGTGTGTGTGTGTGAGTGTGTGAGTGTAGAGACATTCCGTTGACGCGGTGCCCTTCACAGGTTTTAATCAGGTTTTATTAGGGTGGGCTCGGCGCTCTGGAGACTGTTTGATGTTTCTTTCTTTCGCTGCGTCTCTCTTTCCTCTCCTTCAGTCTGAAGGATGTTTGGCAGCTCATCTGAAACCTTCAGCCATCACAGATACAGCGCTGACAGACCCTCACTCACTCAGAAAAACAGAGACGCAGTGATTAGAAAAACGATGGCTGACCTTTCCCTCTGTCCCTCTCCCTCTCTCTCACTTTCTGTGTGTCTCTCTCTCCCTCTCTCTCTCTCACACTGTACTTCAAAGCATGATCAGCATCACCTCCACTCACCACAGCGTTTACTTTATTAAGGCTCGATGCATAAAGCATTACTTATATTTCTTCCAATTCAGTTTATATATTAATCGCATATAATCTCATAGTTTTATTTATTATATATTGAAAGTGTATCTATAAAAACAGACAGAAGTCCAGATGAAATTTAGGTTTCATGTTGGCTGCTACTGTTTTCAGTTATGTGACAGGTTAGTTTTAGGTTATAGGTATATCATAATGTCAGAAACCACATAAGTCTATGGTGGTGGTTTATTTTTGATTTTTGATTACTGCCTAAATGTGTATTATGGTCCATTTTTCCTTCCATATTTGTAATATGTATGTTATAGTTGTATATATATATATATATATATATATATATATATATATATATATAGTGGTTTAGTGGTAGTGTAGTTCAGTTACATTTCAGTTATATCTATTGTGTTTTGTGTGTACAGTCGCTCACCATTTGAATGGGAAAGCTCATAGTGCTCAACGAGTCATCTGTTTACAGAGAAAGTCCCACCCTTCAATCCACTCAATGAACGCAGGGGGAAATCCCCCCTCTACTTGGGCTCAGTTGTGGGGATCTGCGCAAGTGCAGTAGCCAGAACATTACGCCAAACGCTACAAACTATTTATGAGATTTTTGTCAGATGTTTTTGAAGCGGTAATTTGGCCTTCGGTTTCGAACCTTGAGGTCTCTCCCCATTCAAAGAGAGAGGAGTCTGGTCTTGTGTGAGTGGAAATAACTGCCCAGCAATGTTGCCAAGATGGTTGCTGAGTGGACAGACTTTCCTGTAAGGCCTTTGGTAGGACAGCATAGTGCAGAGTGTAGTGTTTCTATATGCCAGTGCTAAACAGAAATTTCCATTTTATGTTAACGAAATTGACAAAGTATTAATTCTATTCTATTATATTAGACGGCACACGGTTTGAGCTGTGATGATATAGTTATGCAGTAACAAACTTCAGACACCAAACGTCTTAGCTGATCGACCGCATTGGATTTTTTTGTTAGAATATCATTTTAAAATCTGTCCTTGTTTTGTGGCCTCAGTGGGTTGGAGTGTATGAGTTACATGAGGACCTGATAGAGCTTCATCACTGCTCTGAAAGAGAGAGAGAGAGAGAGAGAGAGAGAGAGAGAGAGAGAGAGGCTGATGCTTTTCGTTTGTTTTTCCAGTTCACTGGATCGAGCGCACTTCCCCTGTTTGCATTAGACAGACAGCAGAGGTGTCTTTTGTCAGCTGTGTGTGTGAGGGTGCTATTATTTCAGCTCACCTACGTCACTGAACTTTCCTCACTTTTCTACCTTTGTTACTTCTTCTTAACACACTGCGTCAACAGTGTGTGTGATTAATATGTTCCAACTCTCCAAACACAGCGGTCAAGTACATCTAACACCCTTTGTCCACTCTGAGTGTGTGTTTGTGATGGTGAGTGTTTAATCACCTGCATGAGGTGTTTATTCAGACCTGCTGAGAAAGATCAACGGCACGACCTCACCTCTCACTGTTACACTCAACTGTGTCTCAACAGTAAACACTACAGTCTTACATGATACACTATTCACTAACATCTTACACTATTCACTGTACTTACACTATTCACTAACATCTTACACTATTCACTGTACTTACACTATTCACTAACATCTTACACTATTCACTATACTTACACTATTCACTGTACTTACACTAATCACGAACATCGTACACTATTCACTAACATCTTACACTATTCACTATACTTACACTATTCACTAACATCTTACACTATTCACTATACTTACACTATCCACTATACTTACACTATTCACTAACATCTTACACTATTCACTGTACTTACACTATTCACTAACATCTTACACTATTTACTATACTTACACTATTCACTAACACATACACTATTCACTGTACTTACACTATTCACTAACATCTTACACTATTCACTATACTTACACTATTCATGAACATCGTACACTATTCACGAACATCGTACACTATTCACTGTACTTACACTATTCACTGTACTTACACTATTCACTAACATCTTACACTATTCACTGTACTTACACTATTCACGAACATCGTACACTATTCACGAACATCGTACACTATTCACTATACTTACACTATTCACTATACTTACACTATTCACTAACATCTTACACTGTTCACTATACTTACTATACTCTCACTATATGCACTATAGTCTTACATTACAAACTAGTCTTACACTATACACTGTTCACTAACATCTTACACTATGTACTAGTCTTACACTGTACACTTTTCACTATATACTATTTACACTATATACTACAGTCTTCCACAATAATATAGTCTATATACAACACTATAGTCTTATACTATACACTTTAGTCTCTAGTTGATCTCTGTGCTCTGTCACGTTTGACTGCAATACAGAGATCCAGTGAGTTTGTTTCATCATGGTAAGAATACAGAAAGTCTGCTTCAACATTGTTGGGATACACGTTTGGACATGATCTGCTGCTTCTAAATAACTATGAAAAGTTTCTGCTGTGTTTTGTGTACAGTTAACATTTTCACCATGTTTTTGTCATGTGACACTGGAACACATGGAAAAGTGAGAAATACAGACTCATACTTGTTGATTCTCAATGCAAACTGAATGTAAATGTAGTGTAAAGTACATAACATGTAATTATGGAATTACAATGAACAATAATAGAAAAATAATAAGACTTCCAAGAGTTAAATTCTGTCCTAAACAACAGCATCATCAACTGTTTCATAACACCTGAACATTAGTGCAGACCAGGCAGGCATTTATTAGCCTTTACTGGATAAAACAGCCCAGTCAGACTTTATAATAAGCGTTTTTGAGTTACTGCAGAAGCTGAGAAGTTCAGAGGATTAGGTTCCTCTGTGCTGTGTTTAGCACTGCAGCTGCCTCTGCTGTGTGAATCGACTGGTTTAATCGATAACTGATCCATATCTTACATCAGAGTGTGACTGCATCTGTATGAAACCCAATGACCCCTGATTGATTAGCTGTCCGAGTCCAGAGCCCCCGGGAGCTAAAGCCTGGACACAGTTACAGCGAAACACACACTATAATGAACTCAGAGAGGTAACCAGAAACCAGCACAAGAGAATCCAGCTCTCAAGGTTACACTCTGCCTTGCGCTTATGTGGAGGTTTTGCCTGCACAAAAACACAAGGCCATTTTTTACTTTCATAAAACCAGTTTTGTGTTTACTGAAGGACATTAAGATATAAACAATAATTTATTTAACAAAAAATCCTTAAAAACAGGAATGTTCAGTTAATAATAAGCAATAAACACACGCAATTCTTTCATTCATATAACAAAATGTTATGGATCCGTTTCCCAGACAGGGATTAATCAAAGGGTGCACAGCCCTGGTCCTGGAGGGCTGGTGTCCAGCACAGTTTGGAGGTTTGCCTACCCAGACACACCCACTAAACCTGGCAATTAACAGTTGAGTGTAATCAGATGTGTTTGAGCAGGTAAATCTCCAAACTGTGCTGGACACCAGCGTTCCAGGACCAGAGCTGTGAACCCCTGCCTTGAGACCGGTCCTGGACCAGTGTTCTAAATAGAGACTGTGCATTGAGCGGAAAAGTAGTGCAGGGCTAGTCTTAATCCCTATCCAGGAATTTGACCCCTTAAACACTGTGCTGTACTTCACCTTTAAATCTGTGCATTTCAAATCTGACATTCATAACAAATACACAAAATACTGACTATGTTTGTGTCCATAGATCTAAATCCCACTGTGACTCTTCAGGTCCTGGATAAACTCTAGAAGACAGAAGTTAAGATCTAGCAAGAACTAAAAAAGCTGAAACACTAACATGACAGTATAAAATGAATGAATGCATGAGTTCCTTTGTAAATGCTAACTGGCCTCTTTTGCCATTCATTCATTATTAGCAATGTGCTTTGACTGAAGTCCTCTAGGATCGTAACGCCATGTTTGGGTTCTTGTATAAAACATAGCAGAACTGTATGAATTATTAGTGTTATACCGCAAAGCTGTGTGTGCTCAGTGGTCTGGTGTGTCCTCGGATTCGGAGAGCAGCCCCATGTTCTTCAGAATGAGTTTCTCCATAGTGTGGTACTCCTCGTACTCCTTCAGGGCCTCCCCCTCCAGCTCCTCCACCTGCTTCACCGACACTGCCCCCGCCTCCTGCACCAACAATGACAATTCATAAACATAATAATAATAACAACAATCATGATGTTTTCATTCCTGTTTCACTGTGCTGCCCACTACTTGCTGAGTAATCACAATCATGCTTTGCTGATGGAGCTACTTTTTTTGGTAGAGGAAACTGCCTGTATTGAAAATAAATATTTGAAACAATCTTCTTTTCTTTTTTTCTTACTTTGCAAACTTTTTTTCCATAAAAGCAATAGAACACTTGAGGGGGGAATAATTTAAGACTTACGTTGAGCTTGTCAAATAGGAAAAGAGCTGAGGGACGCTCCTATTGGACAATCCTCTACTTCGGGATTAATTTATCTGGTTAACTCAGAAATCCTGCTATGTGGAAACACTCCCTGGGTCATGTGTTATGGTGAATGACATCACAACTCGCGTGATCTACGCTGACCAAATCACAGCCATGATATTATTCAACTCTGAGGTTCTGTATAATTTATATAATATAATGTAATAAAATAATTTATAGTAGATACTGAATAATTCATAGTATCTACAAGAAGAAGTACTGAATTATTCGAAGTAGATAATGAATAATTCATAATAGATACTGAATAATTTATAGTAGATACTGAATAATATATAGTAGATACTGAATAATTTGTAGTAGATACTGAATAATTTGTAGTAGATACTGAATAATTCATAATAGATACTGAATAATTTATAGCAGATACTGAATAATTTATAGCAGATACTGAATAATTTATAGTAGATACTGAATAATTCATAATAGATACTGAATAATTTATAGCAGATACTGAATAATTTATGGTAGATACTGAGTAATTTGTAATAGATACTGAATAAGTTATAGTAGATACAGAACAATTCATAGTAGATACTGAATAATTCATAGTAGATACTGAATAATTCATATTAGATACTGAATAAATTATAGTAGATACTGGATAATTTATAGTAGATACTGAATAATATATAAAAGATAATTAATAATTTATAGTAGATTCTGAATAATATATAGTAGATTCTGAATAATTTATAGTAGATACTGAATAATTTATAGTAGATACTGAATAATTCGTAGTAGATACTGAATAATTTGTAGTAGATACTGAATAATTCATAATAGATACTGAATAATTTATAGCAGATACTGAATAATTTATAGCAGATACTGAATAATTTATAGTAGATACTGAATAATTCATAATAGATACTGAATAATTTATAGCAGATACTGAATAATTTATGGTAGATACTGAGTAATTTGTAATAGATACTGAATAAGTTATAGTAGATACAGAACAATTCATAGTAGATACTGAATAATTCATAGTAGATACTAAATAATTCATATTAGATACTGAATAAATTATAGTAGATACTGGATAATATATAGTATATACTGAATAATTCGTAGTAGATACTAAATAATTCATAGTAGATACTGAATAATTCCTAGTAGATACTGAATAAATTATAGTAGATACTGAATAATTTATAGTAGATACTGAATAATATATAAAAGATAATTAATAATTTATAGTAGATTCTGAATAATTTATAGTAGATACTGAATAATTTGTAGTAGATACTGAGTAATTTGTAGTAGATACTGAATAATTAATGTAAGTTAAACAAATAAACAAGATTTCAATATACAATTTTATAGCCTTAAACACTTTTTTTACATTTGACCTCAAAAAGCCCCATAAAGCCAACAACATTCATAGGTGTCATCAGACTACACTACACATCTTAGGTCAATACTATTATTATTATTTTATTTGTTTATTTTTTTTATTATTATTATGATCATCATCATCATCATCATCATCATTATTATTATTATTATTTTTAGTAGTAGTAGTAGTATTACAAGGCCAAAGTTTGTGGTTTTCACTTTTCATCAAAAGACGAACACACACACACACACACACACACACACACACACACACACACACACACACACACACACACACAGTGGCCTAAGTGGCAACAAAGTAATCTTGTATTTGTTTTGAAATTCCTTTGAAATCCCCTAAAGTATGTGGTTGGTGCTTAATTTGAGTTTTCTGAGTGTATGTGTGTGTATATCTGTGTGTGTGTGTGTATGTCTGTGTGTGTGTATTGTGTGTGTGTGTGTGTGTGTGTGCGTGTATTTTGTGTATGTGTGTGTATTTTGTAGTGTGTGTTTACAACATGTGTATTTTTGCTGCCATATTAAAAAACCCTATAAAGTGTTTTTTTCCTCTCCCTTAAATGAAACAATGCAATGTGAGTCTGTGATGTTGTAGCTGTGATGAAATAAAAACAGTCCAGAGAGCCTTTAAAGTAAAATTACTCAGAAGACAAAAAAGCTTTGGCACATTTGATCCCCCTCAGCGTTAATCCAGCCACAGCAGAGCTGAGAGTGTAGCGCAGCTGTGTTTGAGAGAAGGAGGGTAAAAGCACAGGGTGATGCTGGGAGATAAAGGAGGCAGTGATAGAGAGCAGGATAAACACACCTCCCTCGACACACAGCCAGAGAACAAACTCAGTCTCATAATGACCACATGCTTTAACCCCACTAACATGACCTCCATCAGTTACTTCTTAAAAAAGAAAAATTACTCTCCAGTGCAGTAAAGATAAAACCACTAAACTAAACCACTGAACTACAAACAGCTGAAGTAAAAACTGAACTACAAACAGCTGAAGTACAAACTGAACTACAAACAGCTGAAGTACAAACTGAAGTACAAACAGCTTGAATAAACTAACTGTACTGAATAATGTAGAGCAGTTTTAAATAATTCACAGTAGTTAATGAAGAATTTATAATAGATACTGAATAATTTTAACCATCTACTGAATCACTTATAACAGCTATTGAATAATTCATACTACTTTCTGAAAAATGTATAATAGTTACAGATTAATGTACAGAAGATACTAAATAATTCATAGCAGTCACTAAATAATTCGTATTAATTACTGAATAATTTATAAGACTTATTAAATAATCCATAGCAATAATTGAATAATTTGTAGTAGTTACTAATAATTCATAGAATTCATATAAATTACTGAATCGTTTATAAGAATTTACTAATTAAGTTATATTAATTACAGAATAATTCATAGTATTTACTAAATAATTCATATTAATTACTGAGTAATTTATAGGACTTATAATACTTACAGTAATTAAGTAGTTACTGAAGAATTTATATTAATTACTGAATTTAGTAGTTATTGAATAATATATATGAGTTACTGAAAAATTTCAGTAGTTACTGAAAAATTTATAGTAGTTATTGAATAATGTATAGTAGTCACTGAAAAATTCATATTGATTACTGAATAATTTATAGTAATTATTGAATAATTGATATGAGTTATTGAATAATTTGAAGTAGTTATTGAATAATTCATACGAGTTACTGAATAATTTGTAGTAGTTATTGAATAATTCATGAGTTACTGAATAATTTTAGTAGTTACTGAATAATTAATTTTATTTACTAAATAATTTATAGTAGTTATTGAATAATTTATAGTAGTTATTAAATAATTTACAGTAGTTATTGAATAACTCATAATGCTTATTCTCATTTTCATTTCATTTTCATTTCATAGATTGTTCTTCCAATAATTTCATAATGAGAAATATTTGATATATTGCTGAATATATAAATATATTTAGACATATTTCACTTGCTAGCGTATCATTTTGCTGTGTAAGCATCGGTCTAAATGTTACCCCTCTACTCTGCTCCCCAATACAAATGAGTCTCCCACCATTTTCCTCCTCTGCTGCTCGGCCTCCATCTCTCTCCTCTCTCTCGCTCGCATCTCCTGTCTTTTCTCAAAGTACTCCAGACGCTCCACCTCCTTCTCAAAGTAGCTGCTCACGCTGCACTTCTGCAGGACAGGACACACACATAGCCTATCAGCCGAGACCTGTCTGGAGTCTGAAGTCTGCTTCTTCTGCAGTGGAGCTATGAGGCTAATCTAACTAACAAGCAATAGAAGCTTATACTCCACAAATTAGCATCATGCATAATCACTATGTGTTCAAGATCTGCTGCTACTGTTTTTAGCTATGCAACACACTATTTAACTGAGTCAAATGGGATCAGGGAGAATACAGTAAAACGCTTGCTGTACTTTAGACACACAAATCATTCTGCATCTGCTATGGCTTTCTTTCTCACCTCATTGGCAGACGGGTGGCGCAGGGTCCACGGGACCTCCAGGATATGCAGAGTGCCCAGGTGGTCCGACACAGCCAATAGCTGCTGCTTCGCTGCTCAGAAGAGATCACATTGGAATTACTGTACTACTCAGAACATCTTTCTACAGCACTGATAATGCACAATGCAGATTTTCCATTAATACACACCACAGGGTGTCTTATGTTAAATCCCTTTTACTTCTAAGACAAATGCCAGCAGTACAGCTGATGACTGTGCACGAAATTATTTCCGAAATGTGAGGTATTATTTTTAAAAGCCCTTCCAACAAGTAGCTTTAACCCCTTAAAATCTCAGGTTTATTACATACTAAGGCTTACTATTCAGTAACTACAGGGAATCCAATAAAAACTGGTTAAGCTATTCTTGGGTTATATAAGTGTATAATACAACTTTGACCTCTTAAGGCCTCTTTTACTGCCCTGTTGTGGCTCCACAGCAGAATTAGATTTCTAGGTAAAAATAAAATCATTCTCCTTCACAGTAAAATAAAGCTCTGCTGATCGTTCAACACAGTTTAAACAATAAATGGTCTTAAACAATGGAGTTAATGTAAAACTGCTAATTCACCCTTCAACCCTGAAGACTGGCACGCAGACTGCTGGTCACCAGAGTAACACAGACAACAATCTCCCCTAGCTAGTAGTGAAATGAAAAGGCAAAGAGAAAGGTTTAACACAAACATGGATAATTTGAAGACGAATGGACTCATTTGCATTTATATTCACTCCAGCTGGTTTCCTGATACGTTTAATCTGCAACGAGAAACTGTCAAACACTGAAAAATCGCAAAGCTGAAGTCTCTTCTCATTCGCCAGCTTCTTCTGCGAATTTTCCTGTTCCACCTTAAATAGTGCAGCAGTTACATTCTAGCGCCTCAGGCACCATTTAAGGTGGAATGGGAACATTTGAACAAGAATGGCAATGAGAAACTGACTTCAGCCTCGTAAAAAGTCGAACGCTGAGAGACATTTTACAAGAAACTGTTCTACTTTTGCTAGAAAGTTTCCTGCCGGAGATGCGAGAAAAGCTGAGCTGAGCTAAAGCTTAAAGCAGAGCAAAGTGAGTCTGTGTTTTTGTTTTGTTATTATAATTTTAGCCTGTACTAACACATATTTACAGCCAAGATGGTAAAATGGACAAAAAATGTTGTGGCTCCCAAGGTGGATTGATTTTTATTAAAAGGTCAAAATGGCTCTTCTTAACATTTGTGACCCCTGTCTTAAGGGGTTAAGTAGCCAACAAGGTCTCAGTACATGTGTATCTTCTTCAGTCTTGTTGGAAAAGCCTCTCAGGTGGTTCCCCATGAAGCTGCTGAAGAGACCACCAAGAGAGTGTAAATCTGCATCGAAGACTTGAATGTAAAGTATTTGACTTTTTTGCTTGCTGCATTATGATTTTATGATTCTGATGTCTTTGGTTTTACTCTAAAATGTGGCAAACAGTGGAAATAATGAAAACACTTCATGAGAAGGTGTGTCCAAAACAGACCAACAACAATGTTCACATGAGCCACAGTTAATGTTTGCTTAGTTACTAGTTTAAGAAGGTTTTCAGCACAGACTGGCGTGTTTGTACTGTTCTCATCAGTATAAATACTAGCATTAGCATTAGCGTGTTTGAGACTAACATGAGATGACCCAGGGTTTGATGCAGGTGATGTGCGCGGTGGTGATGTTCTGGGTCTGCGAGGGTTCGTGTGTTTTCTCCAGCAGGTCCCAGACCTCCAGATTCCCGTCCTCTTTACCGATGAAGAAGACGGCAGGCCGGGTCAGTGACCAGAAGCCCACCGTGCACTTCCTCGGTGAGCAGGGGGACAGCAGGATCGGCCCGTTCTGGAGAGAGGCAGCAGACTGAGTAGATCACAACTATACATGGAGGATTATACATCTTATTATATGATTCCTGGAAAAATCTTTGGTTCTCAGAAAGTCGAGAGTCTTATTGATGTTTTAATCCACACTTATTACCAGCAATAACAAAAGCATGATGTAATTTTATATCTTTTCTTAGTTGCAGCTCTTTGAAACAAGCAGATTCTAAACTTCCAGCCATGCTGCACTGCTGTGTGCAGTCCTGTCTCGCAGAAAGAAGAACATCCTTTACAATTTCACCATGTTTTTGACTTTTTTGACATTGAAACAAAGAGAAAAAGGTCAGAAGTGCAGAATCACTATGTGATAAATACTGTCATTTGAATTGTACAGCAAAATTATTCCAATTTTAAACTCTCAACTTTAAGGATTTACAGCTATTCTTAATCACAGTAGAAAAGTAAGACCTCTGTATAAACTCTATTAAAAAACCTCCAACAGACCGATTACAGGTTTATGTTACTGCAGTTCAGCTAGCAGTAGTGCTAACATTTCAATGTGTTTGATTACACTGTATACTGTCCCTGTACTGTATGTGGATTTGGATAAATAAATAAATGAGTGTAATATGATGTATGGAGTGACTGAATGGGCTCCTCACCGTCACACCCTCTTTCCAGATGGCGAAGTTCCACCCGCCGACAGTCAAGATGACGTCCTTGAAGAACGGAGAGCGGAGCACGGTGTTCACCAGACTGTCATGAACTCTGAAACGGTGAGTGGGCTTCGGACCTGAGAGAGAGAGAGACAGAGAGACAGAGAGAGACAGAGACAGAGAGAGAGAGATGTATGACTACACTTTACAGTTCAAGCTCTTTTAATGACTTATTTTCGTGTTAACTTATTTTATTTACTTGTTTGCATATCAGTGATAATATTACTGTATGCAAAAGAATCAACATGAACTCTACAGCTTTGAAAGCACACGGTCACTGTCGAAGGAAAAACATCACCAAAGTGGTAGCTTCACAGGAGAGGGCAAAAACGTTATTTACTTTCAATGCAAGTTAATGTAAAGAGATTTTATCCCAACCAGTTCTGAAGCATTTATGTTGATCGAGTCTCAATGAAGTGTTCACATGATGTAAAAGATCAGCTGCTGAGATCAAATTATGCAGAAAACTAAACATTGCAAAAAATGGGTATTACCCTCATAACAATACATACACAATACAATACATACAGAGAGGCAGAGAGAGAGAGAGACAGAGAGAGGGAGAGAGAGAGAGAGAGAGCAAGAAATGAGACAAAGGAGAACAGAGAACAGAGGACAGACAGAGATTAAAAAATAGAAAGAGGAAAAGCACAATAGAGAAAAAAGGACAAAAGAAAGAGAGGAGGAGACAGAAAGAGGAAGAAAGGTTGTGAACGAGAGAGAGATAGAAAACGAAAAGAAGACAGAGAAAGGAGAAAAAGAGGGAAGGACAAAAAAGAGAGAAAAAGAGAGAAAAGAGGGAAGGAGAGAAAAAGAAAAGAGAAAAAGAAGAGTGAGAGAGGAGAAAGACAAAGAATAACAGAGAGAGAGACAGCGGTTAGAGAGAGAGTGGGAGAAGAAAAAGAAAGAAAGAAAGTAAGAAACAAAGAAAGTGAGAGTGAGAGAAAGAATAGAAAGAGAGACAGAAAAGAAAGACAATAAAAAAAGAAGAGTGAGCAAAAGAGAGGAAGGACAAAGAAGAGAGAAAGGAGAAAGAGAAAAATGGGTAGAGAGAGGGAAAATGAGAGAGAGAGCGAAAGAGAGACAGAGAGAGAGACAGACAGAGAGAGAGAGAGACAATGCACACATCAATAATGAATATCTGCAGACGTTAATGGACTATAAAGTCAATCACAGCAGCGTCTGAGCGAATTGGCTTGTCTAAAAGCCAATAATGCAGCATATTAGCATGTCTCAGTTATAGTACTAATGACTCTGAACTCCAGAGTACATCAGGACTGTAATGAGCGCCGGACTCGAGCTGATTTCAGCCGTTTACTTCATTCTCTATAACACTAAACTGCCTTCATAAAACATTATGACTAACACAGAGTGCGGGATGGAAACATGATGAACTCCAGAGTAAAAGTCAGTCAGACTGTTCTGTGATTAAGAGTAATCTACTGAGTAATCAGAAGCTGGAGCGCTCTGCCAGGAGCTCCGTGATGGAGCCAGAGTGTGTGAGAGTGTGTGTGTGGGAGTGTGTGAGTGTGTGTGGGAGTGTGTGTGTGTGTGTGTGAGTGTGTGTGGGCACTGCGTGAGCGCCTCGTTTGTGTAATTACTCTAAATTGCTCTGGTAGCAGCGCTCGGGGGCAGAGCTTCCAGTCAAATCAGCCATGGTTTCTGCCAAAAGCTGTCAGCTTATTCTTCCTCCTTTTATTACCATTATCTAATTCAGGTCTTAAAGCTCTCTAATGGCTCTGAGAAACCACAGTCGTTGCGACGTCATAGAGCCTGACTGCACTGCGCATCAGACAATGTGAGCTCTGTTTTATTCTTCACCAGCTGACTCTGAACACAACACCACCGAACTCAGGCCAGAACTGATCGAGACTCTGATGGACTTTGAGTGGCTCGTTTAAACAATGCTGCTGTCCATGATGATCCATCACAGCTAATGGACTTCATGGTTTGCAGTCAAGTCTTCTGTCAGTCCAGCGGTCTAAAGTGTGCATGTGTGAGTTGTTTTGTTACGATATGCGATCACAGACCAGTATCGCTCATCACAAAGAGATCCTTGGTCTTTAGTTAAAATCAATGATCTATAAAGGCTTAATCACACTAGTGGTTTGAGAGAACAATGTCATGCACAAAATTACATTCATTTCAATGGAGCTCAGCTTTGATATGCGAGTCAACCAGTAACAGAACTCTTTTATTATCCACCCCTTTTAAAACCTGTTTGGCCAACACCAAAGGCTGCTCCATTACCACATTAACTCAAGTGAAGTAAGTATTTCATGCATGACTGAGAGTTTCTTTGCTATATCTTTTGAAATCAATGCATTTCATCATTAAATATCTTGTTTTTGATTTCCACAAATGTGAGATATGTGTAAGTTATATGTGACAAAGTGACATATTTTAAATAATAAATATATTATTGTTTGGCTAAAGTCATTATTTTAACAAAATTCTTATTATAATATGCCTTTTTTTTTACCACACTTGCACACATGGGTCATTTTTGACCCAAGTGTGTAAACTTGATGTAGTAATACAAAACATATTTTTGTTCTTAAAGTAAAAGAACAATGAAAACAGTGATTTGTGATCATCAAAAACAAAACATTTAATGAATACCTGGAATATTCAATTATAAAATAAATTTATTTCACAGATATAGCAAAGAAACACTCAGCTATGCATGAAAATAACATAGGAAATTAATGCAGGTCATTTTTGACCCATACTGTGCATTAGAAGGGCATGATTTAAAAAATGATTTTTATTCAAGAGGTAAGAAAAAAATATTAAAATAAGGATTTGTGATTATCAAAACTTCATTGAGTTATCTATGGAATTCTGAACGATGAAATGAATTTATTCAAAAATATAGAAAATAAAAAGTCAGTTTGGACACTTTTGATCCATGTTGTGCACCAAAGAGTTAAGTATGCTTCTTTTTCACAGCTCTCGCACAATTGATCCGTTGTGTGATATGCAATAAACTCACTAGATCGCCATTATCGTATGTTTTGTGGTGGACTTAGGTGTGGATGTGTGTTCTCTTACTGAAGAGCCGTCCTGAGTCGTTGTCCTTCTCCAGCCTCCAGTCTGTGTACACAAGTTCTCCATCCTGAGAGGAAAAAATGAACATAAACAAAACCCAGCAACACCGCTGTGTCTGAAACACTCACACCAGCCCAACACACACTACCACGTCACTGTCACTGCTGTGCTGAGAATGGACCAACAGCCAAATGATATCTGGACACAGCAGTCCTGCAGTCAGAAACTGACCAATGATGAACAGGGTAGAGGGGGCTGATGGGTATGAACTGATGTAAAATACTTTGTTCTAAACTAAACTAAACTAAAATTTTGCTTTGCAGTTTCATTAAATGTGTGTGTCTCTTTCTCTCTTTCTCTCTCTCTAGTGGGTCATTCACCTCAGTGCCCACGTAGAACTTAGTGCTGATGTTCTCCAGCTGCCGTTGGTGTTTGGCGGAGGGCACACGGAGCTGAGAATACTCAGGGACCTCTGCCCTTTCTGCTCCAGACAGGAACTTATCTAAGACAGAGAGACAGATTGCGAGAGCACAAAAGAAGTTCAAGTTCATTTAGCACAAAAAACAGGCCAACACTAAGTTTATGATACAAATATGACATCTTCTCAAGAGGTAAACAGACAGAAATATGTTTATTGAACATATTGAAATATGTTTTTGCACAGTAACTAACTGTTAATGTGTTTGGGTGCACCAGATTCCTCCATACAGACACTCCTGAAGGCTTCATCATCCTCAATCGCAGTCCTCTTTCATGAAGGACCTTTGACTTAGCCAGCTAACTTCAAGCTTAGTTTGATCTAATCCTGAATTGATGATGAATCTTTTTGAATCACCCTGTATATATTACTGCTGAGTGTTTCACAAGATTGTCTGTTCACCATAAACGCCACACCTTCATGTGCACACACATAAAGGTTAATCAAAGCTTGAGTACCTAAACCTGAGTTAACAGAGAAAGTTGTTAAAGTAGTTCACTTGTAAAACGAGTTGACCTGGAGTGAACCACGGCTGCATTTGTTAGGTTCTGTGATGCTGAAACTTAGTCAGGAACCCTGACACCCCTGGTGTGTTAGATTAAGAATGTGGAAAGAATTAAAAACAGCTCAATGTAACTGGGACTGTTATCAACAAAGAGTGTAAAGGCAGCTCTTCCTGTTTAGTGTGCCAGAGTAAAGACCTTTACGTGCCAAACACAAATTTTGTGTATTGTGTTTATTCTGTGTGATTTATTTGAATGACAATCAATTGTTTAGAGCATGTGTATAAAAAATATATATCTTACACAACAAATGCAATTTTTCTGACAATTTTGGAAACTTTCTGACCAATTATGGTTGCCTCTGCCGTACTTATGTTGTTTTGAGCTGTTTTTTTGTGCACAGCACTTTAACTGCATTTGACCCTTTTACTGACACTGTTCGTGTATTTTCACATAAGTACAGAGGTGGAAGCCGGCTGGGTGAAGTGAAGAAGGGGTGTGGGGTCTTACAAAGCCCCCTGTGTGTGAGGACAGGGTGGGGTTTATGTTGATTTGAGGGATTTGGGTGGGCACTGCTTACTTTGGGTGTGTATGAATGTGTGTTAGTGTACTGTATGTGCATAAGTGTGTAAAGGACACTGTGTTTTTAAAGCACTGTGCTGTGTTACACTCTGGTTTTTAGCTGTAAAAGTACATGTACATAGTGTTCAGTGTGTGCAGTGCAGTCCTGTCTGAACCTTTCAGTTAGCTAGAGCACCTCTCTTTGGGCCTCTTTTAGCTAGGACACCTCTGGTTACTTCATTTAGTTACAATACCTCTCTGAGCACCTCCATTAACTACAATACCTCTCTGATTGCTTGAATTACCTAGAACACCCCCCGAGTGCTTGCATTACCAAGATTACCTCTCTGAGTACCGTGATAGCTAGAACACTTCTTTGAGCACCCTGGTAGTGAGAACATATCTCTGAGCGCTCTGGTATGTGGTATGTGGTATCTCTCTCTGTATGCTCTGGTATGTGGAACACCTTTTTGAGTGTTCTGGTAGGTAGAACACCTTTCTGATTGCTCACTTTAGCTAGAATACCTCCATTTGCTAGAAGGGTTTATTAGCTAGAACATCTTTCTGATTACCAGTGTTAGTTAACACCTGAGAACTGGAACACATAAGTGCTTCTGACTATTTCCTATACCAGGAACACCCAAGAGCTTCATTTACTTAGAACACCTGAGTACCTCTGTTAGCTAGAACACCTGTCTGAGTGCTCAGATGCCACACTGGCAGACTTCACAGGGGTTAAGGACAGTGTGGGACAGTACGGATAGGCAGCCTGTATGGGCTGTGAGGCTGTGAGGTATGTATGAAGTTAAGCTCCAGTGAGCCTCTGAAATGAGCTGAGTAATAATGGAGCCTCTCTCTGCTTTACTTCATAAAGAAGGAGGTGATCTGAAAGACAAAGCGCAGCTTCTCCTCACAGAGGCTCTATAATACAGGCCACGTTCAGGCCCGCTGCACTGAGAGGCCAGGCTGGGGTCACGTGTGCGTGACCTGTTCAAAGCATGGCGACGCCTTGCCCTCTTTTAAAAATCGAAATATTCTCACTGTTACTGTCCAGTGAAGTTAGGAAAAATAGAGGTATTTAAGAGAAAGCAGCTCTTCACTTGTGTTCATCCTTCTCTCAGCTTCATGTTCATCAGAGTGTCTCTGCTATGAAGAGCAGGTTTTAAATAATGATTTATGATGTTTTCTGCTCCAAGCTACTGTCAAAAGCTCATATTAGGACTGTTTTGGTCCAAACGTGGTCTAAACAGCTGAAAGGTTTGAGTGTTGATGAGTTCTGACATCACAACAAGAGGCTTAAATGATCAGGCTTTGGATTTAGTCCCAAACTAGCACTGTCACTAATACTGTCACAGATATTTACATGTGATATTGTTTAAATAAACAAAACCGGGCTTTAAAATGTTCAGCTTTTGCAAACTGACAGAGAAAACAAGATCATTTATACTGAAAACATTCTGAAAAGCTGTGTGTGTGTCTGTGTTCACCTGCAGTACTGTTAGTTGTGCTCTCTCTCAGACTGAACTTCAGAGGGCTGTATTCACCGCTGGTGTCTACTTTAGGCAGAGTCACCTACACAGAGAGAGAGAGAGAAACAGAGAGACAGAAGCTATGTTCACATTACCAGCCTCGTTGTTCAAATCCGATTTTTTTGCTCAAATCCGATCTGTCTGACACGATGGTTCACACTCGTTTAGGTAAGTGATTCAAATCTGTCATTAATGTGACGAACCGGCGTCCTGAAATGACCCGCATGTGCACATCCTACTCAGTAACGTCACATGAATGAATCACGTTCATCATCAACACAAACTAACGAGCAGAACGAGCTTCGCTGAGAAGATAATTAACTCTGATCAGCTCTCAGCTTCATTATTAGAGCGAGACGAAGGAGAAAAAGGTGAGATGTGTTGCTTTTCCACCGCTTTAACTTCTGTTCGGCGCTGCTGCCATGGTAACGCTGAACGATGGCGCACATTCAGTGGAAAAAAGCACATGAATTCTGATCTGAGTGTCACATTAAGGTCACATGGCCACAAATTGGATATGTATCCAATCCGAAGACCACATATGAAAGTGGCTCAGGTTGGATTTAAAAAGATCAGATTTGCGTGTCCACACAGCCTTGAAAACATCAGATCTGAGTCACATTAGGACAAAAAATCAGAAGAGAGAGAGAGAGAGAGAGAGAGAGAGAGAGAGAGAGAGAGACAGCAGAAAAAACTTGGTGTATTTTACGTCTGCTGAGACGAAAGGCACCTTAGTTATATCACAGTAGAAAACCTTTAAATGAATTCAACACTGCAGTCGTGTAGCACTGCACTGCCTTTCTGTAAACGGGCCTCACTGCCGCAGGTTGTAGATAATGTCACTTTATGGAATCTTCATGACAGTGAGGTAAAAACAGAGTGCAAGAACAAAACAAAGCATCGGAACTGGATCGGGATCCTTATCCATTAAAATATTCCGGGATCCTTAAATGTAATAGCTCTAATAAACAAAAATGAGACATTTTCTGGCATTTTATAAATCAACTTTAAAACTGTATAGGATTTTTTAACTATCTGTGGGATCCCTGTACCAATGTAGTGACAGCCCTGACACGGACACATGTAGCACACTGTCAAAAAAGACTTCACTGATCAGATACAAACATTGTAAACGTACCCTCAAAAGTACAACAGTGGTTTTAAGGTCCAACTGTGTACCTTAAATACCGGAGAAAGGTCAATAATAGCTTTATAATACCTTTTATAACCTTTTATAATGAGTCAGTACAGTCTAAAAATGGAATATGGTGCAATTATGTTCCCTGACTAAAGATACTGAACAGGTACCCTTGATGGTACCACCCCAGTGACTGTTTAGTACCTTTTGTACTTCTTAACAACCCACTTATTAATCCACCACTCAATACAGCATTAAGGAAAGTGTCTGCAGTGTGTGTGTGTGTGTGTTTGTGTGGGTGTGTGTGTGTGTACCCTTATGAGAGGTTTCCACGTCAGGTCGAGATGTTTGAAGGTGTTGGGAACTCCATGTGGATTTTCTAGAACTTTCTCTTCAGTCTTCTGCTTCCTGTCTGTCAGAGATTGAGCTACAACCCGGGGAGTACGCAGGTCCCAGAACATCAAACAGCTGACACACACACGCACACACACACACGCACACACACACACACACACATACACACACATAAAGGTGATAAAGTTTATGAGTTGATCATATATATATAGTAAATAACAGAGTTATGAAACAGACTGAATCAATAAAGCAGTGTCTCATATTAAATAGGGTCATATTCATATTTTCCTCTAGTCTTGTTCTTTCCCCTGAGGTCAACTCATAATGTTTGTGTGGTTTTATTTACCAAACAGCTGTGATTCATTTTTGTGTGGCCACTTTTCAACCTTGTTATCTCTCAGATTTTAAAAGGCTGTTTCTGTCCTTTTAAACTGATATATGCTCATGAGCTCTGTTCTGATCTGATCGGCTGCCCTGTATTGTGCTTCGTTCAAAAACCATTCCGCGCATGTATAAAATGTACAAAACGAATTGATAATTCAAACTGATATCCTCAGGGCTTCGGGAGAAATAAACTTACTGCCTTACTGAAATAACTGCCCGGTGGCGTTGCAAAGACAGCCGCTAAGTGAACAGACTTGACTAAGAATAAGGACTTTGTAATGACTTTAGCAACATCACACATGTGAAAGTGGAACCGAAAGGTTTTATTCATTTACCATAATAATACTGGCATTCCTAATTTTGTTAGTGTTTTTGTCTGCAGTCCCGAGCCAGTCAACATGTGACTCAAGGTTGACTTAAGTCGGAGTCGCTGGTTCAAGTCCCTGTCTCTTATATAAACCACTGAAATTGTACAACATGTGTGGATGTAATTTTACCTGTCAGGAGCACAGGTCACAATCTGAACTGATATCTGACTCTTATTCTCCAAAGGTATCCCAGTTCTGGAGACCTAAAGAGAGAGAGAGAGAGAGAGAGAGAGAGAGACATGGTCAATATACACTGCCTGACCAAAAAAAAGGTCACACACTCTAATATTTCGTTGGACCGCCTTTAGCTTTGATTACAGCACGAATTCGCTGTGGCATCGTTTCCACAAGCTTCTGCAATGTCACAACATTTATTTCTGTCCAGAGTTGCATTAATTCTTCCCCAAGATCTTGGATTGATGATGGGAGATTTGGACCACTGCGCAAAGTCTTCTCCAGGACATCCCAAAGATTTTTAATGGGGTTCAGGTCTGGACTCTGTGGTGGCCAATCCATGTGTGAAAATGATGTCTCATGCTCCCTGAACCACTCTTTCACAGTTTGAGCCTGATGAATCCTGGCATTGTCATCTTGGAATATGCCCGTGCCATCAGGGAAGAAAAAATCCATTCATGGAATAACCTGGTCGTTCAGTATATTCAGGTAGTCAGCTGACCTTATTCTTTGGGCACATAACATTGCTGAACCTAGACTTGACCAACTGCAGCAACCCCAGATCATAGCACTGCCCCCACAGGCTTGTACGGTAGGCACTAGGCATGATGGGTACATTACTTCAGCCGCCTCTCTTCTTACCCTGATGACCAAACGTTTAAGTGATCGCCGATCACGATCATTTAAGATTTTTTTCGACCACATTCCTTCCTCGAAGATGATGTTTCCCCACTGTCCTTCCACTTCTTAATAATGCGTTGGACAGTTCTTAACCTGATTTTAGTAGTTTCAGCAATCTCCTTAGAATCCAGGTGACCTTTTTTGGCCAGGCAGTGTATAATATCAATGTATTATGGTGTGGTTTCATTTATAGCCTATTACATACTGTACTGTTAGCACACCCTGTTGTCTGACTTTCCTGATGTTTTTCCTGCAGTATGTGGTTTGAGGATCACCCTGACCATATTACTGACTCCGAGGTCAGATCCTTTACATGTTCTTCCCCTTGGGAGCGTTTCCCTTCAGCCTCACTCTGGTTAACCCAATAAATGTCAACCAATAGCAAATAATCAATAATAGAGTCAGTTGAGGGTCTTAGTCGTAACAACAGCCTGTTATCTGCTGGAGTGCTTTCTTTAGACGCCTGGACTGGACCCCTCCCCACTGCAATATCCTAAGAACCTATTACACAGTCGATCTTTGACCTTTGACCTTTCTCTGAAAGGGTCTATGCTTTTAGCTGAATCACTTTAATTTAATGTAAAGCGGAGCTGTCAGTTTCCAGCTCTGATTAAATCTGAGGTTCGCGCCAGTTCACCTTCTCTAAAAGCAATGATTAGCTGGACTCTTTTAGCGTGAGTGGCTCAGAGTCAGTGTGTGGAAATTAGGTGTGAAAGCCTGAAAGCGTCACAGTGCATGTTCGCTTCACTGCTGAGTATAAAGGAGCTGTTGACTTTAGATCTGATAAAGACTCGCAGTTTGTTGGAAGCTGAAAGGAACAGAAAAGGACGAGCTGTTTTTTAGAGCTTGAAATATGTGTTCAAACCTAAATATGTGTCAGGTTCAAATTCCCATTTATGTTCTCACAGTTTAACAGAGGCACTTTTAACAGGCTTCAGTTCAGCTCTTTGTTTATTCTTCCTCTCTACTTTCATTTCCTTAAAACAGATTTAATCCGGCACGCTGGAGTTACTCACTCGTGTTGTGGACAGAATTTAACAATGAGGTCCACTCGGCCAGCGCTCGAGAGAAAAACGGGAAATAAAGGTTGATTCAGCAGAAGACAGTTTAGTGAAGTCAGAAAGACCTTTAATTTTTTTTTGCTAAAATATTTTGTGTTGTATGTTCAACATGTTATATGTAACATTCCATGTGCAGAAAACATTTTAGGATTAAACAGATGGAGGCTACAGAGTGAGAACAGCACATTATGGTAACTAAAACATCTGAGATGTTGTTCAAATCATCGCTTGATGAATAAATTAGTTAAAGGGGGAACTAAACTGAATTTGGACAGCTGATTTTCATGCACATTATTTTCAGACAGCATATTATTTTCTGCTGTTTCACATTTTATCAATTTTGTGATTCCTTTCAGATTAGACTCATCATTTTGAGGGATGATGAACCAGGTTGGGACTCAAAACTAATTGATGTGGTTTGGGTCGGGTCAGCTTTGGACAGAATTTTGCAAGGCTTGGGTCAGGTACTGACAGATTTTTGTCAGGCTCAATTTGGGCTTGGGGCATGTCTGGATAGACTTTGTTGGGCTTGGGTCAGGTTCAGATAGAATTTTGTTGGGCTTGGGGCAGACTTCAAAGAATTTTGTCAGGCTCGGGTCAGGTTTGGACAGAATTTTGACAGGTTGTTATGGATTTCACAGAATTTTGTCAGGCTCAGGTCAAATTCGGATAGATTCTTTTCATGTTTTTGGGTCGAGTTTGGACAAAATTTTGTCAGGCTCAGGTCACGTTTGGATAGAATTTTGTCAGGCTCAGGTCAAGTTCGGACAGAATTTTGTCAGGCTCAGGTCACGTTTGGATAGAATTTTGTCAGGCTCAGGTAAAGTTTGGACAGAATTTTGTCAGGCTCAGGTCAAGTTTGGACAGAATTTTGTCAGGCTCAGGTCACGTTTGGATAGAATTTTGTCAGGCTCGGGTCGAGTTTGGACAAAATTTTGTCAGGCTCGGGTCAAGTTCGGACAGAATTTTGTCAGGCTCAGGTCAAGTTCGGACATAATTTTGTCGGGCGGTTTTGAAAATGGCAACGGAGGCCACAGAAAAATATCAGACGTTCATTAGCATTATGTCATTTTGATGACAATTAGATTTCATTAGTTTTTACAAACTTTAGTATTATTGACAAACATTCCTTTAACTGAACTGCAGGGGCACTCTGTGTATGTGAGTGCGTGTGTGCGTGTGTGTGTGTGTGTGTGTGTGTGTGTGTGTGTGTGTATGTGTGCGTGTGCGTGTGTGTGTGTGTGTGAAAAGAATGAGCTGGTCTCTTTCTAATGCCTCACTCAGCATGAAGTAGAGGGACTCTACTTTTCATGACTGATGTTTTTGCACGCCTCAATTCAGCCAGACTAAAGACTTTCATCAACATGCTGAGAGAGAGTAAGCACTTATCAGGTCTGTGTTACGGTGTGTTGAAAAACAAGATTCCTCACATTCCTCAGCTAAATCACATGAGAATTGACCAGACGTCCTACTCATTTATTTAACTCCTAGAAGTCACAAAACATTTTTGTCAGTGTTTGACATTGAAATAAACAGAAAAAAGATGGAAGTGCAGACAAGAACCTTCTGAAACAGAATGTAAATCAACTATACTGTAATGGCAGTTCACTACATAAATATGTAAATATCTGTTTATTAAAATATAGTAATGTAGTATAGCGAAACCACTGTAATAACTTTTGCTTACCGGCCACTTTTTGAGCTCCAGTTGTACAGTGTTCATCTACTGCTGCACAGTTTATCAGCCCCCCTCTACTCCATTCATTAATGGTCAGTTTCAGACCACAGAATGGCTGTTGTCCAGATACTATTTGTGTGGTGGATCATTCATATCACATCAGTGACACTGACATAGTGTGTCTGATACTGGTATGAGTGTATCAGACATAGCGGGGATTTTACGCACATCAGTGTCACTCCTAGGTTCAGAGTGGACTGACACCCAAAAATATCCAACCAAAAGTGTCTTTGTGGTCATGAGCTGACCACTGATGAGGGTCTAGAGCATGAATGACACAAACTTGCATTAACAAATGTTCTACAGTCTCTAACTGTACCCCAGCAAGGTGGAGCTACAGGAGAGGGGTTTCTGATAAAGTGGCCAGTGTGAGTAGATCTACGAGATCTAACAACATCAAAATCAGTTACTGAATTTAAAGAGTCATAATAAGACCCAAGATGAAGAAAAGCCAGCTGTGAGACGGCCGTACGGAATAACGGCTGCTCCGGCCCTCCAGAAGTTTCAGACACACATCTGAAATACACCAACATACCTCAAAGCTGTCTGGCAGCCACTGGATGTCAGTGATGGGAGCTCTGTGTCCACTGTCAATGCCTGACACAGCACAGTAACGCACTACAGGAGTGTCCTTCTCCTGCTTACCTTCAAATGACTGCCAACAGAAAACAACACATTCACAATCAGCCATTTGTTCTGACACAGACTCACTGCCTTTGATTTCCAGGGAACACTTTACAATAACAGAGCCCTACAAATGGCAGCTTAATCATTACTGAATAGACTGTTAATGATTATAAAACTCTTACTTATGAATTAGGAAATTGTACCATATGAATTATTAACCATTTACTTAGTAACATACAAATAATTTAGAGCACAGCAAATTCCTTTCATAAACGTATTATATTTAAGGGCATAAATAATATTGTAGTGGTTTATAAATATGTTGTAAAGCTCAGTCGCAATTTTAAAGTAGAGTCCAGTTACAGATTATTAATGTAATTATATATGTTGTGAATGTTATTATGTGTATACATATATATATATATATTTATATATATATATATACACACACATATATATATATATATATATATGTATATTTATATATATATATATATAAATATACATACATAACCACTTAATAACCCTTAACTAATCATTAAGTAAAAAGGTCATGCTTAATATTCTAAGTTATATCATTTATGTGTATCAATTAACTGCATTATTATTGACAAATTATAATTAATGATCAGTTTTCTACAGTTTAAAGTAATCCTTGATAATACATTGATAATTAAGTAAATGGTTAATAATTTAAGTGGTACCTTTTATTTATGCATATGTAACTACTAAACACTTCCATAAATTAGCAAACTATTAGATAATGATAATAAATACTTATAAGATTAGCTAGATAATGATACATACATATATATATATATATATATATATATATATATATATATATATATATATTACTAGCATGTTTTACAATCCTATTTTAATAACATTGTATTCCTCTCTTAGTTTTTTCATTCCACTAAGCCAGCTCTTGTGTTTTGTGTTGCGCCGTATTGATTTTTAAAGTTATGTTAAATGTATTATAGTTTCTTATGTTTGTTTCACTGAATTTCATTCAGTGTCCTTTTTTACAGTCTTATTTTCTCAATGTTACTTAAATTTAATGAACAGCACTTCAGTCACCAGTAAATGTGCTTCATAAATGAACTTGACTTTATTTCAAAGATACTTTTCAGTGACAACTTTATAATAGAGTAACAACAATCATCAATGACCCCAACCTGTTGGAGTTAGCAGTGAGTCTAAAAGGATGTACTGAATATATGACTGATGACACACACACACACACACACACACACACACACACACACAGACACATACACACAGACACATACACACAGACACATACACACACACACACACACACACAAACACACACACACACACACACACACACACACACACACACACAGACACATACACACACACACACACACAAACACACACACACACACACACACACACACACACACACACACACAGCAGGGGTCTGACGGGTCCATGCGGCTCTGTGTTAGTGTGAGAGTCGGGTTGCGTAACAGCTGTGTTTGACCGGAGCGTATGTGTGTTGGGGGGGGCTCATTGTGCAGGTTATTGAGTAAACGGTGGGCTATTGAGTAAACGGGGGTGGGGATGGTGGGGATGGTGGGTGTGGCTGGGAGCAGATGTCAGGTGTGTGTTGTTGCTGAAATGCGCAAACATACCCTGACACTAATTCAATTAGGAGGCGGGAAAATGAAATAAAACCCAGCAGCCAGCCCCCTCACCACCCCCACATATCCACAAAAACCCCTCAGCCCTCACAAACAGCACAGCCACTGTACTCAGAACAGCTCTGAACACTCCCAAACCTCAGAAACAAAAGCAGGCTATTGTTAGTGGAGAATTCCTGCTAGTATGGAGCCACAGCGGCCAAGCAAACACACATGCGGACCCACGAGTCCACAGATGGGTGAAAGACACTACTAACTACTGTCACCATCATGACAAGTTTAGTTGAGAATTAATTGCTATACAAATAATTGTTATTAAGAATTTAATCACCTTGCTTATTCTCTGAATGCAATGGTTAAAGTACAACCATAGAGTGGCCAAATTGTCTCATTAGCAACCTTATTTTCTAGATATCAATACTTGCTTGCTCACAACTAGACATAAAGAGCTCAAATAAAAACACATTACTCACTGCTGCCCTCTAAAGGTGTTTTAACAATAAATCAGAAGTTACAACTTTTGTCATTTTGAAGATGTCTTAATAAAAGTAAAAGTGTCTCAATTACATTAAATCTGCAAATGTTAATGCACGGTTACTTTATTTTTTAACTAATGTAAAAACGTAAAGAAATAAAATTGTAATTGTGGCATGTAAAACCTACAAAGTTGAAACTTGGTAACACTCTTTTGGCAGAAATCACAGCTTGTGAACACTTTTTGTAGCCCGCCCGGAGTCTTTCTATTCTTATTTTAGGAATTTTATGCTCTTTTTCTTGTAGAACGCTTCTAGTTCTGCAATAGGCCCGTCTTGCATGCACAGTATGTTTAAGATCTACCCACAGATTTCCAGTGATGTGAAGTCAGTGGACTGTGAGGGCCCTTCCAAAAGCTTCAGCTCTTGTTTCTTGAAATAGTTGATGGTGGATTCTGAGGTATGTTTTTGGATCATTGTTCTGCTCTAGAAGCCAACCTCTTTTTCAGCTTCAGTTTCTTGACTGACTGTGTCACATTTGCTTCCAGAATTTGCTGATATTTATTGGAATCTACTTGTGTAATGTTTCCTGTGCTACTGGCTGCCACCAAACATCAAAATATAATACTGGGGTGGATCTATTATGTACAGTTTGCACGGTGTTCTTTTCATCAAATGCTTTTTCTCCAAACATATCTTTGGTGATTGTGGCCTAGGAGCTCCATTATTACTTCATCAGTCCACAGAACTTGTTTCCAACATGCCTCTGGCTTATCTAGATGTTGTTTAGCATATTTCAGATGGTGCCTTTTGTGATGAGGTTACAGGTAAGGTTTCCTGCTGATGACTCTTCCATGCAGAAGATGTTTGTGCAAGCAACAATGCAAGTTGCACCTTCACACCTGTACTTATACCTTCCTGCAGGTCCTTCGCTGTCATACGAAAGTCTTGATTTGCCTTTGTTCACAGCATACGAGCAGTGTTATTTGAGAGTTTTCATCAGTTAACAATTCTTAATGACAATGCCTAACCAGTCCTAACAAGTTAGAGAAATATAAAGCAACTGTGCCTTAATGTTTTCAGAAGAAAATGTAATATTATTCTGACACGTGAGTTGTGTTTACTTCTGTTTACTTCAAAACTCAAAATCAAAGTATTCAAAAACCACAAAATATGTATGCATACAATTGTATAATGCTGAGTGTACTTACCATCTGGAGGAGGTATACCCACCAGTGTGTTTATGTTTGAGGAGATGGTCTTCCTTCCCACTCCAGCACGAGTGCCCTGAAGTCTCTCCACATGGCCTGAAATATCCCACAATACTACCTAAAATCACACAATATCACTGTTTATTATGAGTAAACAACTGGCCTTTTAACCCCCTACATTGCAGCTTATCATTCAGATATTTAAATTAAAACGTAATATTTAGTTACTTCTAAAAATTATTACGTACTATATTATTAAGTACTATAAGTTCAGTAAGATTTTACTTGAAGGGTGTCTATATAAAACATTTGTAATATCTTACATAAACACTTTATAACATGTTCACGAATACTAAAATACTATGTTATTTTACTGAGAAAGATTTTTTCAAAATAAAAGTTTCCATTTTTTATTTTGAGAACTATTTTATTTTTAACAAAATGCCTCATTTCTGGGCAGCCAAAATAAAAAATGATTTGCTTTACCCCTTTGGTCATTAAGTGCTTTGACACTTAGGTACACCATCACACTAAGATTCAGTCCGATGATTGTTCCTCGGCAGATTTATGAGTACTTTACTGATTATGTAGTAAAGTGACATGCAAAGCAACAAATGCTTAAGAAAAACAGACCAAGTCCAAAGTATAGGTGAAACGTGCCTGAGTGTCAAAGCGCTTAACGACCAAAGGGATAAATCGAGGTCATTTTTATTTTGGCTGTCCACAAATGAGGCGTTTTACTGAAAATAATGTACTTTTTCAATGCATTTTTTCCCTTATCTTACAAGTTGTTCTACTGCTACTGCTTTTTAGCCACATAACATGCTTTTTCATTGTTGTACATAGCAATGTGTCATACAGTGTCAGAAACTATATAGGCAAGTATATTAGAGATTATTTAAAACTGGATACAGTTTGAGGTAAGCATGTGATAGTACAGACATGATGCTAACTGGTGGGGTATGGGCTTCTGTTATTTCTTAACTACATCAGCTTCATAGCTCCAATGCAAAACCATAGAAGCAAACCTCAGACACCATGATCGACTACATTAGGGGTAAGGGTGGAAATGTGGAAATTAGATTTTTTTGCAGAACTATCACTTTATATTAAATTCAAGTTTAAGTTAAGTTTAAGTGAAGGACGAAACAGATTCCCTCAAATATAAAGACACTCTTATCCATGGATGAATGCTAGTAGCTTTCTATTGGCATTAAGTGAATGAGACCATGCTGGCTAGACCTCACTGCTTAAGAAGCTATATAACATATAACTTTATAACAAGTTAACATGCAATTATAGAATTATATGTAATAACCAGTAATATATGCATACATGATGAGATACAGTATGAAGGCTAAAGAGCTGAGATGGACGGATTAAGAGAGTGAGGAACGAAAGTGGAAGAAAAACACACCGCACCTGGCCGTTCATACAGCCTCCAACAATAACATTTGGGTCGGAGGGACAGAACTCGAAGCAGAAGACGTCGTCCGGACATTCCAGTAGCAACTGCAGAAAGAGACAAGCAGTGAGAGAGAGAAAAAAAGGCTGTGGTCAGAGGAGTTTGATTTCAAAGCCGTTCTCTCTTTCATCTGCCGGACTCGCAGCGATTGAGTTTCAGCTTCCAGACCAAATATCATAGCTAAACCTCCATCCCACCGCCATGCCAAAATTATCCGCTGAAACAATGAAACCTTATTCGGCCGCGGAGGATAAGCCGCGGCGTTTAAAGCCCAGCGCCAAGCTTTCATCCCCGGCTACAATTCATTAGCCATGAAAGATCAATACAGCTGCAACCGCATCTTCACTGCTGTGTTCAGCTCATGGGAAGACTGGAAAATACAAACTTAAAAACGAGAGGAAAAAAATCTGATTTACATAATCTTCTCCTGACTCCATCAGCCTGAGGTCTGCAACGAAAACTTCAGACACCAAACACGGCTGATGAACTGTATTTGGATTAAAGGGAGAAACTGCATATATTTGATCACTTTATCTGCGAATTATTCAACTGTGTCACAGTCAACATACAAAACCAAAAAGTCTTTTAGGCAAACACTACAGTCAGTGTGAGAAATACACGAGATAAATACAGTGAACAAAAGAGATCTTTACAGAAGGATAGATGGAGCAAAACAAGTGTTTTACCTTTGGGTTAACTGATACATGGATGGATGGATGGATGGATGGATGGATAGATGGAGGTGTGCGGTATTATGCTTTACCTGTGGGTTAACTGACAGATGGATAGATGGATGGATGGAGGAGTGCGGTATTATGCTTTACCTGTGGGTTGATGGGGTCGGAGAAGCTCCAGAAGAGAATGAGAGCAGGGTTCAGTAGGAGATTAGTGGAGCTGTCTATCCTCTCCTCAAACGACAGCCTTTCAGTCACTGACACTGCAATCACACCTGTCTCACACACACACACACACACACACACACACACACACACACACATTAAATCATATGTCCAGCTCTTCTCAATAAAAAAAATAAACTACTGTATGTGTGTGTGCTACTGTAGCCCTGCCCTCACTGCTGATGGTGTGGAATGAATATGTGCTTATGTGTTATTGTAGCCCCCCCTCATGTGTGTGTTACTGTAGCCCTCCTCACTGCTGATGGTGGGGTGTGTATACGTGTGTGTGTTACTGTAGCCCCTCTAACCGCTGATGGTGGGGTGCCAGCTGATGTAGCTGATGGTTTTCTCCTTGCTGTAGTGAAGGTCAGTGAAGGACTGATACTCCTTCAGGTGTGTTTCTGCTTTCCTTCCAAACATAGCGTCCTCCTCCCCAAGAGCCCACCAGTCATCCACAAAGACGTCCATGATCACATTCTGCTGAATGGCCAGCTCAAACCTGCACACACATGGGCTTTATTATTATTATTATTATTATTATTATTATTATTCAGTGACTACAGTATTAAGTAACTGCTCTGAATTATTTATTATCTATTAAGATTAATTTACTCTGTAAATCGCTCTGTAGTTACTCTGAATTTTGAGTATCTATTATGAATGATCCCGAATTATTCAGTAACTACTATAAAACTAAACCGTGAGGAAGTGTGATCCCACATACAGACCCTTTAGAGTTTAAAGGGCCAAGCCCGGATGTTAATAAGTGATGTGTCTGACCTGGCGGTGACGGAGTTGAGGAAGTTCTTCAGCTTCTCTGACTGCAGGATGTTCTCCTTCTCCTCCTCATTCAGCTCTCTGGGTTCATACTGGGTGCACATGTTCCTCGGGTACTTCCTGCCAAACACCAACGGCTTCACTCACTCAGCACTGACATGCTTACGTGTTCTAGATCTCTCACCTTCACGCCCCCCTCACGGCTGAGCTTAAGTGCTTCTAGGAAGTTCTGTAGAAACCCTCATGTTTCCCCCAAGGGGCATGTAAATCTGTCAGTTCTCTTCTTGGAAACTGTCTTCATGGTATGGTAGCTTTTGGAAGTGAGCAACAGGCTTTAAAAACTACAATCATTTTGTTTGGATTTTTTTTCTTTTTTGTGGATGTGACATTTTTCACATGCCTCAAAGCAGATGTGAAATCTGTTTGATCTGTTTGAACAGATGCTAGAATGTACATACATGACCAGCAACTGAAAACTCTATTGATTTTAATAAATTTAATACACGCAGTGTTTGGAAACAGTTACATTTTTAACTGTATTATCGAGTGTGTAATGCACTAGAGGACCTCTAAAAACACAATAGAGACAGAATAAAAGCCACTGATTATATTAATTGGTTCATTTCTATTTGTACGCTGCACCCAAGCATAAGCCCACACAGGTTTATAAGTCACTTTTCACCATACATCTTTCATTTAGGCATAACATTTAAAGGGGCTTCTAAATTATAATCATGAAGGCATTACAATGAGCCATATATTCTGTTAAAGGCTTTAAAGACATAGTGATTAAAAATTACTTTAAGATGTGCAAAAGGTACTAAAGGTACCATACGCTTTAATAAAGGAATTAACAATTCCATAAGATGTGTAAAAGGCATTAAAGATATAAAAGCTGTACAAATATATTAAAGGTACCATATGCTGTGTAAAAGACTTAGAAGGTTAAGAGTGTCAGACACCATGTAAAAATAATTAAAGGTAATATCAGAAGTGTAAAAGTTTTTCCAAGGTTCCAAATGCTGCATGAAACAGAATAAAGGTACTACAAAAAGCAATCAAGGTAGCATTATGCTGTATAAAAGGCATTAAAGGTTCAATGCAATGTGTAAAAGACATTTACTGTATCATAATAATACATTATTAAAGGTATTAAAGGCATTTTAAGATGTGCAAAGGGTTTTAAAGTTACTACAATATGTGTGAAAACGTTAAAGGTACCATAAGGTATATAAAGCAGTACCATATGGTCTGTGTGGATGAGTTGTTGGTGTTGGGGATGGCCTGCACTCCGCACTGTTTCTCCATTCTCCTGATGCTGAAGCTCTTGTCCTGGTAGGAGCTGCACTCGATGCAGCTGTCTCTCAGCTCCACAGCATTGCAGGTAGAGAAACTCACTGGAGCACCAAACTCTCGCCGCACTCGAGAAATCCTATAGCAGAGCTGAAAGAGATGGAAACAAAGTGAGAAGAACAAGCGAAGAGATCCTAAAAACTCTTTGTTGTTGGCATATTTTGGCAGTTAGAGTCATCTCTAGGCTTGGTTCCTTTGTTGTGTATATAATATAATACTTGTCTCTGTTTTGATGTTCATTATGTGGTGTGTTTGGTTTTGTTTATTCCATATGTGATACAGTAATGTGCAAAAGGTCAGAGACCAACTTTCATTTATTTAATGACCAGTCAAAAAAAATGGCCTTAGGTAGAAGATACAAGCAGAAAACATAGATAAACGTAACAGAATATTACACGGAAGCCTCAACAACTAAATATAATATTTAAACAACAGAACAGGAGGGAAAAAGTGTTATCGCAAATAACATCATGGCTGTAATTTGGCGAGTAACGTAAATCATCACAGCCATGATAACACATGACCACTATTGCTTTTATACAACAGTTTTTATAAAGAAACAAAATAAACCAAAGAAGCCCTAAATTTCATACTGAATATGCTTTAATACTGACAACACCTTCCGCCAAAATGTTCCACAACAAATGCACCGGTAACAATTCCCCAGCCTCTTGAGCCCTGTGCAGTCCTAGATAACTGCTGATACTGTAAGGTTCACCTTTTATAGTACGAACAGAGTCATAGAACTGTAGGAATATCAAGTTCAGCTCAGCCTTTTCATTTGTTGCCAAAATAACCTGTAATAGCCAGTCTGTAAAGCGAGTTTTAGCCCATCTTGTTTGCTGAGCTGTATTCTGTTCCTTTCTAGCCAATTCCAACGTGTTCAGCTGTTCTGCTGCTGCTGCAGTCAACCTAACAGTTTTCACGGTAAAGGCAGATTGAGAATCTGATGTTCGTCTGCAGTCACACACTTACTCAGAGTCTGGCCAAACAGGCTGCAGGCCATGTTATCATAAAGTCATCCAAGGTTTGTGTGCATAAAGCCTATCGTTACTCAGCAACGTGTTACTTGGCAACGCGTCAGCAGAGTGATACAGTTTTGGTGTGAAAAAGCTGTGCTGTTTTCACAAATATCAGCACGGTTAGAACACTTCTCAACCAATCAGACTCTAAGGTCGGGACTAACTTGTATAAGATTCAGTGATGCTCAGGTCTGGATTCAGTCTATTGTTCTGAAAACTCCAACACCTTTTTTCAGTGAGGGTTTCTTGACAGCTACACATCCTTTCAGACCCACAGCGCTGACTCGTCTTCTCACAGTGGAAGGATGGACAGAAACACCTGTGGATGTTTTCAGATCTGAAGCAGCTTGATTTTCTTCTCTCTCTCAAAGATGAAAGCTTTAAGTGCTGTTTATCTGATGGGGACAGTTAGTCTACCACATGTTGCAGATGCTCCAGTGTTTTCACTTATCATAGTGGATTATCTTGTATCTAATCTCCTCAGAAATATCTCCTAAAACAGGAATAACTTGTACTTAATGGTTGTTTTGACTGGAAACTAAATAAATGAAGGGTGGTCACTGACTTTTGCGTACTCCTGTGATGACCTGGTGACCTGTCCACAGTGTTTCCTGCCTTCTGCCCAATAAGTGCTGGGATAGGCTCCAGCACCACCCAGCAACCCAGAAGGATAAGCGGCATAGATGATGAATGAATGAATGAATGAATGAATGAATGAATGTTTGGTTTGTTTGGACAGATGTATGTTCTGCATGTGTTATTATTTTTTTATTTTGTGTGTGGTGGAGTATCATACTTTGGGTCTAGTGTCCATAAAGGATTCCTCCTCAATCTCTCTCTCACTGCCCAGAGACACCCAAGGCTGTGGCTCAGGAGTCTTCTGTATGATCTCTGAAAACTCCTCACCTTCATCCTCCTCTCCCTCCACTTCCGCTGGCGGCTGAACACACAGAACAGCCCGAACAGATCAATCATATTTATTTACACAAAAACAAAAACCTGCTGCAGCCTTATTTATGGCACAAAGTGAAACAAAGCAAGCTCACTTAGTAACCACTGTGATCTGAGGTGACCTCCATATCAGAATTCTTACTGCTGAGAAATGTTACTCCTCAATACTACTGGAAACTTGACTAGATCTTTGTTTAAAGGTTCAGGTCACCTTGATTTAACTGCTCAGAGTCACTGAGCACAACAAAACAGTGTCTCCTCACCTTTAGCAGGTTCTCCTTAGCCTCCACCGTGAGCACCAGGTAGAAGCTCTGGCCATAGGTGAAATCTCGGTCAAACACCAGCAGAATTTCATCTTCTGGATAATCCTGAAGCACAACACAGTGGTCTAAATCACTACTGCCACTGTTTTATAAAAGGATGTTTCTAGCAGTGTTCTTAACACGATATATTTGCCAGTATCCTGAAATATCAGCAGTGAAAATGTTGTTAAAATGAAGTGCAGTCCATTCTGGATAGGTCATGTTTCCTCTTGCCCCAAATGTAATTGACCAGCCAAGCTCCATCAAGCGAGGTTTGAGATAAGATGATGATTTAGGCGTGCACAAAGCGCAATAGGTGAAGGAGGTATAAGCTTTCATTACTTATTAGCTACTTTAGCCTTGTAGCTCCAGCACAAAAGAAGTAAACTTTAGTCACTAAACATGTCTTGGCTGATTGACTACATTTAGAGTAAGCAATACATTGTGAAAAATTGATTTCTTGCTAAACTGCCACTTGAACTTAACTAAACCCACTCGAATCACCTCATCATACCTGTTACGCTGGTTATATTATGTTGGTAATGGATGAATTTTCCCAAATTTTGATATCTTGACACACCCATGTTGAATTTTTGGGAAACATAGACACCAAAAGGCACACTGTAATCAGATAACTGGGCAACCCAGCACCCGCCTTTATACAACAAAACCCAAACAACTGAGAAACATTTGCAAATTGAAATGGTTCACAGGACGGTGTAGAGGATAATACCATAGGCTCATGCATGGATAGAAACACCACTGCTATACTAGTAATGCTTTCACCATGGCAGTGTTTACATGGCAACATGTCACTATTTTTACCAATTCTGCTATGAGGTTCATGCAGGATCTCTGAGTACTTTGTATCCATGTGCCATCTCCTGTCTGCGCTGATCTTTAAGCCACTCATGTGCTGAGTCAGGCATGTCATACTCGGCATCATATTAGCGTTTACCCTTGTCTAACACTCTAAATTCAGTTCATGAAGGCCTTGCTAATTAGCCGTTGAGCTGAATCAGGTGTGTTTAATGAGGCAGCGTGCTGAAGTCTGCAGTGTTTTGGCCCTCAAGGCCTGGGGCCTGACATACATGGGCTAAGTGAATGAGTATGATTGCAGCAGACTGACCAGCACAGCCTGTTTGATAGGACTGAAGTCAGAAACAGCCGCTCTGGTCTTCATATCCTGAATGATGTCCTCTTTCTTTAGCAGCCTGTAGGGGTCGTCCCCGGTCACATCCTCATCGGCACGGCAACCAAACAGCTCCTGTGTGGCGGAGGTAAGGACCAGAGGGAAGATGTAGTCTGGGTGACCTGTGACAGGTGGACGGAAACATGGGTCAGATGCACCAACCACCTCTATTCACCTCACTGGCATCTGTTCCACAGTACATATTATCACAGCACTCTCTCTGCTCCAAACTGCTTTGGATATCTCCCAAGTTTACAGTTTTACCTTCACTCCAAATGTAGTCTATTTGCCAAGATGTGTCCAATGTTTCCTTCAGTTTTGTACAGCAGCTATGAAGCTAATGTAGCTAACAAGTAATAGAAGCTCACCATTAAACCCACCATTAAACACCATGCATGCCTAAATCATTACATACTTGCTTTAAATAGTGTTGAGTTGGAAGGTAACCTCAAATAGACATTGTAAGACATACTGTTATCTATAAAAATGGAAAAAATGGCATAGTGTAGCAAACAACAGTGATAGCAGCCATATTGCAGTCTGAACTGTACTTTACATATTAGCTAAATTAGCCTTGTAGCTTTGGTGCAAAACTAAAGAAGCTAACTACAAAAATGTCTTGGCTGATCAACTATTATCGAGGTAAATCAGGTAAATTACTTCATAAATTATTATTTTTTTTTCGCTATATGACTGAAATATATGTCCCGTATTTGGCCAGTAAGTTCAAATAAGTTGGCATATATATTCATGTATATGTTCATATGTAACTAATGTAAGTTGGATATCCCTACATGATAATGTCAAATATTTAATTTATCATACATTTGAAACCTATATATTGCCATATAACAGATTTCTGCATGGTGGGCTGTATTTTATTGTCTTTGTAGTAGATTTTGTTATAGTGATTAGCATGTTGTGGATAATGTCTCTTGAAGAACACTGACCACTTGCATGTTTTATTAAAAAGAGAGTATCATAATCCAGTTTAACAGGATTGAGTGCAACACAGAATGTGAAAAGTTCAATAATAATAATTGTATTGAGTTTTTGATGGCTGTTTTTAAATGCGGAACAATGAGTACATTGTAATTGTGTATCAAAATATTGTGATATGTATTGTGTATGATAAAAATGTCTTTGAGTATTGTCATAAGACAGCTTTGCTGTATCACCTGCTCCTAATGTACAGCAAAATGTATCAGGTTTGAACCATTTTTGCTAACCACAGGGCGCGATAGCAGCGATTTTTGAAAACACCATTCATTTTCCCCATTGAGAAATCAGCTTAGACCCAGAGTTCCTAATATGGGCATAATAATGACTACAGAAAGACGTCTTGACTTCAGAGAGCTATGGATTAACTAAATATAGGACGCCTTGAGGGCACCATGGGAAATGTAGTACAAATTCCTATAGCAGATTCTGACACATGCCTCTATACAGTCGAGCACTGAGAGCAGGGCTCTTTGAGAACAATGCCATGCCCATTAGTCCCTTCTGGCCTGAGGGAAAAACGCACAGGCCTACTGTGAGCTGGCCTCCATCCAGCAGGCCTAAACACAGGGCTCCCTGAGACTCAACACACGCCAGTAAAGGCGGCTTAGTGTAATGACAGTGTGCAGGCTGCTCTACGCCTCTTCAAAAGCTTGTACACTACTGACGAGAAGCAGAGGGAAAAAAAACAACAACACTGAGACGTGCACCTACAAACGACTTCCTAAAAGGGTGGCTCAGTCCTCCAGGCTAACCCCACCCAACACACGGAGAACAAAGACTTATTTAACTCTTATTCGCTTATGAGGAATTAGAGAATCTCCACTACCATTATAACTTAATATATATGTTTCAAGACCCAGTTGAAAAACACTTTACTGACCATATAAGAAAGTTACTGCATAAAAGTCAAAGTGTTGCCATAAATTTGTTTACTATACATCTCTCTCTGAATAAATTAATAAGTTGGGACAGCCTGTGAAATGTTAATAAAACAGAAAGCAGTGATTAGTACATTCTGTTTGATCTGTATTACATTGAAAACAATACAAAAACATCATATTTGATGTTTTACCATACAAATTTTATTGTTTTTCTCTAAATATATGATCATTTCAAATTTGATTTCCAAAAAAGTTGAGTCAGGAGCATGTTTACCCATGTGTTACATCAACTTTCATTTTAACAACACTCAATAAACATTTGGGGACTGAAGGCAAACTGGTCCAGGTTTGTAAAGGTTATTTTTTGTTAGACAAGTCTTCTGTGGCGCAGCTGCTGTTGTAATTTACACCTCATAATGTGCCACATATTTTCAGTGGGAGAGGTTGGCCAGTGAAGCATCCACACTCTCTGATTACACAGCCATGCTGCTGTATCATGTACATAATGGGGCTTGGTTACATCACGTATAAACAAACATGGTCTTCCTTGAAAACCGTGTCATCTAGAAGGCAGCATATTTTGCATAACTTTTAGAATTAATGGTGCCTTCACAGATGCGCAGGTTACCCACTAATAACAGACCCTGACTTTTGAACTTTACACTGGTAACAATCAGGATGAAGCTTTCTTTGACTAACTGAACACAATGTCCATTATACCAATCTGAAAGGTTGATCTGTCAGACAACAACACAAGTTTCCAGTGTATATCGCTCCTCAGAGAAGATGGAAGCATTTCTGGATGTTGTTGACATATGGCTTCCACTGTGCATAGCACAGTCTTAACTTACAGTGATGATCAGTGTTTACTGACAACGGTTTGTCAAAGTTGGACCAAGCCCATGTTGTGATGTCCATCACGGAAGCATGATGATCAGTTCTTAAACCACTGGATTATTTGCAGATGCACTTTTGCCAAAGTGTTGAGCCTGGAACCATCTTTGATCATACAGTTCTGGGCCCTTTCCTGTGATTGTATTAACTGTTTAGGATGTTTATTAAACATTTCACAAAGGAATTGAGGTTATTTAAACCTCGTTTTTCAGCTTTTGAAATAATGTGAAAATACCTGTTGCCCTTTACATTGTGTGTCATTGCATGATGAATGAATGAAAAAAGCAGCCCAAAACGACTTGGAAAAAAGTCTGGTTCCATTGACTTACATTAAACGTAAAGTATGTTTTTTCCTTCTCCTGTAAAGTTAGTTAGTAAGAGGCAAAACACATGTAACTTGTAATGAAAGATGAAAATTAATGTAAGAAGATTTTTACAATTTGTGACCATTTCTATTGTTTATTATGAATTTTTAACATAATGCAAAGGGAAACTGGAGTTTTCAAATTATGCAAAAAACTAAAAAATGACAACATTTTTGTGTGACAGCGATGATATGTCGCTTTTTTGTTTCTTTTGAATACCCTTATAGAATAACAGACCAAAGAATGCAAGTCTGGACTGATAAATCTGTGGAGTCCCTGCGGAGCCTCAGCTAAAGAAGCTCATATCAGCCTGAGCTATCACGTTCCGCTCATCAAAGTGCTCCTGACGTAACAGTGGGTAAGAGAAGACCCCGTGTTTGTGAGAGTTATGAAAGAAGCGGATGACCAAAAGCACGTACCAGGTGTAGAGCTGCAGAGACGCAACAATACAGAAACCCTCCTGCGAGCTAAAGCGTAAATATACACCGTCACTCTGCTGAGAGACCACCGGGGAGGTTTGAAACAGAATACAGTGTCTCGTATTATAATAGCATACATAAAGAGGGGGTGCGTGTGTTTATCCCTTCGAGGAAACCCGACTATACATTGCACATGACATCACAGGTTTCGTGCAGAGCGGGTTACTGTAGGAAGGAAACTGTAACATTAATACTTTTCAGTGTCTTCTCACACAAATAACATCAACTGACACATTATTCAGCACGAGCACCTCCGTGACAACTGCTAAGATCCTTATTTGGAAGGAATCCTGAAGCCTTGATAATTTTAGCCATATTCATCATTTTATTTGTTTTATTATTCTTTAATTCATGCTGATTAAAGCGAGGCTGTATTAAAGGGGGATTTAACTGATTTTTCATAACGTCCACATAATTAGAGAAATTCCTTGCACATCTGGTACTGTGTGAATAAAGATTCTAATTCTGATTCTGACACAGTCGCTGATGACTGATGGTTGACTGATGGTATAAACATCATTCAGAAAGGTTTGATGATGGCCTTTCTCACAATGGTGATGATAGGAACCAGGGGTCGCCATGTCGACAGCACAAATACACTGACATGCTAAAAGTCACGGTACAGGAACTGGTATCATGTAGGACCTCTCTAGCCCAGCGAAGTGCGGCAACTTGACGTGGCATCGATTCCACAAGTGGACAGAAGACGTCTGGAGGGATGCTGAGCCATGCTGTCTGGATAGCCACCCACAGCACTGAGGTAATTTTGGGTGCAGAATCTCTGGTGCGAATGGACCTCTTTACCACATCCCATAAATGCTCGACCGGGCTCGTGTTGGGCGAACATGCAGGCCACATCATTCATACAAACTCTCTGGAATGTTCCTTGAACCAATTCTGGATAACTTGGGCCTACTGGAATATCCCATCATTGTGGGGGTACATGAAATCCATGAACGGCTGCAAATGGTCACCAAGCAGTGAAACGGTCAATGACATGTTCAGGTGGACCAGTGGACCCAACCTATGCCATGAGAACACACCTCACACCAGCATGGAACCACCATCGGCCTGCACAGTGCCTTGTTGACAACTGGTGTCCATTGCTTCATGGGGTCTGCACCACATATGAACCCTGCCATCAGCCCGAAACAATTAGTACTGTTAACTGGTGTTAACAGAGGCACTCTTCTTCTCCCATATCCCATGGAAGCTAAAGAACGCTGCACTGACCTGTGGGATATGTGTATGGGGCCTCTTGCACTGAATGTGGATGTGATTTCGCTTGTTTGTTTGCATGGACAGTTCTAGCCAGACGTCACCGGTCACAATCATTAAGCACTCGTGGGCGGGCACTGCGCTGTCAACTGTGGGTGGTAATGCCTTCTATGACGTACTCCTGGTACACACGTGACACTGCGGATCGAGGAATGTCAAATGCCTGCACAACTTGGAAAATTAATTTCAAATCATTTTATTTACTATCCAAAATCACCAGTGAACCTATATGAGTCTTCTAAGCTTTTATAAGTAATGCTGATGGTAAAATAGTGGAAAATCTGAAAATATGTTTTCTTTGGGGACTATTTCACCTTAGAATGCCTGTCATTTACTACTCTGTTTATTTATTTATTTATTATTCTGTCTTCTTTTTTCTCAAAACTATCATAAAACAATCTCTCAGACATCAGGCAGTTTATTTATAAAATTTCATGTAATAACTTTCTGTGAGGGAGCTTACAGAGGTGGGTGTCTTGTTCCCATCACCACCACTGTAAACAATTCTGTGCAACTCTGCAAATTTCTCTAGAACAAACAAATAAAGTGTAATTCTTTAACCCAATGGATTTTAGAGGCTGCAATCCAGAGCTCTGGCCACCAGGGGGCGACCTAGATTGTGAATGGAAGATTCACATGGAGATCACTTTGATGACTTAAAAAAGCCTTACCTCTGGATGATGTCAAACACAAAACATGAAAGGGAAAGCTTAAGCTTGAAAGCAAACAGTCTCTCAATGAATGATTTTATCTTAAAATGACTGATTTTATAGCCTTTTTATAGCCTTGTGTCTGTAGACTGCCTTGATGTGGTTTCTGTGGTGACGCTCACAAAACTCAATTAACTGAAATGTCAGTTTACATGTTTTTGTAAATGATCTTCTGAGGTTTTGGCTTCACCATTTTCCAGGCTTGGTTTTAAGACATTTGAAGAGCTTAATGCCTCTAAAAGCTCCCACAGAAACTTATTACATTAAATGGGTACAAAGACACTGAGATGTCTGAGACTTTGTTTTATGATAGTTCTGAGAAGGTTTTGGTGTATTTTTCATGGTGGAGAGGCACATGCAGGGTGATTTTTTCAGATTTATTACTATTTTACAATCATCAATGTTACATATAAAAGCTCTGAAGACTCGTGTAGGTTCACTGGTGGTTTTGGATAGTAAATAAAATGTCTATATTTGTGTTGTAGACATGGTGACCCCTGGTTCCTATCACCACCACCATAAAGAAATCTGAGTCTGTAAGTTTCTCTACAATGAATAATTTCACATCAAACCACTCTGAATGACTTTGTTTAAATCTTAATGACTGAATTATTTCGAAAATCAGGATTTGAGGTTCTAGCTAAGCTCTCTGTCCTCTGGGTGACCTACCAAAGAGCTTATGTAAATGAAGGCTCGAATGCAGGTCTGGGTCAATATTACATGAATGTGAATAAATAAGGACAAAAATATACCTATACCTTCTTACAGTCTTGCCAGGCTAATTAATTCCAAAATTAATTAGCCCAGCCAAAATATGTCATATTAATATTGAACATGTTTGGTTTATGAAGTTCCTTATAGTTATTCCTAATGCTGTCTAGGCCTTGAGTCTGGTGGAGTGAGAAAAATCTGCAAAGCATTCCGAGTCATTTACCTGTTTCTACAGAACTTTCCTTTGGTGAAGGGGGGTCATTCTTTTTGTCTGAAATAAAAAAGAAATACATTTGTTAATGTTTGGAGCTATAATTCTCTATAAGCACTACGTACTTTCTGCTGGCTAACTTACCTTTCACTTTGCTCACGCCACTCTTGGGTTTCTTTGCACTCATGATGCCTGCAAACATAAGAATTATATGCATTTAGACATTTTGGTTGAAGCATCTTGAGACGTTTAACTCATAATAACAGTGGAAATAAAAAAGCTGACTGTTCAGAGACTTATTATAAACTCAAGAGACTCGGTTTCACATAATGAGAACTGAGGAGAAATTCCTTCACAAATGTACCTGAGTAGAAATAAAAGTAGTAGAAATATATCATTTGAAAAGTCTATGTCTTTGCCATCTTACGTCTCTGCTGATAAACACTGGCGTAGGGCGACATCTAGTGGTGGAAAATGATTTACACATACAGACTACATGAAATGTGTTTATTTAATCTGGGAATTGGTGAGAAATAAGATTAAGGCTTAACCAGAGGTGGGTAGTAACTAGTTACATTTGCTAAGTTGAGCTTGCTTAGGTAAAACCATTTTGAGTTTTCTGAGTATTTTCAAATAATAACCATAGTTCTGCTCAATTTCAGTGAGAAAAATATTCTTACCCTGAGTTCCCTTTTAAATAAAAATCACAAATGAGAACATTTTCTTAAGAATTTCTTAAATCAGGACCCAAGTGTGCATTTTTCAAAGGACTTACTGAACTAGCTTTACATTAGATCACAAGACAGAGAGACTGATAATGTGATAATGTGATCAGAATGGTTCACAGTGGAGGTGATGGGAACTAGACGTCTAATGTCTCTAAAAGCTCCCTCACAGAAAGTTATTACATGAAATAGTTATGAATACACAGACTGATCTCTGAAACACTGCTTTACGATAGTTCTGTGATAAAGTTTCTGGTCAAAAATGTATTGAAATCAGTTTATTTTAATCCATTTAAGGTGGAAGAATACAATTAGGGTACTGTGAGGAAAAATAGTCCCCAACGAAAAGTCAATTTTTCAGATTTTCCACTATTTTACCATCATCATTACATATAAAACCTCAGAAGACACGTGTAGGTTCATTGGTGGGTCTGGATAGTAAATAAAATGGCTATATCTGTGTTGTAGACATGGTGACCCCTGGTTCCTATCAGCACCACCGTAAAGAAATCTGAGTCTCCACAATTAAGCATTTCACAACAAGCCACTCTGAATCTGGTTTCATCTCAAACACTGAATTACACAGAAATTTTGAAAAATCAGTGGAATTCCCCTTTGAGGCTCTCATGCAGCTCTGATAATTAAACAGTTGGTAGCTGTCAGCTTTGAGTCCAAAGGACATGAACTTTATTAGCTTAAGCTCACTAAGAGATCTTAACTAAAAAATATTTCGCATGATTAATAGCTAAAACTTCAGTTATATGTTTGGCTAAAGGTCCAAACGTTTGTCATATTTTGTTTGCAGATTTAACCGATATCCAAATTAATAAACCCAACCTCTCAGAAACGCAGAGCTGATTGAGACAAATTAAAGCCATTTAATGAACTGAGTTACAGTGTTAAGTTATTCAGCTAGCTAGCTTGTTAGGTTTGAGCCAGATACAAAGCTAAAGTTAGCTTCTTATTCCAATTTTCCGTTCCACCTTAAGTGATGAGGCAGTCCGTTACATTCCGGCGCCTGTACCAGCGGCAGAAGTGCCATTTAAGGTGGACCGGAATATTCGAAGAAGAAACAGATCATACTGTAAAGTTATAACCCTAGAGAAAGACACTATTAGTGTAAAAGCGTAAAAACTTAACAGTCAGAGCAGATTTAGGGTGTTGTTACCTCTCTGTCTGAGAGCTCCGCCGCATTAATGCGCGTTAATGACTTAAATGGCGCTTCAGTTTAGCTAACGTTGCTGTCTGTACACAAACTGCCTCGGCAGGCTAACCGTCATCAAACCGGTTGCTAGTGGTGACGAGGGCGGGGCTGTTCGCGCGCTCTCTTTGATGGGCAGGAGGCTAGCCACGCCCCTCACTGACTCTGAGCAGTGTGGTGTGGAGACAGTCAGCCCTGCAGAGCCGAGGCTTCATCTCTTTCACTCAGGGCTCATTTTTACTGGGCTCATCGCGGACACCGTGTAGGAAATAAGGCGGGGGCGGGGCGGGTGACGCTGCTCTGGAGGGCTTTAATCTTTTGGAGGGTTTTCAGGCTGAGGCTGTTCACACGCGGCTCTTCTGCTGAAGTGTTAGGAGTTTTCAGGCTGATCCTGTGGAGGTTTTTAAAGCTGGTGTTCTGAAGCTTTTGCACTTTTTACTGGCTGATTATTTGGATTTTTTGCACTGATCTTTTTGTAGCTTTGGGACTTTTGCAGGCTGGTGTTTTTGGGTGTTTTGTATGATTTTTTTTACTAGATGATTTAGGCTGATCTTTTTGAGTTTTTGCACGTTTTCAGGCTGATCTTCTGGAATATTGGGACTTTTTACTGGCTTCATAGGAGTTTCTGCAACTTTTACTGGCTGATATTGTGGAGTTTTTGCACCATTTACTTGCTGGTTCTTTGGAGGTTTTGCACTTTTTGTAGACTGATCTTTTTGATCTTTTTGGAGTTTTTGCCCTTTTGCAGACTGGAGTTTTTTGAAGTGTTTTGACGAAGTTTTAACCTGATTATTTGGAGTATTCTGGACATTTTTACAGGCTGGAGCTGTTGCTCTTTTTGAAGGCCAAGGCTGGTGTTTTGAAGTTTTGCCCCTTTGTGTAGGCTGCTGTTGCCTCTTGGTTACTCTTGCATGAACAGAGGAGTTGAGTCAGAGGAAGCTGTGGCCTTGGTGGAAAGGAGGAAGGGCTAACAGTCTCACTCATCACCCAACTGCACTTCATTATCTGCAGGTGAGCGTGATGTTTCTTTCTCCTCCTCCTCCTGCCACTGTCAGATCTTTGCTTTAGGGCCCATTGTTTTTCTCCCATTCTCCTGGGTGCAATGCAGGCCTTCAGCTGTGGCTCTGCCTCCCGAGATGGAGGACTTTGACTGGGTTACTGACTGTGAGATGCAGTTAGTTATTCAACACTGCTCAGGTCAAAGCTCAGGTAAAGGAGGACCTTTTTTTTCCAGTCTGTCTCCAGTTACTCCGGTTGGTTTGAGTCATCATTACAGTGAGATCAATCTTAATAATGCAATTTAAACAAAGACTCTTGTGCTCTTGAAGTAGATGTTCCTAATCGGGTCTTTATTTGGACACATGGTTGTAGGAAAATCCTTTAATTTGCACAGTTTTTCTAAATTACATGGAGGTCTTTAAAGTTTACAAAGGCTTTTCACACTCATACATGTCATGTTCTATAAAGAACCACAGTTTGAAACCACAAAGAAGCAAAAAAAAGTGGTTCTTCTATGGCATTGCTCTAAATAACCCTCTTTTTTTATAGCGTGTTTTCACACCTCTACCAAGAACTCTCAGGTGTAATGAGGTCAGATGGCTGTGATGTGATCATGTGATGTGACTGTTTTTGGAACAGGTGGATCATATGACAGAAATGAAAACAATCTTTCAGGAGATCTACATCGCGTCAATCATTGAGTGCATGCAGGCTGGTGTGCGTTACCTTTCGCTCTATAAGAACACTGAGTGCGTATGTAGGAGACAGATCAGTTCAGATATGCTGAGGTTCTTCAAGTGTTAGTAAAGGAAATAGTTTTGTTTAGAACCATGAGTTCTATTTAGAACCATCTCTTGCTTAAACTGTTCTTTTCATGATGAAATCGTTCCTCAGATTGATGGATAATGTGTTTTATATGGTTTTATAACCATTTTTTTTTTTTTAAAGTGGTTCGAAATAGCACTGCAAAGCGTTCTATTGTTATGATGTCAAGCTTACAACAATAGAAGAACCACTTTTGGTGCTATATAGAACCATACACAACACATTTTCCATCAATTCATTCCATTTCACCATGCAAAGAACAATTTAAGCATGCAAATGGTTCTATACAGAACTCATTGTTCTAAATAGTACCATTCTCTTTACTAAAGAGTCCTTTAAGAACCATTTTTAAGCATGTAGAGCACATCATGACTTCCACTTGGAGCTAAATTGAAGATAAGGTTGATGATATTTGGCCTCTGAAAATCAGATATAAAACCAGTCATTGTAAACAGGGATGCACAGTGATATCAGACTGAAGTTTACATTTGACCAATATTTCAAACCAATATTTAATGACTTATTTATTGTGTTCTGGAGGAGTGCAGTGTTTCATAGGTGGTTTCCCCAAACTAATTTTTTGCTGTTAGACAGTGGTGCAGGTCATGTACTTTTTGTTGAATCACACATGCTTTCTTAAAAATAAGAGTTTTTTGGAGCGATTCCATTGTTCACTAATGAACCTTTCAGTCGATGGTGAGGTTCTCTGATTTGTACAATAGTGTAGCCTGTTTTGATGCCTCACAAATACTCTCCTGAATGGGCAAAAATTCCCACAGACAAAGTCCAAAATCTGGATCAGAACCCTGGAACGCAAAAGGTTCTTCCCCAAACTGTGCCCACAAAGTTGGAAGCATGTAATTGTTCAAAATGTCTTGGTCTGCTGAAGCATTAAGATTTGCCTTCACTGGAACTAAGGGTTCTAGGCCGACCCCTGAAAATCAACCCCATCCGTTATCCCTCCTCAACCAGTCTTTACAGTTGGCACAGTGCAGTCAGGCAGGTAACGTTCTCCTGGAATTCACCAAACCCAGACTCGTCCATCAGACTGACAGATAGAGAAGCGTGATTCATCACTCCACAGACTATGTTTCCACTGCTCCACAGTCTAGCGGTGATGTGCTTAAACCACTCCATCTGATGCTTGGCATTGTGCATTTTGATCTCAGGCTTGTGTGCAGCTGATCAGCTATGGAAACCAATTCCGTGAAGCTCTTAGTGAGGTTCTTTTGTTGATGTTGCTTCCAGAGGCAATTCTCTTTAGTGAGTGATTCAACAGAGGGTAGACACTGCGCTTCAGCACTCAGCGGCCCCACTCTGATTTTGTGTGGTCTGTTGCTTCGTGGCTAAGCTGTTGTTGCTCCTAGATGCTTCCATTTCACAAAAACAGCACTTATAATTGTCTAGGGCAGATCTAGCAGGACAGAAATTTCACAAACTGACTTGTGGCAGTGGTGGCATCTTATGACAGTGCCATGTTTAAAGTCAGTGAGCTCAGTACGACCCATTCTTCTGCCTGTGTTTGTCTATCAAGACTGCAAGACTATGTGCTTAATTTGATCCACCTGTTAGCAATGAGTGTGGCTGAAACACCTGGACTCAGTAATTAGGAGTTGTGTCCCAATACTTTTGTCCATATAATGCATATAGCATACAGCTGTTTCCCACTGTAGGCCACCTGCACTGTACAGTTTGATGTTTTCCTGCACCTGAATGATGTATTTTAGAGGAGTGGAAACATTCAACTGTGCAATACAAGTGGACTGACTGGAACTACAGGAGGTGAACAATAAGAAAACTCACATGATTGAAAAGCTGTTATGTGTTCTTCTTCAAGGACGGGTTGGGGAGTGAGACATCAAGGAAGAAGAGTACCTACATACCAGATATGAGGATATGCGATATGACAAAGATGTAACAAGTAGCTACATGAAGTAGTTCAAGG
>NW_023494802.1:37537771-37780904 GCF_904425465.1 Colossoma macropomum
AAGCATTTTCAGACACTTATTTAAAAATGTTACACTGAAGGATGTTAGAATTAGTTAGTTCACCTTTCCATTCTTTTGTGCAGATAATAATTTTTCATCTAATGATTTAAAAGGTAAATAATATTAATTTATCCTGTTCTTCTTAGAGTTAGGCTCGTATCTAATGCCGTTAATTTTCTTGTTCTAGTTTCTGAGGCTGCGGAACATAACAGTAGGGAACCACGCGTATGAGAAGGATGGACGTTACTTCACTCCTCTGCTGATGTGCCAGCAGTTCTACCACAACGGCAGCATCTTGCCCGGCAATGAAACCTTCGAGATTGACGCTCAGGTGGAGGAAGGTAGGGGTTTGTGTAGACAAAGGCAAGCAAAACATCATCTAAAGTCCATGTGTCAAAAACAAGGCCTGTGGGCCAGATCAGGCCCGCCACACAATCCTTTCCAGCCCGCACAAGTATTCTAATTTTCCATTAATATTAGCCTATTTCACATTGCACTGCACTACAGTCCCCAGCATGCACTCCGACTCTCCCACCCCAACAATCATCCGTGGGACAGTGGTTACACCTCAGTTCTACACAATTCTACACAATTCCACACCAGTCATATCACCAAATGCATTTTTTAGCCCAAGAATTAATCAACTTGCAGCAAAGAAAAGATCAGGTCAGGTGTCCAGTTCAAGCAGGTTTAAAAGACCGAACACCTAGGGACATTTGAATATTTCAAGAACAATGGCCAGTTTGGGTTACAGCATAACACTAATTAAAAATGGAAAAAACCCTTTTTTTCTCTGGCCCACAGATTTGTTGAGATTTTTTAATATGGCCCCTTTACTGGTTGAGTTCCTTTAGGTCAGGGGACACCCCTGATCTAAAGGAAGGAGGAGGACTGTGTTTCAGGAGTTCCTAAACAGAGCTGTAAAAAACCTGATTTACAGGTTCTAGCAGGTTAACAGGTTCTCTGCATTATTTGTAAACAGTAGAGTAAGGAACATCTGGTTCACAGTGGAAGAGAAGAGTTAGCATTTGTACAAAACTTTTATGTTGGAGGTTTAATGATTAAACAAACAGTTAAACGGGGACGACTTTCACTGAGGTTTCCAGTGGCACCGCTGTCTGAGGTTTTGTTCCATTATCAGGTGATCGCAAGTCTGAATCCTGGCAGTGAAACGACCAAAGAAAACTCATTAATTCTCTGTTATCTGGGATATTTTGGTCAATATGGGTCGATCTATTGGTCAGGCCCAGCGTATACAACATCTCATTCATTAAATTGCTTGTATTGGATTCTTTTGAATGTGATCCTAAAGATTTTGTCCTGGCAGTTTTGCCTTTGTTGTGGTCAAATGAGTCCAAAAACAAAACATCAGCCCAGCATTGCCACTTTATATAGTTTCTGTGTCTCTGCTTTTTGCTGATCGCAATTCTGCAGCTCTCCTCTACTTTGTTTTGTTCCCAGAATGCCTTGAGATTTACCCTGTTCAGCTTCCATCTGCCACAGAAGGTGCAGACCTGTCCAACTTCACTCTGCAGTTCAAACGGTAAACAGCAGCAACACCTTTGTCTTTAGTAGAACCAACTTTAAGTCCTGTGACATGGTGAAGCATGTTGGCCTAATTCAGATGACTGTATGTTAATCAGATCATTAAAAAGTCACTCACTGACCACTTCAGTAGGAACACCTCCTTGTTTCTACACTTACTGTCCATTTCATCAGCTCTACTCACCATATAGGTGCACTTTGTAGTTCTACAGTTACAGACTGTAGTCCATCTGTTTCTCTGCATACTTTGTTACCCTGTTCTTCAGTGGTCAGGACCTATGACCTATTCTCAGTCCAGCAGTGACACTGAGGTGTTTAAAAACTCCAGCAGCACTGCTGTGTCTGATCCACTCAGACCAGCGCAACACACACTAACACACCACCACCACGTCAGTGTTACTGCAGTGCTGAGAATGATCCACCACCTAAATAGTACCTGCTCTGTGGGGGTCCTGACCACTGAAAAAACAGGGTATCAAAGTATGCAGAGAAACAGATGGACTACAGTCTGAAACTGTAGATCGACAGAGTGCATTAAATGGTCAGTGGAGCTGATAAAATTGGACAGTGAGTGTAGAAATAAGGTAGGTGTGCCTACTAAAGTGCTCAGTGAGTGTAGTTTAAAAGGTTATGGTCATAAAATGCCATGTTTGTTGCTGGGATGGGAATTACATTCTGAGAAAAGAGTCTAAATCAGACTAAATTACAATAGTCTGCCAAAAATGTCCAGCAGACAGCGATCCTGTGGTCAGAAACTGACTGCTAATGAAAAGCTAGAGGACAACAGAACTGATCAAGTACTTTGAAAAGTTTGATTTACAACCAACATGTTTGAATAAACAGAATTGACAGAAATGGTATTTTCTTAAAAGGATATTTAACAGCATTGAGTTTTTTATTTTTTTTTATTTTAAAAACTGAACAGCAACCTTATTAACACCTTCATGATAGAAGCTAATACTAAACTCGCTCTGCAGCCTCATTTCTGGCTTTGTCGTTGTGACCAGGTTGCTGGAGGTGAATGTTTACTTCACTCTAAAAGCCATTAACCTGCAGACGGTTCAGCACCACGAGCTTCCTGACTGTTATGACTTCAGCATCACAGTGCGTCACATGACCTCTCACCTCTTCCTCTTTTTATGAGTATTCTGATTCTTTCTTACCAAATCTTTCCATAACTATAAATAGAATAAACTTGCCTGCCTGGGTTCTTGTTCATGGTTTCATGTCTGGCTTCTGTTGTGCCTCAAAGCAATAGTTGAATTAAATTTGACTTTTGTTGTTTTTGTTTAGTTTTGCACTGGAATTATGAGGCTAATGTAGCTAACAGTTAATGGAAGCCAATACCCCACCAATTAGCATAGTACTTACTGCATGTCCAAATCATCACACACTAACCACAAACACTGACTCTGCATGACTTTGGTCACCAAGCCTGCTCCTGCAGATCTACCTTCCTGCGTAGTGTATTGTAGTCTGTGCATGCCTGGGTATAAAGGGGTGGCTGGGGTGGCCAGGGCATTCCCTGAAATCCATACTTTCACTTTAAAACATGCAGATTCCCAACTGTGGTTTATATTTTTGTGGTCATGCTCTGTTCTGTGGTTTTGTTCTGTGTGGGCACAGATCAGGTTCAACAACAGAGCCCACAGTGGGCAGATCAAAGTGGATCTGGACAATGACGTGGACATTAACGAGTGCAGAGACTGGAAAGTCACGGGAGCCTGTGAGTGTACCCATGATTCCACTTGTCCTCCTTAACCCACGCCACACATACACTCACCGTTTCCATGGTGTTTGTATTGTAAACACTCCCACATTCTCTTCTAAGCCCCACCGGTTCCTCCCTCACAGATATTTGTATGATTCATGATGATTTAAGATGATAAAAAAGACGTGATAATAATGATGAATATCGCATGCACATAAAAATTTGCTTGCTTGAGATGAATTAACTTTTAAATTAAAAAGATAAAAAGAAATGTGATGCATTACAATGAAAACAGATTCACTACATAAATATGCAAATGTGAATGATGGAAATGTTTGTGTTTTTGTGCTGTAGATATGACACATACCAGGTACCCGTTGACCGATGAATAAATGAAAATCTATATCTTACCAAGGATAAACATAACGCTAATATTAGAAGGTAGACAGACAATCAGTGCTACAGCTGAGTCATTCTGTCTGTGAACTCTTTTGATGTAAAACAATCAAAAAAAAAAAAGCTTTATTCACATATTTTTGGCAACATTTTCATTTGTCCACTTGAAATTAATTCAACAAATGGATAGAAACCTGGCTAGTGGCTCTCAATTTCCAAATTCAGAAATGGGCAGGGCATTTATTTATTTATTTATTTATTTATTTGTTTGTTTATTTATTGCACCACACATACCAAAGTATCTCAAAAGACATCTGTAGCTATATTTAAAAAAAAGTCTAGCTTCCCTTGCCTAATAGCAGTTCTCTGTTCCAAAGCCATACAGTCATTCTCAGTATTCATCTGACACACATAAGCCAGTTAATCTAGGAGTGGATGGTGTATGCTTAGAGCTCTGCACTGCAGAATACAAAGAATAAAAACCAATGTTTTTTTAAATGTGTGTTTGTTTATGATGTTTTATCCACTGTTTTGGTGGCTTTAGTTTGGATCCCAGTAATAAAATGACGTTGTCTACTCTTTTCCATTTTTCCTCCTCAGCCCCAAAGAACATCTACTACACTGTGCTGTTTGACGTTGTGATCATTCTGACCTGCCTGGCGTCTCTGGTGCTCTGCACGCGCTCAGTGAGCACAGGAGTTCAGCTGCAGTTTGTGAGTATTTGTCTTAGTTATAGTTAAGAAAACAAAAAACAACAAAATTTTGTTGACATTGAGTTTCATCGGCTACAAGTGATAAAATGAAAATACATAAAGTTTGCAATTTTTGTTGTTTATTTCCATTAAACTGATTTTATAACAAAAATGCTTCATGTAACAAATTATACATTACAACTTGTGTATATTTGACTTCCCTGACTGTTTATTTTATTTTATTATTTTATTATTATTTTCCATCTGAAAATCTTTCACGTCACTATTTTTATGTGTAAGTGTTTTTTTTTTTTGTTTCTTTTTTTCATCATTTCTTACATACAGGAGTACAGAGCCTTCTTCCAGAGGCACTTCGGTAAACTTGTGTCCTGGTCTGACCGGATGGAGTTCATTAACGGCTGGTATATCCTCATCATCATCAGTGACATCCTCACCATCACCGGATCTGTGCTCAAAATCGCCATTCAGCTCAAGGTCTGCTCTTCATCAGTGACTCACAACAACAGCAACTCTGCCTGTTTGTGCACGAACACACTTTATATCATTTTTACTTATTTATAAAAATATTTTGCAACATTAATTGCATGTTATTATAAATGAAATCTCTCATTTTTTTCAAAATGTCTGGGTCGTTTCCTCACTGAGATATAAACCGAGTCATTCAGAGTGGTTTGATGTGACATGATTCATTATAGAGAAAGTTACAGACTCTTTACAGTGGTGCTGATAGGAACCAGGGGTCGCTGTGGCTACAACACAAATATAGCCATTTTACTTACTATCAAAACCACCAGTTTATATGTAATGTTGATGGTAAAATCAGGGAAAAAAATTGTATGTGAACCATATCGCCTTGTAATGCCCTGCATATACCTCTCCACCCTGCATATGTTTTAGGCCAGAACCTTCACAGAACGATCATAAAACAATGTCTTGGACATCAGGCAGTGAATTCATCACCGTTAAAATGTAATAACTTTCTGTGAAGGAGCTTTTAGAGCTGTGACTTGGAACTCCTCTGCATTTTTTGTTCTCTAATCTGTAGTAGTAGTAGTAGTAGTAGTAGTAGTAATGATGATAATGATGATAATAATAATAATAATAATAATAATAATAATAATAATAATAATAATTAACCATATTTATCATGTTTTATACATTAAAATACAGCTCAGTGATTTACAACACAAAGGCACAAAGGCAGAGAGCATAAATGAGAATAATTACCAAGTATTAAATAACAAAAAGGAAGTGAGTAAAACAGCTACATGAAAAGCAGATAGAAAAGAATAAAAATCAATAACATGAATTAAAACTAGAATACACAATTGGTAATAATGTTACATGATACAAGAATAAAACTACACTCTAAAAAAGGGGTTCTTTAGTAAATAAAACAGTTCTATATAGAACCATGAACACTCACAGAACCATTTGCATGATTAAAGCATTCTTTGCACCATAAAGGGGTTCTTTGGATTGATGGAAAATGTATATGAATGTGCTATAGATGGTTCTATATAGAACCTTTTTGAAAAGCGTTCTATATAGCACCCAAAAGGATTCCTTAATTGTTACAAGCTTGATGCCATAACAAAAGAAGAACCCTTTTGGGTGCTATATAGAACCCTTTTCAAAAAGTTCTATATAGAACCATCTACAACACATTCTCCATCAATCTGTAGAACGCTTTCACAATGCAAAGAACGCTTTCATCATGCAAAGCGTTCTTTTGAGTGTTGGTTCTATCTAGTTTTCTTTACTAAAGAACCCTTGAAGCACCATCTTTTGTGTAAACAGAAGCTTGTGGGAGGGAGGTCCACAGTTTGGGAGCGTATCCCTGTGTGTTGCGAAGTTGAGTTGGAGCAAAAGTCTGGACCATTTGGGGGTCCCTGAAGGCCAGTTTGAGGACCACTGCTTTAGAGGTATTAAACTCTTCAGATGTCTGGTTCTTATCACCACCTCTGTGAACAATTCTGACTCTTAATTCTTCCCTAAAACTAGTATTTCACCCCAAACCACTCTGAATGACTCTGTTTACATCTTAAACATTCAATTCACCTTTAATGGCAAATTTCATTGTACAGGGAGTGTCACTATAGGCACTCCACCATCATCATGCCTGCAATTCAGTATATTCACCTCTGTGATGCCATTGCTTTGTAATAAGAAGCTTGACGAGGCTGTAAATCAGTCTTTGGTACATGTTTGTGTTTTTATCTCTCCCTCTCTCGAAGGCTCTGACCAGTTATGACATCTGCAGTATCCTCCTGGGCACCGGCACCATGCTCGTGTGGATCGGGGTGCTGCGCTACATGGGCTACTTCAAGAAATACAACGTAAGCTTCTTTAGTTTTCACACCAGTGACGTCAGCATCCCCAAAACATCACAGCACATCTTCATAGCATGGAGAAGAGAGAGAGAGTTTGTAGTCATACTTTCCCTGCCAACTGGTTGTGCTACAAACTCTTTAACGTGGTGCTAAAAGTTCCACTTTAAACCCCTTCTGTAATTCAGACAGGCTTAATTGTGGAGACACTTTTGGGGAAACTTGCCTCTGCGTCGTTTTATACCTTCTTTATCTTTTTGGTTCAGGTCCAGGGCTCTTATTTTGCTTTTTGAAGATAGAATAGAGATGGTTGTGTGTGTTTGATGCTGATGTGCACTCTGCCTCCTCACAACTGCATGGTTTTAGATTCTGATCATCACTCTGAGGGCAGCCTTCCCCAACGTGATCCGCTTCTGCTGCTGCGCTGCCATGATCTACCTGGGCTACTGCTTCTGCGGCTGGATCGTACTGGGGCCTTACCACGAGAAGGCAAGTGCTGACTTTATACTTCGCTGTGGTCTAGTAACGCTCCAATCAGAAAACATTCCAGCATGGAGGAAAGTTTCTTTATAAATAATAACAGTTATATTTTAATTCAATTTATACATAGTTTTCTTTATTTTCGGTGTTTTTATATATAATATGCCAGTTGTTTTCAGTCATTTTATTTAATTGTGACAGCTGTGTTAGACAAACACTACACTCAGTGTAGCACCAACATTAGCTTGAAATTGTGGCTCTTTTTATATGCAGTACTTGAAAGAGTTGTTGGCAAATAGTTGAGTGATGTTTAGCGTCTAGTAAAGGCTTGCTGTAGAACCATCATTCTTGAAGAAGGGCTTTAAATTGTAGCTACAGTTATTCTGAAACAGCTTCTCCTGCTACCTCATTGAACTGTAGGGGCAATCAATCAATCAGTCAACCTTTATTTCAACTCAGAAGTACATTGAGGGTGACCCTAATACACAATGTAGCCAAGCAAATTACACAGTGAAAAAGCTGAAATGAAATATATCAATAAAAACAAATGAAAATCAACAAGACAAAAAGATTTATAAAAAATAAATGAATCAAATGTACAGCTCAAACAGGAAACAAGCATTAAATATATTGAATATATAATTAAAACATGTTAAAATGAAGTATAAACCAACTTAGATAATAAGCCATAATAAAACAAACATTTTCATAGTTTAGTAAAAACTCCAGGTACCTGACAGGTGATCCAGTCGCTACAGTGTGTTTAGTGTTATTTATAGAGATTATAGATGAGATATAAGCTGGCATATGGCTGGAGAGGGATTTATACTTTATCATACAGTCTGCAGTGTAAGTGTTATAAAGGTCAACAGTAATGAATCGCATGCACCCACACTGACCTCCACAGACAGCCTGTCTTTGTTTAAAATTGTCCAGACACAAAATACATGAGTAACAGGAAACTAAAGCCAATCAGACATGACCGAATGACTGAAACCTCTGACTTGGAAATGTGCTATGGAACAGTCGGCCAAGTTGGAATTCCCAGGTCCCGGTTTTCTCCATAAAGCAACATTTCTTATCTTCGGTTATGAAAATGTGGTAAAACGCAGCGCTAATAAAGGTATTTATAAAATTCCATAATTTGGAAATATTTTACTTCTGAGTACAGTAGAACATAACATAAGGACAGTATGATTCTCCTACTTCCTCTGCCGACTCTCACTGCAGGATTGTCCAATTCCGGTACTGGTGGCCCAAAATACTGTGCAGTGATCTCACTCACTGATCTCAAACATGTTCAAAACTCAGCCAGAGAAATCACCACACTGTGCCCTGTACAGCCAGAGCTGGCCACTGTATTATTTAATTCACTGTTTAATTTGCTTTAATGGTTCTTTTGAGCTCTCCTCTGTGTCTTTCTCCTCAGTTCCGTTCTCTGAACACGGTCACCGAGTGCCTCTTCTCCCTGATCAACGGCGATGACATGTTCGCCACCTTTAAGAACATGCAGCAGAAGAGCTACCTGGTGTGGCTGTTCAGCCGCGTCTACCTCTACACCTTCGTCTCGCTCTTCATCTACATGGTGCTCAGCCTCTTCATCACCTTAATCACCGACACCTACGAGACCATCAAGGTAACAAGCCTTATAAAGACACCCCCAAGCACTTTTTCAGTTGCAGTTGGTTGCTTACCGGCCACTTTTGCACCTGGGTCCTAGTGAAAGTCTTATGAGTAGCATTACTGAATAATTATTATGTTTATTAGTAATTATAAGACAGTTAGAGGATTAGTAATGGCAATGACCATTTTCTTTACTAAAGAACCCTTGAAGAACGATCTTTTTTTAAGAGTGTAATATATCAGTATATTGTTGCTGTCAGGACAAAAATGTTATGTCCATTTTTGTCATTTTTAATTTTTTGACATAATTTAAAAAAGTCAGTTGCCCTTATAATGGTTCAAAATTTTATGATGAATGGACCAGCAGACGTGATCCAAAGTTACTTGGAAAACACTATTTATTCATTCACTCCCATTAAAGGTTAAAAACATTTTTGCTTAGCCTGTGAAATTACCCTTTTGGAGGTATGAGGTTTTGTTCCAACAGCAGCAAAATCAATGTACATCACATCAATACTATCATATCAAAACCTCATTCACACACAGTTCCCTACTTTTCACATTGTGTGAACATGAATGGACCAATAGGAATAGTCCAAAATCTCATTACATCAATGTAAGAGGAACTTTGTTTGCTCTGTTCTGAAGTTCAAGGTTTTGTTACAACTGCAATATATTACTGCCTCACAGTTTACAAGTACTACTGTGTATTTTGTTGAACTGCTTGGGACCTCTGGGCTAAATATACACACATATAAAAAATGTTACACACACACACAGCCTAGATCTGGGGTGCCCAATACTGGTCCCGGAGATCTTCCACCCTTCAGAGTGTAGCCAGTGTGTCCAAATTATAGTCTTGTCACACCTGATCCAGATCATGAAGGCCTTCAGGGCTGTGAGGGCTGTAATATAAAATTTTTTAGGTTTCCTAAAGTAGTTGATCATTTGTCATAACTAATCATAATATACTGAATGGCCCTCTCTGTGCATGTACAGCTTTCTGAGCGTGTGTGTGTGTGTGTGCGCGCCTGTGGGTGACACTGGCTGTGTTTACATGCAACGATTTTTGCCAATCCGATTGAATACAATCCGATTACAGATTTAGACTGAGGTGTTTATATGCACTCTATTCAACAATCTGATGGAAAATCTTCGTTTACATGCTCACTACAAGTAATCCGATGCAAAATGACGCGCATGCGTGGAGTAGCGCTTAGAGTAAACGTTACCATGACAGCGAACATCACGTGAGGTCCAGACCAGTTTCTGCTCCGCCATGTTGAGCGGTGTAAACTTTCGCCGTGACGCGACGCACATGCGCAGAACATACTTACACGTTCCGATTGGAATGTAATCGGATTCAGGCGTTTACATGGCTATTATTCTTCTATTTAACGGATTATTTAGAAGTTTACCCACCTCGTTTAATCGGATAGAAATTGTATTCCGAATGGCCTCAATCGGATTAGACTATTCCGATTGAGGTGTTTACATGGACGTGTTCTATTCCGATTGAGCTATTAGTCGGATTATTAACGGATTATCAGGCTGCATGTAAACGTGGCTACTGAGTATGTTACAGATTATAGTGGTGTGTGCCAAGTAGGCCTCATCTGGGAAAAGCACACACACTGAGAAGAACACATTTTTTCCATAAGTATTAAAATGTCTTTGAAGGAGGAAATCACATATGTAGAGAGACATAATTGTAACAATATTGAATTAAAATAATAAATAAAGTAAGTACAGATGAAAGGCTTAGGTCGGGATGGAAATAATGGATAATGAATGAATTCTGGATAAGAAAAAATTATGATGTGAATAATGACCCCTCCAACTCAAGTTTGTTGAAAATTCTTTTATGAGTTAATTCTCATAAAAGAAATTATGCCTTTCCTGCCAATCCTGGTGTTTTGAGCTTTATTTTCATTTTTGAGCAGAGCTGCCTATTCTTGCAAAAAAGTGTCTGAATAACAGCGTTAGGTGTGTTGGATCTGAACTCTCCTGGGTGGTAGATCTGCAGGACCATGATGGGGACCCTTGTTCTAGATTATTATTCCTCATTTTCTGAAATCTTGTGGGAATGACAACTTGCAATGAGATTTTTTTTTTTTGTTGTTGTTGATGTTCAGCAGCAGCAGTCAGATGGGGAGCCTGTCTCTGAGCTGCAGGCCTTCATTTCAGAGTGTAAAGACCATCCTAGCTCCGGCTGCTACCGTGTGGAAGGCAGATCCTCTACCTGCCTGTTTTGCTGCGTTCGAAGGTGAGATTTTATTGTTAGCAACTATCAGTTATTGCATTTTTCAGCCTATGTAATAGGAGCTTTACCCGCTGTTTTTAATTGCCTCTTTGTCATTTTCTTTATTTGAAACCTTTTCACTTCTCTTCAATAAAATTAAGAAAAAATGCCATTTTTGTTTAACTGTTGCATTTTCTTGCAATAATTAAACACTTTCAGATTCATATTGTTTATATATCTTCAGTTTGTGCATAATGTAGGGAAATATGTGTGATCTGTGACATTGCTCAACTTCAGTGTCTAGAGACACTATTTAGCTAGGAATCTTGATGTTAACATAAAAAAATGCATATTTGTGAGGAACATTTATACAACTCTACCGTTCAGATGGTGATGCATCTATCATTGCATGTTGAAAACTTCTTCTGTTCCAAAGGTAGTAGGTTATGGTTAAGGTTAGTATTACTTACTGCTGGAAAGTGCAGGTCATGGTCAGTGGTTAACAAGTACCTCACAGGAATAGTGCTAATTTACAATCTTGTGAATCTTTGCCTGTTTCTTGTGAAGATGGTTGCATTAATTTGATATCTTCCTTACAGTGAGAGATTTGTGAAATATTTCTGTGTTGAGCTGATTAGAAAGTTCATGGCCTTTGGCGTGTTGCTCTGAACTAAATTACTCTCTCCTCTTTTTCAGGCCTAACGACTTGCAAGAGAGACTGGAGTGTTAAAGTGGGATTGCATCATTCTTGCATTAATGGATTTTTCCAGTGGTTCCTAACCGTAGTCCTGGAGAACTCCTGCTCTGCACATTTTCGGAGGTTTCTCTGTTTTAACATGGATTATTCCCAGTGGTGAAAATAATGAACTTCTTAACAAGCCCCCTTCTTGAAGTGGGTGTGTTGGAGAAGAGAACATGTTGCAATGCACAGGACAGGGATACTCTAGGACCAGGATAGGCAACGACTGAATTCTTCCAATTTATACTGTTTACATGTGCAAGATATAAGGCAGAAGGGACATGGGAATATTCCAAGCCTTCAGAAGTGTTGATTTATTGTTTTCACACAGGCTTTTTTGTTATGCCTGTTATGTCTTCAATTTTGAAGGTGGCACCTGACACTTTTGCAAATGTTAATATATTAGGTATGAACTAAATATAAATAAATATTTGTTGCTTCACTAACTTAACTCCTTATTCTGAATTCATGCATGACATTATATTTCACAATTTCAGATGAGTTAAAAGTCCATTTACATACAGTGGAATATCCAGATGTGTTCCAAATAGCCATCAGCATCCAGGCCTTTTAAAATTCCATTAAAAACATGTTTTATATATACTTTCAGTTTAAGTTATAAAGATAAATGCACATCAACCATTAAGGCCATAAATCATTAACCTATGTTTTACTTAAATTAGTAATCAGATCAGAATCATGATTGCTGACCAAGTGTATGAATTGAGCTTTTTTGTAAATTGAATAGCTTATTCAGTGTGTTCAATTCATTGAAGCTTGGTGATTCAGTGATAGTGCTCTTGTTTGCTATTGTTGTTATTGTTATAATCATTATTATTATGATTATTTTTATGTATAACTTATTATAGTACTCTTCAATTATTCTCAGATGCTTATAGTGGTTGAGGACACTAACAAAAGTAACAAGATTAATGACATACATATATTCATTAGCATTGTATTACTGGAACCTTATTAGAAAATATATTTCCTCTAGTGCCTTGCAAGTGTGTCCATAATTTTACTGCAATTCTTGGAGTTTTTATTGCCAAAAAGGTGAAACTTGGAAAGGTCATCAACTGCTGTCCAACACTAGTGTCCATAGTTTGACCAACAGTAGACATCCATTGATCTGTGCATTTCACATCAGTTTCTTGTATTTGGCCTTATATTAGCTGGATCTGAGAGGTGGATCACTGCACTGTTTGTGCATTTAAGACATCAGTGTTTATAGAATTTCCAATTGGTGTAATCTCACAGCAAAAAGCTGTTCAGCTCTGACCTCAGCTCTGAACCTAAGTAACAGTAAACTGCTGGATTCAGGAGAATCCAAATGGTAAACTGGAGAAACTGAAGTGAGATTATCACTAACTTGAGGATGGGGGGAAAAAAACAGAAAACCCAGCTTTATACCAGGCTCTGTTGATATCTTAAATAATAGTTAATACTCACAAATTTAAAGTAATGCAGCGAGTAAGATTACACCCTAGTATGAGGAAGATTGAGGTTCGAACCCCTGCTTTGGCAGTAATGTCATTTTATGCTGCCTTTTGAAGAACACACTGGGTTTGGTTTCCTCTGAAACATGATAAGAGTGTTTGCTGCAAACTGAATGATGTTTAATTCACGTTCACTACTCAGCTTGGAATTCCTGGCAAGAAGGCCATATCCAGCAGAACAAAGAACACACACAAGCCTGGAGGGCGGAGCCCTGCAACCAGTAGCCTATGTCGTTTTATGGCTAAAATGTCCCTTATCTACATACCGTGAAGGCATGGCCTTAGTAATTTCCATTAAAGAAATTCAGAATTTTCATTCTGAGGCCATTTATTGCTCCACAGCACCACACCACAGGTCTTTAGTTCTGTTTCCTTGGAGGCCTAAGCTGAACCATCTCTCATCACTAGCCAGCAGGCTGAAGTTGTTTTAATGAGGTGACTGGAAGGATGTTGGAGTATAAGGTTAGCGTTGTAACTGGAGAGATGACTCGGGGAGGAACAATGGACAACGTCTTCATCACCCTGATTGGCAGTGAAGGAGAGAGTGAACGTACACTCCTCAACCAAGGCCGCGACTTTGCATCCAACCAACCGGTAAGATCGCACTTGGCTGAGGGCATCAATCAGTATATGATTATAGAGGACCGTACATGAGCCAAAATGTGGATGTGAAATGGACGAGCTCCAGAAACTGGTGACAACAAAAGTACCTGAAATAGTAGATATGATGTATAAATATTTGTCTGCATGTAATAAGAATATTGCTACTGTCAGATCAAAACCTCATATCTCCAAAATAGTAACTTTACAGGAGAAAGAAAAAACATTCTTTACTTTTCATAGAAGTGAATGGAACCAAACATTTTTGCACATCCCACATCCCATATCCCACCCACCCCAATTGCATGCTTTTATATGCAAGAATAAATTATACATAATAAAAAAAATCCCCAGCATGTTACGTTTAAGGTTTCTGTAAAGACAATTTCCTTTTTTTATTTTTAAGTCATGTTGTATATTGTTATACAGTGCTGTTCAAATGGTTGATATCATTGGTCGCATTAGTATTTTTATTTGTTTGTTTGTTGGTTTATTCTATTTTACAGAAAAATTACTTATTCAATGCATATTCAGGTATTATAAACACCAAAAATGTTAAGCAAGAAGTGAAATAATAAATAAAAATGTATGTAAAAAGGTGTGAGTGGGGGCTGTCATGATCATGAAATGTAAGCTGACGATTAATTGTCACATAAATAATCGCGATTAATGATTTGACTTATCTAGTTCATTGTTTGCTACTATTAAAATATCAGCCTAAAGTGACCAAATTGGTTTATTCACCACCTTATCTACCAACTTAGTGGCTACCAGTGGTTGTACTGTTAAATCAGTACTCTCAATAGTTTATACAAATGTCTACAGGTAAACAGAATAATATGTAGAGTTAAGCTAAGTGTTCTTAATATTCTGAATGTATTTTATTAGATTATCCATTTATTACAGCTTTCCCATTCATTGCACAATACTCTCCATATATATATATGACCTGGATCTTAATAGCACATTTTAGAGCAGAGATGAGAGATGAGCTCATAATGTAAACAGACTGAACCACAGAATGAGGTCATCTGTGATGTAATGAAGCAGAAATGAGAGAGAGAGACATGGAGAAACAGTGTCCACATCCTTTGATCAGTGGCATCAAATTTGCTATTCAAATTGATAAAGTATCTATGGCTTACTGTGAAACTCAAACCCAACAAGCAGTTAATATGTTAAAGACAGTAAGTACCTCCCTCCCTCCCTCTCTCTCTCCCTCTCTCTCTCTCTCTCTATATGTATGTGTAATATATATATATATATATATATATATATATATATATATATATATATATATATATATATATATATATATATATATGTCCCTCTCTCTCTGTATGTTCATATCCATATACTAAAGAACTAAATAACCCATTTCCTATATTTTTCATATTTCCTCTGATGTCCATTTCTGATGTTTGTGTGGTTTTCCATCCTTTATCCCTTATAACAGGCTGTTTTTGTTACTGCGCCTTTAAGACTGATACATGTAAAAGACCTCTGCTCTGATTGGCTGCATTGTGTTGTGCCTCATACAAAAAGCAGTCTGGCTTGAAACACTCATAATAAATTCAACATGGGGCCAAACCGCTGTAACTGAAGACACAAACAATGAATTCAAAACAGAAACAGCTTTATTGCAGCTAAGGTTCCATACATGGAATGTGTGTGTGGGTGTATTCTAGTTTAAACAGTGTTGATAAAATACCCTGCACTCTTTTATTCAACAAAAGCGAGTAACATTCAGGTTTACATGCTATGGGTCCTTTAAAATTCAACATTTAATAAAATGTATTTACAATAAGCATATTTTAACCATGAAATGAGTCATATGGCACTGTGGCTAATACAGTGTGTTTATTTACAGGATAAAGAGTATACAGTGAAGACTGAGGCCTCTTTAGGAAAGATTCTTCTGATTGGTCTGGAGAAGGAGCAGTTCCTCCCCTTCTTTGATGATGATTGGTTCTGTTGTAAAGTTGTAGTCAAAACCCCAGACAGTGAGGAACTACATTTCCCATGTTACTGCTGGATCAAGGAGAGACAGCTGGTGTATGTGAGGGAGGGCACAGGTAAAACATAACTCTTAGACCAACAACAAAAATGCCTTGATGCATAATATCATACCATATACACTCCTGTGCAAACTGTCTTTGCTGATGATACTGGTCAGATGGACTAGTCCTGATTTAAAACCTATAGAGAACATTTGGTCTCACATGAAACACAAACTGTGTGAAGCCATTAATGCTGAGTGGAACAATTTTGACAAATTCTTTCTGTAAAAGGCTATCTGCAGTTCAAAATTAAAGGGAAAGGCCATCGCATACTAACTTACTGCATCTAATTGTGTAATTCTTGTTGAATTACTGACTAATGATTCCTTGTAAAGACCATTAAAAGCTTAATGTTTTGCCATTTTGGGCACGGAAGTGTATAATTCCAACAAAATTCTGTATAATCGCTGAGACTTAAACAGAGTCATTCAGAGTGGTTTAATGTGAAATGCTCTGTTCTAGGGAAACATATCAACTCAGATTTCTTTACAGTGGTGGTGATAGGAACCAGAGGTCCAGAGGATTTAATGACTCTAAAAGCTGTCTCAGAGAAAGTATTTACATGAAATGGTTATGAATACACTCCCTGAGACATTGTTTAATGACAGTTTGGGGATATGGTTCTGGCGTAAAGTCCATTGATGATGGAGAGGTACATGCAGGGTGTTGTGAGGCAAAATAGGTCCTCAAACTAAGCTTTTTTTTAGGTTTACCACTATTTCACCATCAGCATCATTACATACATAAATAAACACCCGGGTTCACTGGTGGTTTTGTAACCTATAGTAAATAAAATGTTCATATTAGCCTTAAAGCCATGGCAACTCCTGGTTCCTATCACCACCGCTGAGTCTGTAAGTTTCTCTACAGCGAACTTTTGGACCTTTGAGACTTAAGCATTGTGGTACATCATATGACCTCTCACTCGTGTGTGTGTGTGTGTGTGTGTACAGCTGTGACTATACTGAAGGAGACAAATTCTATGTTAAAGAAGTGTAGAGAACTGGAACTGATGGAACGCCAAGCCTCCTACCAGTGAGTCCCATAACTCTGTTTGTGTGTGTCTAATTCACAGAATGCTGAGGAAAAGCACTACTACTCTGCTTCATTTGTGATGTGTGTGTGTTTCAGATGGAGAGAAACAGCTAAAGGTCTACCACACACCTTTGAATGCAGATGAAGTGAAGGATCTACCCTGCTGATTTGCAATTCACCTTTAACAGAACCTTGCATTTCTTTTTCATGTCCAACATGTCGTGAGTTGTGCAAACACACACTAAAGTTAAGACTAGTGTTTGAGATGTGAGGCATGGGGCCTGTGTCATGAAGCACGTTTACATTCCTGAGAAAGGCTGTGTTTGAAATACCATACTGTGTACTGTATACTGCATATTGAACCAGTATATACTGCATTCTGCACCAGTATATGCTGTATACCATACACTGCACCAGTATATACTGCATTCTGCACCAGTATATGCTGTATACCATACACTGCACCGGTATATACTGCATTCTGCACCAGTATATGCTGTATTCTACATACTGTACCAGTATATATTGTATATTGCACGAGTATATGCTGTATACAATATACTGTAGCAGTATATAATGTATATTGCACCAGTATATACTGTGTAATATACATGGCACCAGTATATACTGTGTACTGTACCCTGCCCCAGTATATACTGTATACTGTACACTGCACCAGCATATACTGTATACTGCATACTGCACTGGGATATACAGTATACTGCACCAGCATATATTGTATACTGCATACATTTATGCTACAAATAACATGAATTAAAAAATGCCACCTGAAAGGACCTCCATCAAAAAGCTGTCCTTCATTGGTCCATGAGCTGTTTATCTTGAGTGTGTAGTATAAGTTGCCATGGTGAAAAAAAGTGATCCACTATTGTGCGATGGAAAATCCAGGATTAGATCAAACTACATTTAAATAGCTGGCTAAGGAAGAAATCCTGCTTCGTGAGACAGACCCCAGCTCTACTGAGTGTGTATATGTATGTGTGTGCAGGCGGGCGGAGCTGAAGATAAAGTTTTTGGCCGACTCCAAAAAGGCCTGGGAGAGTCTGGATGCGATTGGTAGAACATTCTTCTTCAACAAGACAGATATTTACTGTAAGAAACCAGCCACAAACACCAAGACACCAACACAAGCACATTCCAGAGCCAAAAACCTCACGCAAGTACGTGCATGCAAATGTTTCAAGCTAAGCAGACTCGATATTTTTATTATACAGTATGTCAAAGTGGAATGGAAAGGGGCCCTATATCCCACATATAGGCCACACACCCCACCTTCTATTAAGTCTTTTCATTTTTCTCCCATGCAACAAGGAAAGCAACTGTTAACATCTTCACTGTTGCTGTTGCTAATAGAATAACAGCAGGTCTGTTGTTGTTTACATTCATTTGTGCTCCTTCTTGAGTATTGCGGCCTGTGACTGCCATAGCAACATAAGCACACATACTGAGGATGGCTGAGCCAGCCATTGACATTTGCATTTGTGTACTTGCGTGAAGTCTGTTTCTGGTCATACAGACCAGACTTGCCCAGACCCTAACCTCATCATGTCTGACCAGCATATGTGCAGGCTCACTGGGAGGAAGACGAGTTTTTCGGGTATCAGTTCTTAAACGGAGCCAACCCAACAGTGGTGCACCAGTGCAGGAGAATCCCAGACAACTTCCCCGTCACTGACAGCATGGTGCAGGCCTCCATGGAGGGCAGCTCTCTGTCCGCTGAGATAATGGCACGTAAATGAGGAAATGTATTTTGGCGCCAGTGCACAAACACATTCATGCAGCATGTTCTCAGTCTTATACTGCAAGCCATAAATCTGTTCGCCTTGGTCTATCTGAGAGTTGGACATGATCCAACAGAGGTCCACTCCTTAGCAGTAGTAATTTATTGACCACTGAAGTCATTCGTTTACTAGCTGTAGTAGTTACTGATTTGTTTTTTATGGAGTGATTTGGGGGCTTCAGTCTTCTAGAATTACTTCCTTTCTTTTGACCCTGCTGAAAGTCTCAGTGGAGGCATGTGTGTGCAGTGGGAAGACAATGCAATTAATGTAAGGAAGATGTATAGACTTTCTACGTCATAGCAAAAAAAGAAAATAAATTTTTTTATAAAAGAGTTTAGATTTACTAGAACAATGAGACATTTAATCTATATGGAAAACTTGCATTGTCACATATAAACACACTATGCGCTCAACTTTGATAGCAGAGCAGAGAGCTAAGTGGCAAACAGCGTAGCAGCTAGCACAACATATTACACATTTCAACATTAAAGATCGAAAATGCATCAAATTAGCTTTTATATGTCACCTATTGATGCCTTTCTGCTATATAAGAAAGTTAGGATGGTTGGTGAATTAGCTACCAATTTTATGTTGCTTGTTGGCTTTATTTGCAATGCATTCTCGGAAGGTCTGGCTAGAGCACCATTCAAGCCTCTACATTTATATTTATGGCATTTGGCGGATGCTCTTATCCAGAGTGACTTATGTAACTATGTAAATGTAATCATGTAGTATTAGGAGTCTAGCCCAAGGATGCTAATGGGTATAAAGTGGTGTGCTTTCTTGAATGGGGTATCAGACCCCAGTCTGCCATGTGAAGGGCAGCAATGTTACCCACTAGAGTACACCAGCCCCTACCTTTTGAGGTACATTGTGGGATCGACTTGGAGATACTAGTACATTAGGGTAATGTCTACACTGAGAATTAAAACTATGTGAGCTAAGCTCACTAACCTCCTAACTAACTAACCTCCGCTTAGATTACTATATGGAGAACAAGGGTCAATTTGTGACATAGCCATGGTCATAAACAGGAATTCTGAATTGTGTAATATGACCTTTTATGTTCCTTTTATATTAAATTGCCTTATAATTACCTCATATGTAAGGACAAGACCAATGCACATGCTGTCCAAGCCAGGGGCCAGCCTAGCTGTACAAACACAATTTTTAAAATGTTTTTTCTATCTTTTTTTTCAGAAAGGAAACATTTTCCTGTGTGATTACGCACTGTTGGACGGCGTGCAGGCCAACACTATTAACCTGCGGAAGCAGTATGTGGGTGCACCTCTGTGCCTCCTCTACAAAAACAAAGATGACAAGCTTATCCCTATTGCCATACAGGTACAGTCTGGGAAATTGATGGATAATACACACTGCAAACCACTGGGGCTGTTTCATCAGAGACATTATTTAAATTATGTAAATCTTGGTTTATACTTTTTCTAGCTAGCTGTGTGGTTACTGATATAGGTGTTTCATTGGCATTCATGCATGCTGTGCTTCAGTGTAACCAGCAGGCAGGAGAACAGAACCCGATCTTTGTGCCGGGCGACTCTAAGGAGGATTGGCTCTTGGCCAAAGTTTACGTGCGTGCAGCTGACTTCCTCATACACCAGATGATCGCTCACCTGCTGCGAACTCATCTGCTGGCTGAGGTCTACACATTGTCCACACTGCACAACCTGCCTACAGTGCACCCAGTTTACAAGGTGTATATCATTACTTAGTTATTGTGTTCTGCTCAGTGGTCAGGTGGAAGAACCCATCCAGAGTTCTAGGACATTCTAGAAGACTATTACTAACATAACTGTGCTTTTTCATTTAGGTTTGAGCTGCTTTGTTCCCTAGAAATAGGCAGCATTTTGACTAAATTTGAGCCACGGTATTTAGCAATTATATCCCCAATCACTCCCACCCATTACAAGCTAATATGCTAAGGCTAACAATGCTTGAGACTGGTGGTAACTAACTTGGTTCTAGCTGGCAAAGTTAAAAGGTTAGTTAACTATCTGGCCATTTGAAACAGTAACCAGAGGTGATCGAACTAGCTAAGATGCTAATCTGAATGGTTGTACCGAACACTATAAAATGGCTGTAAACATAACTCAAATCATAAAATAGTCAACTGTATACAAGTACAAGTGTACATTGACTGAAAAAACTTGACGATTTCCCGTCAGCATTGACCATCAGCTTAATGCTAACACAACATATCGCTGTTGTCTGAAGAAAACCGCGTATCTCCATTTTGGACGTTTTTCAGTTTTTTGACATAATTTGAAAATACCTGTTACCCTTTACATTGTACATAAATTTCATGATGAATGGATTAAAAGAAATGACCCAGAATGACTTGGAAAAAGGTCTGGTTCCATTGACTTACATTAAAAGTAAAGTATGTTTTTTCCTTCTCCTGTAAAGTTACCATTTTGGAGATACAAGGTTTTCTTCCGACAACAGCGATATGAATGTGCATTAAGGTGCTAGAGGAAATCAGCATTTTAGTTGTGGAGGTAATTTATTGAGTAAAATCGAATAATAATGCAAAAGTTTCTCCACAAAATACTTTTGTGACAAAAAATTTTTTAGATGATCACGAATGACTGTAATATACAATGATGGATGACTGAAAGTTCTTGTCCTTAAGCTGTCCATATTTGCTTGGCAACAAAGCATACTGTAAACAAACTACATTTTTCTTTCTTTTGCTCTCGGGCAGCTGCTGATTCCTCACACACAGTACACGCTGCACATTAACACACTGGGCAGAGAGAGACTGATGGCAAAGAAGGGACTTTTTAACCAGGTACAAACACATTTGAGCGATGATATTAATGACATCACAATCAAAACATAATGCATCTCTCTCTTCCTGTTGTACTTCTCTGTTATGTTCTCTCTCTCTCTCTCTCTCTCTCTCTCTCTCTCTCTCTCTCTCAGTACACTGGTGCGAGTCAAGAGGGAATGGAGCTGCTGCTGAAGAAAGATCTGGCTTCTCTGCGGTACAGCACCCTCTGTCTGCCAGATGATATCGAGGCACGTGGCTTGAAGGACATACCAAACTTCTACTACAGAGATGACGGCCAAGCAGTCTGGGACATACTAACCAAGTACCACAATTACAAGTTGTCTTAGCGATATATATACATATACATACATACATACATATATATATATATATATATATATATATATATATATATATATATATATATATATATATCACACTGTATGGACATTTGGGACACCTACATGGGCTTTTATGACATCCTATTCTAAATCCATAGGCATTAATATGGAGTTGGTCCACCTTTGCAGCTAGAACAGCTTCCACTCTTCTGGGAAGCTTTCTACAAGATTTTGTAGAGAGTCTGTGGGAATTTTTGCCAAACTCACCCAGCTGTGCCTTTATGGTCCTTGCTTTGTGCACTGGGGCTCAGTCATGCTGGAACAGAAAAGGTTCCCCAAACTGTTCCCACAAAGTTGGAAGCACAGAATTGTCCAAAATGTCTTGGTCTGCTGAAGCATTAAGATTTCCCATCACTGGAACTAAGGGTTCTAGGCCAACCCCTGAAAAACAACCCCATATCATCATCCCTCCTCCACCAAACATTGCAGTCAGGCAGGTAACGTTCTCCTGGCATTCGCCAAATCCAGTCTCGTCCATCAGACTGACAGATAGAAAAGCTTGATACGTCACTGTACAGAATATGTTTTCACTGCTCCGGAGTCCAGTGGCAGTGCTTTACACCCCTCCATCCGACGCTTGGCACTGTGTCTTTTGATCTCAGGCTTGTGTGCAGCTGCTTGGCTATGGAAACTGCTTCCAGAGGTAATTTGGAACTCTTTAGTGAGTGATTCAACAGAGGATAGACATTGTGCGGTTCAGCACTCAGCGGCCCCACTCTGTGAGTTTGCGTGTATGTCCATTTCATGGCTGAGGTTTTGTGGCTTCTAGATGTTTCAGTTTTACAATAATATCACTTACAGTTGGCTGGGGCAGATCTAGCAGGACAGATATTTCACAAACTGACTTGTGGCTGAGGTGACATCCTGTGACAGTGCCATGTTTAGGGTCAGTGAGCTCATCAGTATGACCTATTCTACTGCCAGTGTTTGTCCATCGAGACTGTAAGACTATGTGCAAAATTTGATTAATTAATTTGCAATGAGTGTAACTGAAACACCTGAACTCAGCAATTGGTGTCCCAATGCTTTTCTCCATAGTGTATGTGTGTGTGTGTGCATATTCATTTTCATTCTCTCTCTCTCTCTCTCTCTCTCTCTCTCTCTCTCTGTCTCTCTCTCTGAGGTATGTGGGAGGTGTGTTAAAGTTTTATTACTCGTCAGACACTGAAGTGGCTCTGGACACAGAACTTCAGAAGTGGATTGCAGACATCTTCGTCCACGGTTTCCTGGGAAACGAAGACTCCAGTAAGTTTTCAGGTTATTAGGTACAACTATCTTGTACCTACACTCACTGGCCATTTTATCAGAAACAGCTACCATATAGGTGCACAGTTACAGACTGTTTGCCTTTTGCTGAACAGTGTATTAACCCCTTCTACCTCATTCATTATTGGTCAGTTTCGGACCACAGGACTGCTGTTGTTCATTTGTCCCGTGGTGGATTAATCTCAGCACAGCAGTGACTCTGATATGGTAGTGTGTGCTGCTGGTACGAGTGTATCAGACACAGTGGTGTTGGTGGGGTGTCACTGCTAGGTTGAGAAAAAATCCAGACAAATGTGCCTCTGTGGCCAGATAATTGACAAAATGGTGGGACCTGAGGACCAGAACTGGGCAAACACTGAAATAAAACCACACCACACTTTTTGCCCTTCAGACATTCCAAAAGCGCTCCATTCGGTGGATGACCTGGTCAAGTTCGTCACCATGTTGATGTTCACTATGACGGCACAGCACTCTGCATTGAACAATGGGCAGGTAAAACACATATTCACACACATACACAGACTGTGACCTAAACAATTCCCAAACCCCCATTAATGTTGCACAATATCAGAGAGAACTATTTAGGTTACATGTCACATAAACATATACAAACCAGTGTGAGTTGCTTGAGTGAGAAGTTGGCTTCTTATTCATTGTAGACATGGGTGTAACATTTTGAAAAGTGCAGAGGATGAGGAAAAAGTGAAAAACTTGGCAAGGGTACACATGTCATTCTTGGTCCATGACTACAGAAACCTGAAATAAGCAGCAACTGTTTTTGCTGAATGATGAACAGCATTAGGGTCTTTGTTTTTAACTGTACAGTGCTGCTACTGTTTGTGGTGTTACTCCAAAGAGGAAGAGAGTCCAAAAAGTTACATTTAATAAACTTAATGTGTCTGTTGCATGAGTAGTGGTAATGAGAGATTCGCAGTGCACATTTGTTATGGAGTTGTGTGCATATATTTGGGCGCCCTGGAAAAATGACTGGTTTTGTTCACACATTTTCTACAGAGAACACACTTCTGCACATTTTGGTGCACGATTACTGATTATTTGCAGAATTTAACACATTGAAATAAAGCATAAAATCAGACCTATGCAAAAGTTATGGCACATTTTTATTTTGTTTTATTTTCCCCTGTTGTGTTAAACTCAGCAAATAGAGACTGTACTGTAAAACTAGCAGAAAATGCTATATATTTTAGTGTGTTCTCTGTTGAGGATGTGTGAACTTATTTTCACTTAGAAAATCAACAACACATAATTTCTCTGGGATTATTTAAAGTTGTTCATATGAATGATCTAGAGTGTCCTCTAGAGATTCCAAGTGCACGGTAGGATTTTGTAGTGCCCTCAACTCACTCTAGAATTCCTTTCTTTTCTGCAGACACTAAGAGAACAATGGCTGACATACTCAATAGTGCCCTAAAACTCAAACAGGAATCCTTTTTGGTCACTTCTACCAGATCACTAAACAACAGGAGTTTGTTTTTTTCCTGTATGCCAGCTACTGTGAAAGAACGTAAATAGAAAACGTCAAAAATACTGCAAAAAAAGCAGAAGAAAATAAGACGTTTTTGAAGAGCAGCATTGTTTGTCCACACGGTTTGTATGTTTTAAATATGATTAATTTTTGTAATGAATAAATAAGCAAAATCATGCAGGTAACCTCTCTCTGCAGCCCTCCTAGTGGCTATTCCACTGGCAGAACGGAAATGAACTTGGTTAGTTAAATTAATATGATCAAATAAAATATTTTCCCCCTATAACTCTGTGATCAGATGAACTAGAGCACTGTTGTCTCTCTGTTTGTGAAATGTTGAGCTGCTAATGAGCAATGATGGGCCCTGTACCAGTGACACCATAAACAAACAACATGTAAACACAATAAGCAGTAGAAGTAGAACTTTTAGAAATGTTGACTTGCTCTCTCAGTTCTTGCAGTTGGTTCTGGTTTTGTAAATCATACTGTAAAATATATTCCATCAATATAAATGAGGAAAAAAGGCACAGTTTAACTGATGGACCCCAGAAATGGCATTTTATGACTACTGTGCAAAGGAGTTAACAAAGAATTAGAGACTAAGTCAATAGAAATTAAGTGCACTGTTGTAGTGTGACATGCCGTTTGGTCATAGTAACTACTGTCTCTCCCTCCCTCCCTCACTCTCTCTCTCTCTCTCTCTCTCTCTCTCTCTCTCTCTCTAGTTCGATTTCGGGGGCTGGTTGCCGAACAGTCCTGTCTCTCTGCAGTCTCCCCCTCCAAGGGTCAAAGGTCACGCTACTGCAAGCACTCTGTTGCAGACACTGCCGGATGTAAATGCGTCCGTGCGGGTTATGGCTGCCACCTGGGTCCTGACCAGGAAACCAGAGGAGTTTGTGAGTTTCTCTGCAGCTTTGAGTAAAAGTTATGTAGCAGGCGCCCTCATGTGGTTTGAAGGAGAATTACCAGCAGAGCAAGTTTGCTGTGAGGAAAATATGCAAAATGCAAAACTTATACTCATATGAATGTCCTCATGTTATAGGCCTGATTTAGACTAGATTTCATCTGTATCATACCACATTATTAAAGAAACCATGTTAGGTATGGCTGTGAATTTTGTATTTTTAGTATTTTGTTTGAGATTAGACCATTTTTAATTGAATCATAGTAACATCTGAAGTATTGTTAAAGAAGTGATTACAGACATTAATACATCCCTTTTAAAACTAGCAAATCACAGTGCTATTGAAGCATCCAGGAAAGCTAATATTGCTCACAGTTGATGGAAATAAACAGCTGCTTAGTGCAAATGCCACCATTCTAACTAGTGTCTGCTAGCTTCCATTCACTGTTAGCCACATTAGCATATCGCTCAACTACTTCTTCTTGAAGTTGTACAACCGTTCTCCTGCTTTCTCATCTCAGGTATCCCTGGGTAACCACTCGGAGCAGTACTTCACCGAGCCTGATGTTGTGGCTCTGGCTACCGCCATGAAAGATGAGCTGAAGGAACTGAGTGAGAAAATAAAGAAGAGGAATGAGGGAAAGGAGCTGCCCTACTGCTACCTGGACCCGGCTGAGATCGAGAACAGCATCGCCATCTGACCAACACCTGTCAAGATGCTGGTTGTGATTCCACAACGTTAGTGCCAAATTTTGGGACATAATAATTAATTTAAAAATTAATGTCAAGAAATGAGACTTTTTTGTCCTCCATAGTTTTAACTGCCTATTGAAATAGATTTTCCTACCTCAGTAAGCTTATTTATGTATTTTTTATTTATGTATTTATTTATTTTTAACCAAATATCACTGAGAAGTACAACCCCTCATTGAGCTTATGACGGGATGTAATATTTCATGCAAAACTGGCTGCCATGCTCACTGTTAGAGTTAGACCTTCTAATATAATTTTTTTGCATCAGTAAATTGCATAAATTTTCTATAAATATTGCAAAAAAGAGTAACACTTTGCTTGAACCCTGCAACATAACATTGACATAACCATATCATAAACATGTCATGGCAGATTATGAGATCGTGAGATTGAGATTGTGTTCAGAAATGTGACAGTATCATGTTACCATCACTTTTAACTGTCATCACAGATGTCATAATGTCATAGCAGCTTATGTGACGTTATTTTTTGCTGATAAAGACACCTGTCATTGGAATTACTGGTGATGGTAGAATGACACTGATGTATTACTGAACACAATCTGTTATGACATGGTCATTACAAGGTTATGTCACTGTTATGTAGCAGAGATCAAGTAAAGTTGACTGAAAACTGTTTTTTCTGCCCTTTCTGTGTGATCTTGTAGACATTCTATGCTTGACACACCTCTCCTTTTTAGGATAGAGAAATTCTCTGTCACTTACTCTTCATCATGTCACATAATGTGGTACTACATTATTTTACTGCTAAATCAGTTGGTGTGACAGGGTGGGAAGCAAAACTTAAGGGTGCTGATAAATTACTATATTACTATTTTTATGTTCAATTAATTAGCAGGCCTATGCAAAACTTTGGTCAAATGACATGTGAAAATATTTTTTTTTATGGAGAACGGATTTAAAAGTGACATTTTCCGGTACAATTTATATTTATTAAAAAAATAATAAATAGAAAGTGCCATAACTTTTGCATAGGCCACATTTTGTGCTTTGTCCAACATGTTAAATTCAGTAAATAAACAGTAATGTGCAGGATGTGTCTATAGAGGATGTGTTAAAGTCAATGTGAATCGGGAGTCAGAATGCATTTTTCTTCTTAACATATTTCTGTTTCTAAGTGAAATAGAATAATTAGACACAAATACCTGTGGGCTGGACATGATATAACTCCTCAGGATTTGAAAAAAGTTTAGACATATTTAGAAAAGTGTAAATAATGTCAGATATTTTTACTCACTTGTGTTAAAATGAACACAGGTTGTTATTGTAAACAAAGTGAGGTAACTCATAAACTATTATTTTAAAACTGGGCCAAAACTTGAAAGTAAGAGAGTAAAGCGATGAGAAGACAAGAGGTCATCCGCAAACATACATGTATGTGCAGCTGCTCAATGATTGGTCAAGACTGTGGGACACAGAGGGATAGTGTAATTTTTCCCTGCCACTGTAACACAGAGACGCAACCAAACGCCATTTAGAGGCGGAAAAGTCGGTATCCTTCCATCAATGATTATAGAGAAAAAAGAATGTTCTCTTTTGAATGATATGACAGTGAATTGTGTTTAATGTGACTATGATAGAAATTTGTCAATTTTGATTTAAGTTTGACTTTCATTTTGACTTCAGTGAAAGGTTTATAGAATATTCAAGTTATACCATTTTGAAACATTCCACAATAAGCTGGTGAATTTGTAACAGATGTTATGGGTATGTTTGGATATAAAAGGAGAATCCACCAAAGGATCACTCTTGGCAAGCAAAGATGGGTCGTGGCTCATGACTTTGTGCCAAGTTTTGTAAGAGAATTGTCAAACAGTTTAAAAAGAACATTTTGCAATGCAAAATTGCAATGAAGGTCCATCACTTACTGTACAGAATATTGTGAAAAGATTCAGGCAGTCTAAGAGAAATCTCAGTCCATGTAGGGCAAGGCCTGATTGTGCATGGCCTCAGATGGCACTGCATGAGAAACTGTAATGTGACTGTGTTTAAGTACTTTGGAAAACTGTTGTCACTTAACACTGTCTGCTGTTGCATCAAGAAATGCAACTTGAAACTCTTAAAGCTATTAAGCAAATAGAAGGCCATAAAGCAATTCTATACAGAAACACCGCCAAGTTCTCTGGGCCAGAGCTCATGTTCAGATGGTCGGAAAGACAGTGGAAATGTGTGCTGTGGACAGATGAGTCCATGTTTCAGCTTGTTCTTGGGAAAAATGGACATCAAATTCGTGCACCAAAGATGAAAGGCACCATTCAGACTTTTATCAGCAAAAGATGCAAAAGCCAACATCTGTCAGGCATGGGGGGGTGCATCAGTGGCCATGGCATGGGTGATTAGTCTATGTGTGAATGTACCACTGATGTGAAGGCATATATTGGGACTTTAGAGACATACATGCTGCCATCAAGATGACGTCCATGATTATTTCAGCAAGATAGTGCCAGGTCTCATTCTGCACATCAGCGTGACTTCATAAATACAGAATGTGTGCTTGACTGGTCTGCCTGCAGTCCAAATCTGTCTTCTATTGAAAATGCACATCATGAAGAGGAGAATCAGATAATGATGACCATGGACAGGCAGCTGACATGGACGATGACCAGGACGAGCAGCTGAAGTCTTTTATTAAGCAAGAATGGCCAAAAAAGTTTTTGTGTATGTGTCAGGCATGAAATTCTAAATTTAATGAAAATACTGGAAATCTTTTATTTGTATTTTTGTTGATTAAATATATGTTCAAGAGAATGCTAAAACACAGATTCTTTCATTTTACAAAATGAAAAATAATATATATACATATTTTGCCAGTGATGCTTCTATAATTTGGCATCCCTAATGCTAGTTTTGGTTATATAGTGGGGCCCAAAAGACTGAGGCCACTTTGAAAAACTGGATGTTTTTCAGTTAAACCGGGAAATAAACAGCAGAAAGTTTTAGAATTTTATAGAACTTCTAGATTCTGCACTTTTTTTTAGGTAACTGAAATTGAAATTTAAGCAACTTTGAGACATTGACAATGTTGAGGCCTTTGTAAAAAAAAAGTTTGATTTTGTCAGGTTGTGGTTCCGTCTTAGATATGTTGATTTCCCGTTTTCAGTCTGCAGTGGTTTGAACAGGAAGTGTACAGGAAGTGTAGAGTACTTCAGACTTATTTCAGCAGATTTTTGTTGTTGTACACTCCTTAAGACATGTTTGTATTCTTTAGCTGATTAATCTATATTTTAAAAGCTGTTTTAAATTTTTCAACAGTTTTTCAACAAAGTTGACAGGCAAAACCATCTTTCCTGCATACAGCCCACAGCCAGATATGGTTCCTATAGTACTTTGAACTTTGATACTAGGTGGAACTCATTTTACTGTCTGAGGAAAAAAAAACATTTAAACTGGATGTTTTTCAGTTAAACCGGGAAATAAACAGCAGAAAGTTTTAGAATTTTTAGAACTTCTAGATTCTGCACTTTTTTTGTAGGTAATTGAAATTGAAAATTTAAGCAACTTTGAGACATCGACAATGTTAAGGCCTTTGTAAAAAAAAGTTTGATTTTGTCAGATTGTGGTTCCGTCTTAGATATGTTCTTAGATTCTTTAGCTGATTAATCTAAATTTTAAAAGCTGTTTTAAATTTTTCAACAGTTTTTCAACAAAGTTGGCAGGCAAAACCATCTTTCCTGCATACAGCCCACAGCCAGATATGGTTCCTATAGTACTTTGAACTTTGATACTAGGTGGAACTCATATTACTGTCTGTGGAAAAAAAAAACATTTAAAGATGTATGTAAAGATGCATGAACCTCTTCAATGGAGCATCTTGTGTGAAATCCTAAACCTGTTGGTTTTGTTCATTTTATTTCACTTTTACCAACTTGATATGACATGTCAGTCTACACAGTGCGTCATTGAATGTGAACAGAAACCACACTTCCTCTCCTTTACTTTCAGTTTTGAGTGTGGTTTATATTCTTGAGCCATTTTCAGTGGCACATCTTTTGATTCATGGCCAAAGCTCACTGCCTTCGTATTAACGAGATCTGGACTAGTGCGCATTCATGCATTTCTCATGTTTCTTTAGTTTACACATCTCATTGATAAGCACTGAAGAAATGCCTTAGGGAATGGCTTCAATGACATCGTCTTGTGCTGTTTGCTGCACATAACCTGCTTGTGTCTTACTGAAGACGGTTCCAACTTTTATCAGGTGAGTAGAAATAATACAATAATGTTAACTTTATTCCTCAGAGTGTACGAGTTGTTCTACTATATAAAAAATGTTACTCTGAATTATTTAATATAGCATCATTATTAAGCCATTTGGTGAGATCAAATATAGGAAAGAAGAGCTAAAACAGTTAAAACATCTACCATCTAATATCTAGTTATCCGTTATCTGGATTGCCTTCTTGAAACTTAAACATAACACCAGTGAAGGGGCAGGAATCTCACTTGCATCGAAGAGCGTGGTTGGAAAGACAGATAGTTCCAGTTTAGTGAAATGTAAAGCAGGTTAACCGTGAAGCATAACATTTTTCATATGAAACATATTTGAAATAAACAGGTTCTTCAGAGAAATCTAGTGTAAGAGTAGTATAAGAAGAGCACTATGTGGAAAACTTTGCACTTCTTCTCATACTAGCCAGAAAAAAACCCTCAGTTTCACTTCACTAAATGTTAAGTTTAAAGAAGGAAGGCAATTTGTTCATTCCAGGTCTTAGTTAAGGTCGTGCAGACTTGTCAATGTGGTATAGGCAAAGTGTGACTGCGAACCATAGAAATGAACAAACTTTGATGAACGCAATTTTGGTGCAACAGTTGTTGTCTAAACAGCTGACTGCAGTGCTTAGGTCAGCAGTCAGGTTTTCTATCCATCTTCTAAACCACATCAACAAATCTGTGTTCCCTTAATGAAGACCTGGATGCAGTTTGAGAGAAGTTTTGCCGATGTATTTATGGAAAACATTTGGGTGTGTATTGACATCTACTGTTTGTTTTGTTAGTCTTGGCTGATTGATTACATCTGGCGTCAGTGGAAAATTGTGTAAATTTGATTTTTTTATTAATTGGACCAAGGAAATTATCATATGTGACTGTATATGTTTAGTACTCAATTTCAACCTCTCAAAAATCTCTCAAAATAGTGCTAATGTTTTTTCTATAAACACATCATATTCTAAACCACCTGTGGTATCATTGTAAAGAATGATCAATTGTATAAAATGTTTCTTTGTCACATTATCAGTAAATGTTTATAATTTTTCAGTTGTGTTTCTGTTCGTTGGCTTACAGCTTGTTTTTAGCCCTCTGACATGAGTCACTCTGAAGTGAGAGACATAGAAGATTCAGTGAGGTAAGAGGCTTTCAGTAAACTGTGTCTATGAAACCCAGTCAGTCAGTACTCTTTGCTTTACACCCTTTACAGTAGAAGACATCTTGCATTTTTGGGACATTTCAAGGCCTTGTGTTATGTTTTATAATACTGTATAATGCTTGTAATGCTTAGAACATTTTAACCCCTCAAAATCCCAGGCTTATTACATACTAAGGCTCATTAATCAGTAACTACAGGGATTTCAGCGCAAACTGTCTGAGGTATTCTAATAAAAAGGTATGTGTAATAAAACTTTGGGCCTGTTTTATAACTGTATTTATGTGACATGAAACAAAACACTGTGATGGCCACATATAAAGAATATGATACAAGTGTGAGGAGCATCATTAAAATGAAATGTACCCTGCACCCCAAAATATTTTGTAGGGCTAAATTGGAAAGCTTTTCAGTTGTATAGTAAAAATGTGCTATGATTTCACAAAAACAGTAAGATAGACTTATTGCAAACATTAAATATTAGCCTAACACAAAATGTCACATTATACATGAATTAGAGGATGGATAAGCTAAGTGCTTTTATGCTGGAGTTTCTTTGCTGGATGTGGTTAATATGCCAAATGTACTACATGAGCCTGTGAATTTGATGTTGTTGACTTTAGATGAACCATGCTATATAACATTGACATAATCATGCCATAAGCATGTCATAGCAGATGTCGTATGCTGTCATGACAGATTAAGTTCTGTAATATAACAGTGTCATGTGACCATTCCCCTTAATTGCCATGACGTCATAAAATTCGATGTAATGACAACTACAGTTGACTTAGCATAAACGTTTCACAAGCTCTTACGACATTTAACATTATGACATCTGTCATGACAGTTACTGGTATCATTAACATAACAGTGTTATATTACTGAACATAATCTGTCACGACAAACCAAGACAGCATATGATAACTGCTATTACATGTTTATGGCACGGTAATGTCAGTGTTATGTAATAGGGTGCAAGTAAAGTGTTACTGATGTTCTAAACAAGTGCAATAAGAGTGTAAGGCAAAACACATTAAAAAATGAGTGAGAACTGAATGGGTAGCAGGTGAATTTGTGCTCACTGTAATAGTTACTAGCTTCTAATAGCTAAGTCAGACTTCAGTATCCTTTGTGTTCTATGATGAAAGTGTTTCAATGTGGTATTGACATCTAGATGCCTATCTATGAAGAGTAACCAATCAATGGATCCTCCCATAACCTTAAAAAAGGGAGAACCTGCTCTGTTCAGGTATGGATAAGAATTTGACCCTTAAAGTTCAACAGAACCAAACAATACTTGTTAAATGCCATGTATTTAGTCATATTTTGTGATCTGGTAATTTGTTATTATGGCATCTTTTGACTTGCTGCTCATATCTTAGTCAGAAGAGGAGATCAGACTTATCAGAGCATAGCTATGTGTCCATGGAGAGTGCCTGGTCAATGAACACCCCTGAAAGGTTCACAGAGGGAGCTTTTTCTACTGAGTGGAGGTAAAACTTATTTAAAGAAATATAAATAAAAAATATTATTTTCATCAGTGCCATAATTAATGTAAAGTTATGTTAAGTTTATTTCACTGAGGCTGAGTCTGGAGTACTAGAACATTAATAGCTCATTCCATGCCAGCTCACCTAGGGCCTATCAGGTCACCTCATAGATTTCCACAATAATTTGAGCAAAACTTCCATTTAATTTATGCACCCATGCCATGTTTTTTAAAAACTGTGCTCAAAATAACTTTTAAACTATGAATTTCTAAGGAACAGTAATTTAGCCATACTCACCTCATAACTTGGAGTGGCACAGTTTTTATGTTCTTGTCCTGCAGTGGACAACCTGAAGCAATAAAGACATCATATGGAAAACATCTGGAGTCAATATTCCAGGTACATTAATGGGTCTTTAAACCTAAACAACAGGATTTTTGGTATTATTGATTAATATCCACCAACGTCTTTATGATAATTCCTCTGTTGAACCTGAGCCTTAAGAACTGTGTTTCATTTTAGGAACTTGAACACAAGGTCATCTCTTTGGTGAAGGGTGAACTGAATAGATTTAAGAAGCTGCTGAGACCAGATTATTCAGAATGCTGTGAGAGAGAGCCAGAGGAGCAGGAGGATCAAAGTTGTGCTAGACAAGCGGCACTGAAGATCACACTGCACATCCTTAAGATTATGAACCAGTCAGACCTTGCTAATACTTTATTGACCAGTAAGTGCTTTTTTATTATACTACTGCATTTACATTTTGACCATAGACAGTTGATGGCAAACTGGATATTCCATTGCTTCCAAAGGAGTAGTGACTATGACAGCAAACCACAGCTGTTACCAAATATTTGTCCAAAGTTACTTCACTTTTTATTTCACAGTGAAATAAACCAGCTGCTGATATTTTGGGAATCATGAAGGCAAAAGTCTCATTGTTAATTCCAGGTGCACTCAGTATTGTAGAACTAAAAATCTATATAGAGCGTCCTGCAGACTTTTCTCTATACTACACCCTTTAAAATGATTCTTCAAGGGTTCTTTAGGAAAGATAATGGTTCTATGTAGAACCATGAACAATTAAATAACCATTTGTATGCTTAAATGATTCTTTGCATGGTGAAATGGTTCTTCAGATAGATGGACAATGGGTTTTATATTTCTGTATAGAACTTTTTTGAATATGGTTTTCAAAACCATTTTCGGTACTGTATACAACCATATTCAAAACATTCTCCATCAATCTAAAGAACAGTGCAAAGAACGCTTCAGGCATATAATTGGTTCTTTGAGTGCTCATGGTTCTATGTAGAACCATTGTTTTTACTAAAGAACCCTTTTTAAGAGTGTACATTAACAATCAATACTGCTAAAGCTGTCCTTTGAAAATCACCCCTTTTTTGCTTTTTTTCATGGCTACATGCCACTGTCAGTCGTGTTACTCTTTGTCACGATATGTTACATTTAATTTCCTTCCTAATTTGTTGTGAGCTCATAGAATATATTTGGTCATACTAAAAATATACTAACACTTTTAATTGGTAATGTCTTTCTCTGTTTGTCAGAACTAGCACCTGTGGCTTACAAAAAAATCAAATCAAAACTAAGGAAAAAGTTTGAAATGATTAATGAAGGAATCTCAAAACAAGAAAATTCAGCACTTCTGAATGAGATCTACACAGAGCTCTACATCACAGAAGGTGAGAGTGGGGAGGTCAATAATGAACATGAGGTCAGACAGATTGAGACAGTATCCAGAAGACCAGCAGCACAAGAGACACCCATCAACTGCAATGACATATTTAAACTCTTAACTGGACCCAACAAACCAATCAGAACTGTACTGACTAAAGGAGTTGCTGGGATTGGCAAAACAGTCTCAGTGCAGAAGTTCATTCTGGACTGGGCTGAAGGAAAAGCAAATCAGGATGTCCATTGTATATTTCCACTTCCTTTTAGGGAGCTGAATTTGATGAAGGATAAAAAGCTCAGTTTGATGGATCTTCTTCACTACTTTTTGACAGAAACTAAAGATTTAAGATTGAGTCACAATGATTTCTATAAAATCTTGTTCATTTTTGATGGTCTGGATGAGTGTAGACTTCCTCTAGATTTCCAGAAGAATGAGAACTTGTCAGATGTGACAGAGGTGGCTTCAGTGGATGCGGTGCTGACAAACCTCATCAATGGAAATCTGCTTCCTTCTGCTCTTCTTTGGATCACCTCTCGACCAGCAGCATGTGGTCAGATCCCTTCTATGTTTGTTGACCAGGTAACAGAGGTCCGAGGGTTCAGTGACCCTCAGAAAGAGGAATACTTTAGGAAGAGGGTCAGTGACCAGAGTCTGGCCAACAGAATCATCACACACATGAAGTCCTCAAGAAGCCTCTACATCATGTGCCACATACCTGTCTTCTGTAGGATTGCAGCCACTGTTCTAAAGAAAATCTTGAGTCAAGCAGCAAGTGGAGAGATCCCCAAGACTCTGACTCAAATGTTCACACATTTCTTGTCCTTGCAGACCAGACGGAGCAGTATGAAGTACCAAAGAAAATCTGAAAATTCTCCTAACCATATCAGAAAGCATATTATGACACTGGGAAAACTGGCATTTCAACAGCTGGAAAAAGGCAACCTGGTATTCTATGAGGAAGATCTCAGGTTATGTGGAATTGATATCACTGAAATGTCAGTCTACTCAGGACTGTGCACCCAAATCTTTCGAGAAGAGCTTGGGCTGCACCTGGGGAAAGTGTTCAGCTTTGTGCATCTGAGTGTTCAGGAGTTTCTTGCAGCTTTATATGTGCTTGTCTCATTCACCAACAAAGATGTTCTAGAAATGCAAGTCATTGAGCACACTGGCTTCTTAAATAAGGCAACGCTGTCTGAGTTTCTTAAGAGTGCAGTGGACAAGACCTTACAGAGCAAGAATGGACACTTGGACCTTTTCCTCCGCTTCCTTCTGGGTCTTTCCTTGGAGTCTAATCAGGCTCTGTTGCAAGGCCTACTGACACAATCAGGAAGCAGCTCACACAAAGAGGAAACAGTCAAACACATCAAGAAGAAAATGAAGTTGAATCCTTCTCCAGAAAAATCAGTCAATCTGTTCCACTGTCTGAATGAACTGAATGACCATTCTCTAGTGCAGGAAGTCCAAGCATATCTGAGTGGTAGTGATGACAGTTGCCTCCAGGGAGTCAAGCTATCTCCTGTTCAGTGGTCAACTATAGTGTTTGTGTTGCTGAACTCTGAAGATGAGCTGGAGGAGTTTAAACTGAATAAATATGACCCATCAGAGGAATGCCTTCAAAATTTATTGCCTGTGGTCCAAGTATGTAGGAAAGCTCGGTAAGTAGTTCTCAATTTGATTCTCTAATAGGATAAATGCCTTTACAGAAATCTTAATGACCATTTACTATTATTACTCAAATGTAAGAAATATGAAATAGTTGCTCAATTCTTTTGTGTAGTGTGATGTCTGTAAGTGTTCAATGGTACAGTGAGACAGTTGGAGAAGCAGTCAAATTGTTTTGTTGATATTATTGAGTTAGGTCCTTGGCTATGCCACAGCCATATGTAGTGACAGTTATCATTCTCCTCTATGCGTCTTGATCTGTCCAGTGATGTTTCATTCGTGACACTTTGAAAAGATGTGGTGGCACTTCACATGTCTTGGAGATAGAATGTGGTAGCATTGTGTGAAAAGCTAGCCAATTGGACATAACTAAAATTGTGGAGAAAATGGGTTAGAAAATAAAAATAATAATAAAAAGCCCATTGGAAAAGGGCTCATATACATTATGGGCCTTTTTGTTTTGTTTGTTTTTTGATGGAATCATCAGCTATTTTGGCCTGGTCTCTCTTGTAAAAGTGATTCTTTAAGCTCAATAGGACCTCTTGGTAAAATAAAGGAAAATTATGTTATTGTTCTGATCTTAATTTCTCTCTCAGGCTTAGCAATTGCAATCTTACTGAGAAAAGCTGCAAAATTCTAGCCTCAGCTCTCAGCTCAAGCACCTCAAATTTAAGGGAACTGTATCTTAGTAACAATGATCTGCAGGATTCAGGAGTGAAGCTGCTCTCTGCTGGCCTGCTGAATCCACACTGTAAGCTAGAGACACTAAGGTAAGATTATCACTTATCCATGGTCCATTATTAAGATTGTCTCATCAGGAGAATCCTCTGGTGTCCAAACCTAAAGTTTGCACTAAAAACCTATAAAAACTACTGAAATATGGTACACTTTACATTCTACGGGGTGATTTCAAAAATATTAATCTGATTTCAAAGCGCCATATTTTCACAACTGTGAGGCACCTAGGAACCAATCACATACCAACTGAAAGAGGGGGTCATAGAGTTTCTGACTGTCAGTGGAAGATGGCTCCCTTCAGTCTGCGAGGAGATGGTGACCCCTGAGCAGAATCCGTCATAAATGTGCAGCATGTTTTTCATTGGCAGTGAACCTCCAACCTCTAAAATCACATTGAAAGGGCTGTGAGTACAGTGACACCCGACATGCTCAATCGAGCATGGCATGAATTTGACTATGGCGTTGATGTTGTCCGTACAGCTGGAGGAGGTTCATATTGAGCACTTGTAAAATTACATAATAAACTTTATACTCAATTAAACCATTTACAATGTACTGCATTGTTCTGTAATGATTTACAAGTGAAATGAATCATTTTGAAATCAGATGAATCTTTTTGAATCACCCTGTAAGATACATGGAATATGTATGGAAATTAGTAACTTCGGTGCAGTATATGCTCACAGCCCTTTCCCTCTTTATGTTAAAATAACTTTTGATGGATTTAAGCAGATGGCACCTCAGGTATGATAAGCTGATGTACCAGTCAGTTCTCAGTCAGTAAAATTGGAAAAAGATAATTTGAAAGAAACAACCAATTATTTACATGCCACCTGGTTGCCTAAACATTTCTGTTTCATGTAGCATCTAGCATTAAGAATATCTCTGACTTCATTCATTCAGGTATTTTGTGTTTATTTCCAATTAACGTGATATTATATATATCTCCTAGCCTGAATGGTTGCAATCTTACTGAGAGAAGCTGTGGAGTTCTGGCCTCAGTACTCAGCTCAAATACATCATGGCTAAAAGAGCTGGATCTGAGTTACAATGAACTGAATTCTGGTATGAAGCAGTTGTCTGCTGGACTGGAGAATCCACACTGTAAATTGGAGAGACTAAGGTAAGACTTTCTATTCCTACATTGGCATTGGCATATTTTGAACAAAAACTTGCTGCTTTGTGGTTTGATGACATATTCTTTGTTTCAAACACTGTTGCGAAGTGACAAGGCAAATAAAAATTTGGATTTGCTCACAGTGTATGTGTGTGTGGTAATCCTTCAAATTAGTTAAGCTAAATTAGTTAGCTAAGGGGTCACAGTTATCCAAGCTTGCTGTAACTCTCTTTTTCTACAATGGGTCTCGGACACAACACACACTGTAGATTTCTTTAGATGCTCCAGATTTTTGTCAATACTTGCATTTGTTTGGAGATTTTAGATGCATCAAGCTGTAATTGTAGGGAATTCTCTCTCTGTGCAGCCTCTATAACTGTAACATGGACGAGGAAGACTGTGCTGCTCTGATTTCAGCTCTGAAATTAAACCCCTCACAGCTGAGAGAGCTCAATCTGGGCTTGAACAAACTAGGAGAAGCAGGAGTGGAACAGCTCTCTGCTCTACTGGAGGATCAAAATTGCAAACTGGAGAAATTAAAGTGAGTGACAGACTTAAATATGCAAACATTATATCTATAATACTTTTTCTGTGCTGTAAGCTGACTTTGGGAAAGGAATGGAAGAAGATATTTGCTTGATAAGCTTGATTTAGTTCCTTTGTCTGTTTCTGTGATCCCATTTTCATTACAGTGCTCAACCACACATAAAATATTGCATTAATTGGACATGAGCCACTGATAATTCAGGCTTCCATTTCAACTTTTTATAACTTAAGAAGAACTCAGCTAGTTTGCATTGTTTACTATGTAATTATTGAATCATAAGCCTTACATTGTAATAAGCCTATGAATTTTAAGAGTTTAAAGTTAATGTTGCGTCAAGTGCATGATGACTGGGGTGGGGGGAAAATTGATTCTTAGATGCATCGTGATGTGGATGTGGACGATTCTGAATCAATTCACAAATGTCAAAAATTTATTTTCTAAATATTTAATTTATAACATTATGTTGATGGAACACAGTCTGTGGCAGTACATAACAAAAACACAAGTGGATGAGCAAGAAATCTGACCAGCACCCTCTGCATTAAAAGCTAGGTTAAGTAAGGACAACCCAAATGTTAAGAAAAGCCATTTTGTCCTTTCAACAAAAATCAGACCACATTGGAAGCCACAACATTTAATGTCCAATATGTCTCTGTATGTGATAATGTCGTAGTATAGGTTAAACAATAATAAACAAAAACGCAGACTTACTTTGCTTTCCTCCCATCTCCGCCAGAAAACTTTTCTTCAAAAGTAGAGCAGCTTATTGTAAAATATCTCTCAACTTTCGACGTTGGACCAGAAAAATTCGGAAGAGAAGCCAACTTCACCTTTGCAACTTTTTAGTGTTTGACAGTCTCTCATTGCAGATTTAACATACCAGGAAACCAACTGCATTGCTTATAAATGCAAATAAGTCCATTCGTCTCCAAATGTAAAATATTTTGGAAACGACAAACATGAGAAACCATATTGCATGTTTCCACCTGTTTTCTTACTGGTTATACTTGCTGCCAACCAGAGGACCATCGAGCAAGCAATGTCAAAGCTTCCACCCAACTCGAAGGTGAAATACAAATTCCATCAAAACTTTTATTGCCAAGGATTTGCAACATCCATTGTCACCGTAACTGCATTTTATCACAGAATGAGAGCCTTCCAGTTCATTTGCCACATCACTTCCATTTAATTTATTAATAAAAGATATTGGAAGTAAATTAATTATGGATCATTACAAGTACTTTGCTTTGAAAGTACCAAGTCCTCACACAGTGAAAAAAAAGAAATTCTGTATAGAAAAAAGATGCATCAAGATGCATCGATAATCGTTTTATAATTGCATTGCAGCCCTCTGAATCATATTTGAATCAAATAGTGAGGTGCCTAAAGATTCCCACCCCTAATGATAACTTTATTTTGTGTATTGATCACCATAGATGATAAAGAGCAAATGGGGAAAAGCTTTCTTTTTCTTACCACAGGTTGTTCAACTGCAGTATTAGTAAGGAAGGCTGTGCTGCTCTGGTTTCAGCTCTAAATTCAAACCCGTCACATCTAACAGAACTTGATCTGACATGGAACACAGTAGGAGATTCAGAAGTGAAGCTGCTGTCTGTTTTAAAGGGGAATCCACACTATAAACTGGAGAAACTACTGTGAGTTACAGTCATACCTTGTCTTTTACTTTAGAATATCAAACATGCTTGACATTTATGTTAAAGGGAGACTTAAAATTTTACCAGACAGAAAAAAACTTAATCCAAGGGTGTCCAATCTTATCCATAAAGGGCTGGTGTGGCTGCAGGTTGTTATTATTAATTATGTCTGATTGTGTGTTACAGCCTCCATGTACCTGAACAAATGAGAAACTTGGACAAGAAGGGCAGTCAGCGAAAATACTATCAATAACTGAATAACTATATATATATGTGTGTGTGTGTGTGTGTGTGTGTGTGTGTGTGTCTGCAATACCTTTGATTGTCAATATATCTCTTTGAAAAGCTTTATTAAAACTGGATTAATTTGTCTATAGTTTTTTTTCATGTCTCCTCAGTGACAAAACTCTCAGATTCAGAAAGCAATAAAATTATCACACAACTGTGTTTCTAGTGGATTGTATTTGCTATGAACCCAAATGTTTGCATCACTCATGGTCATGAGATCATGCTCTATTTAATATACATATTCAATATAATTTCCATGTAACAATATCACTCTTGTTGGAAGAAAACCTCATCTACAAAATGGTAACTTTACAGGAGAAGGAAAAAACCTACTTTACACTTAATGACTCTTAAAGTCATCGAGGGCCGATTCGTTTTGTCCATTCTTCATGTAATTTATATTTATTTTCAAATTATGTCAAAAACTGAAAATAGGAGATATAGGTTTCTTCTGACAGCAGCGATATACACCAACCGGCCACTTCATTAAAACCACCTCCTTGTTTTTACACTTGTCTATTTTATCTTTTTTAGGTGCACTTTGTAGTTCTACAATTACAGACTGTAGTCCATCTGTTTCTCTGCATACTTTGTTAGCCCCCTTTTATATGTTTTTCAGTTGTCTGGACCACCACAGAGCAGGTATTATGTGGGTGGTGGATCATTCTCAGCACTGCAGTTACACTGAAGTGGTGGTGGCGTGTTACTGTGTTGTGTTGGTATGAGTGGGTCAGACGTAGCTGTGTTTTTTAACACTGTCCCCTCACTGTCCACTCTATTAGACACAATTTTATTGTTGGTCCACCTTGTAGAAAGTCAGAGAGAGTAGCTGATGTGTTGCTGCTCAGTTTTTTGTTAGTCATCCTCTAGTCATGTTTAGTGTCATTACAGCTTATGTCAGATACTAATATTTGTGTGTGCAGCAGTTAGCCATGATGACATCAAATATTATGACAATCTGTCATGGCAATTACTGGTAATGGTAACGTAACATGGTTACATTACTGAATACAACTCATGACAGCATATTACTGCTATGACATGTTTATGTAGCAGGTTCAAGTGAAGTGTTATCCAGATTTCTGTTTAAGTTCTTAATTACTTTGCTAATAATCAAATATTGCAGCAGATACATTTAGAACCTTTATTCACAGGGCAGATGATAACATTGTACACTGAAAAATGTAATGCACTGAATTGAACATGATTCAAATGTGTACATCATTTCCACATGAATAAAATTAGTACATTAATATAGTTTTGTTTTTTAGTTGACTTTCTTTGGGCAATAATTGATGTCTGGTTGGATCAAGTAAATTAAATGAGTGTGTTTACATGCACTTAATAATCTGATAACTAAAGAAAATCAGATTGCTTCATTAATCAGATCAACATGTCTACATAGCTGAGATGGAGAAACTCTGCATCTACATGAGTCAGGCAGTAATTGGATTTCTGCTATGCAACCAGCCAATAAACTCATAGTAGAAGACGTGACATAAACATAATATAAATCTCAAACGTCATGCTGCATCTTTTTTTAAAAACATTGTGCCACTGAAAATATGAACATACATCATCTAGAAGATATGTATGTTCATATCTAAATCACATTTAAATCCTTCATTTCGTGGTTTCAATGTTGCAGCCATCTCACAGCAATGCTGCTTACTTATTTCTGGTAACATGGTAATTTTTCACACATGCTCAGACTGAGAAATCAGAAAGAAATCAGAGTAAGAGTTTACATGTGCTGACAAATGCGATTACTGAGCTAAAATCCAGCCTCTTTATTGGATTTGTTAATCATGCTTTTTCAAAGAGTGTGCTGTTTACATGACCATTTGAATAATCAGATAACTGCAAAAATTATTGATTATGATTGTATTATTGAGTGCAAGTAAACATGCTCAGTGTGAAATGCCCATGCTGTGATCTGACACTTTTAATCTAAGCTAAGGATAGTTTTGTTCATTTTATTAGGACTGATACTCTCTTCACTGTTTATATATATTTTGTGGCCTGCTGTAACTTTTAGAACAGCATAGCAACAACAGCTCTGGGTAAAATCCTTTTAACTGAGGTTGAACTTAAAGATAATGACCACAAGATGGTGTGCTACCTTAAACAAGGCCGCAGGACTGAGCTAAGGAAAGCTTATTCATGACTACAAAAGTTGTATTTACTCCAGCCAGTGTATTTTTGTGAGTGTGGAAGGGATCCTACTTTTGTTCCCTTTTTGTTTTATTTTCAGCAGAATTATTTTAGTTAAATAAGCCAGGAAACGGTACATTTTTTACCAAAAGCGCTACTGTCTGATAAACAAAAGGGGATCAATAGACTCCCATTAGTAAACTGCCCTGAAAAATATTACTGAATTAAATTTCTATCATAAACACACCAAGTTGTTCACTTTTGCTGGCTAGCTAGCATTAATGGTAGGTACTAGCTATAAAAAATCATTGGCCATGATGCAGTGGAATTCTACATTTTTAGCCATTATTTTGGAGTTTATGAGTTATTATTTAAGAGTTTATGTGCAGGTTTTGCACAACTTTTTAATTTCATTGTGTTCTGAAAGTCAAAGAAAGCACAATATCATGCTAGATACAGTAGGTGTACTTAGTAAACAGGCAACTGTAGTGTATGTTGAATTTCAGTGAGTACATACGACCAAACATTTGCTCAAAAAATCATTTTCTACTCACTGTAGTGCAAAAAGCAAAAAGAGTTTCTTGGCATGTGGTATCATTAGACATACATGTGCAAGCTGAATCTGACACCTTTACCTCCTGTTGAGAAGATGAAGGTGGCTAGCTACAGTGATACTGTAAGTAGTTCAAAGTACCATGATCAAAGCCAGTGACCTTCATATCTTCTCCGTGGACACATGGGTTATAAGTACTATTTGAACAGGATTATTTTTAATAATAATGGAGGTGGTATAAATGAATTTTTACCATTGTTTCTCAGTGAATTTAGTCCTGTCTAAATCTGACATCAGTCATTTTTTCTTCACACTCCCAAATTAGTAAAGACACTACTGCATTTACTCACTATGTAACAAAAACTCTTATATAGCAAGTAATCCTGTGCAATAAAACTGTCCTGTACTATAAAGCAATTTATAGAAATAAACCTAGATTATGGTAATCCTGTGTTATATATAAAACATGCAATAGAAATAAGACCAGATTGTAGTAATCCTGTTTTATAAACATACTCTAGGAATAACCCCAGATTTTAATAATCCCATGCTATAAAACAAATTGTAGGCATAACTCAAGGAGATTTTAACCTATAACCTAGTGCTGTAAAACAGAACATAGAGAAATAACGCCAGGTTATATTAATCTTGCGCAAATTGCCATGTTATACAGTAATATAGTAATATAGTTCTTGTATTCACATTTCAAAACATTAAAACATACACAATGATTTAATGTGTGGATAATTGCTATTCACTTCTAATTCCCATGTTAATGACATACTGCATTCTAGTAGAACAGCTAGGTAGATGCTTAAATTATCCAAAAATTTGAGGATTAAATGAAATATTTAGGCATGTTTTCTACTTGTGAGCTGAATGTATTGAATATGAAGCCTTTTGGTGTAAACTGAGTGGCCACTCCTATCTCTGTAATGTAAATTGAGATTTCTTATCCTGTGTGAATTGGTCAGAAACATTACAGAGGTCCTATGTTAAAATCACATTACACCCAACCACCATGGAAACTAATCCCACCCCAATAGTACTATGGATAGTAAAGACATAAAACAAGTATTCCAGTCAAACTCAAAATCATGTATCATATATGTCATGCATATATAATGCATATATAATCCATATATATATACTAAAGAATTATACATGCTTACACACACATTTATATGTGGCATCTGTGTCCATTACTGCACTGCTTCTGTGAAAGACTAAGTACATATTCATGATACGCACAAGAATGCTATGCATGTCAGAACTATGTGGTTTTCCTAATAAAAACATTCTCAGTTTGCCTCTATTAACTTTTAAGTGTTTTTCAAACCTTGCTCTAACCTTGTGCCTGGAGTCTCCACCTCCTGCAGACTCGCATGAAAAGCTGAGCAGGACAAACCAGTTCAGACCAAAGAGAATCTACCTGAGTCGAAACACGGTTCCTGATTACGACAATGGCGACAACACAGGTGAAGTTTACCAAGGAATAGTGAGTATTTTTATTTGCAGTTCTAACTGTTCTACATGTTCTCCTCTTTCACTTTCTACATGTAGATATTATGTCATAATGCAATCTGCCAAACCCTAACCCCAGTCTAAACATGCAGTTTGCATTTGCTAAAATGTTGTCAACTGGTTTCTGAGTATTAAGAGGAAAACATTGGTTATGAACAACACATTAGAAAACACAACCTTGGGTTTGTATAGGTAAATGTGTGAGATTCAATTGAACTGGTCCCACTTGATATTAAGTGCCTTTCATAACTGTGTATTCATCATGATGGATTATTGAATTACAACCTATGTGTATGTCTGTATGTGTATTAGATTATTACCTCCTGTTAAAATCAAAAAGGCCTTGTTGAAGAATCAGCAGTTCACCCTTTATACATGTGTAATATATGATGGAAATATGCTGTTCTGTGTACTATATTAAGATACACAGGAGTAAAAATTGAAATTTATACACTTCATTTACATGAGCTGTATGACTGTAATCTATCTGTAACAGTAAATACATCACCAGTAGTTCCTTGCTTGCATGTTGTTGCATGCAATGTTATTGTGTAACTACACAGAGACAATATAAAGTTGGACCATTCAACTTTATTTTTATAGCACTTTTTGTAACAGTTGCAAGAAATGTATGTGTATGTTGAGTAAATTAAGCACTATTTAGAGAGTGTAGATGGAATTTTGTGCAACAGAATAGATAAATAGTACAACATCAGGAAATACAGTAACCAGCAAAAAACACAGTTCAGGGAGCAACATACGGCCTGTTGTTTTATGTTACACCAGTTCCAAGCTATGAAGCGTAACAGAAAAATGTATCTGTTTTCTCCCAGGCCATCATGCTGATGCACAGCACGAGACTTTCCATTAGTAATGGTTATCTTTTCTTACTGCAGTACAGTAGAAATGTTTCAGCTAACTGAAACTACATACATAAAACAGTATACAAAGTTTAAAAAGCATATTTTCACTGTTGAAACAAAGTATTTTATTTCCTTTTTGGTTGTTTTTCATTTATTGACACCACTATTACCAAAATACCAGCTATTCTTTATATCGTGTAACAATTTCATGATTAATGAGCCAACAGTAATCTGATATTACTTCAACTTACAGTGAAAGCTGAGTTTTTCCTTCTCATGAAAAAGTTACCATTTTGAAGATATGAGATTTTATCCCAACAGTGATGACATTCAAATATGAAAATGACTTCTGCATTTGCCTAAGAATGAATGATGAGTTTTGAGCAGATGAATGTGACCTTACACACTAATATGGTATAAATTAATTATCCAAACCTTGGTTATTGAGTTTGGCCTGCATGGTCAAGGATAAACATGGGAAGTAATAAACGGAAACACATGCTCAAATGTGAAAATAAGTAGTTTTACAATATTCTGTATTCAACAGAATATTAAAGCCAACTAGAGTTTACTAGATACATTTTCTTTTGTGGATAACTATAGTTAATTTCAGGTGTATTACATGAAAATATGTTTAATTTTTATGAATATGTTGACTGTAGGGATTTGCTATGAAGCTGTTTTTGAGCATTACCTGCACAGAAACGTGACACTTTTCTAGTCACTTACTGTATATTTTAGTGGGTTAAGATTTGCCAAACAAAAACAAGCTACATATCACTATTGTAGACACTCATCACCATCTCAAACATTGTATTATAATTTGGTTTACTTTTCATATTAAAGCAGGTTAAATGTTCAAATTGATGTGGATTAAATGAGCAGTTTCTAGTTTAATTTGGTGTGTTAAATGTAGTTCCAATGCACATATTACAAAAGCTAACAATGTCATGATTAACCAGGACAGTCGGATTACAACATTAAAACACACTTTGTATTCAACAAGTTTCAGTACAGAGTCTTCTGAGCACCACACATTCAGGAAAAGCTAACTATAGTAGAGTTAATTCAGTTTATCATGTGCTGTTTTGTGTGAATGAAGAGATTCTTCTTTACTAATTGTCACCTGAATGATGCTTGTTAGTTATGTACTAAAGTTAGTTTCACTTTTGCAGATGCTAGTTAGTTTGTAGCTGCTGTGATTAGCACTTAGCCGTTAGCATTTTGGTAACAGGTTGGTAGCACTGCTTCATGTCGTAGCGCTGTTAAACGATGAGCGGAGGATGTTGCTGTGATATACTCAATCCTTGGCTTCAGCCTAGAGTTATTTACACATGGATGTGTGTATACGGAGCGAGAGGGGGTGCGGAGCAGGAAGTTTAATGTTTGAGGGGGTACAGTATTGTAAAAAGTTTGGGAACTACTGTTATAGACCAATTGGTTAAAATTTTCCTTCAGGGGTGTAAAGAGTACTGACAATCCTTACTTAAGTACAAGTACTTAAGTACTGTTACTTGTACTGTACTGTAGTGATAATTAACTGAAGTACAAGTAAAAGTATTAGTAAACAAAATTACTCAAGTAAAAGTATATATATTTAGAATCCCCGAAAGACTGTTCAGGGGTTGTTACTGTTTAAGTTTAAGAGAAAAAAACAGAGTCAGCATTATGAGTAGATTGCTTAATTGATAAAGTAATTTTAGTGAAACCTGAAAAATCAGCTCACTGGACTATCGCTTATGTTAACAGATGTGAACCTCTACAGAGGTCTTCAAAATGTATATTTTCACTGATATCTGTTCAGAACATTTACACCATTAAAATCGGCAGGAACATCAGCAAATTACCCAGCTTTGATTTTTACTGTAATACAATTTCACTAGAAATCATGCTGATCACAGCAGCATTTTGATGAGAATTAATGCACTGACTATGTTTTCACCTGTTGATAACTGCTGATAGTTTTAGGTAGATGAAAAATTCATTTCCATGGGTAAACTGACTCTGTTTTAGCTGTGAAACTTTCTTTAACATTATGTCCTAAACAGACTGAGCAGATGTGTGAGAGTTTCCTTAGTCATATACACTGCTATGTATTTAAAAGCTAAAGGCCAAATTATGACATTTTCTGAGGCTGTAGCAACTGTAGAAATATGCTGACAATCTGAATCTGGCATCCTCACTGCACGCACACTCAGCTGACAAACCAGGACAACCTGTTTAGGTTCAACCAGAGATCTAAAGTTGTATCTCTTTGTCACGAAAGGGATGAGAGGAATATATAGTGTGTATATATATATATATATATATATATATATATATATAACTTTATGAGAAAAAAAAGACATACTATCTATCAGTTCTAGAAAGACTGAGAGAGAAAATAGGTTGCACTTTATTTTACAGTACAGCTCATCTAATATTTAATAAATAAATATGTAGCAATTAGAACTAATGTCTGGTTCATACTTCACCTGTTGGGTGTTAAAGTACAGTTAGTTATGGGAACACTACAGTAGTAGAAGTATGGTAGTAAGTGTATTTGGCATTACAGTTCAGTTATTAATCAGAATTTAATAGGTAATTATTTGTCACTTACAGTTGATATGTAATGTATACTTCTCACATTGATTACAATCATATGCAAAAGAAACATGCACATGTTTAAAGAGAAAATAACTTCATTCATCCTCTACAGAGAACATAACTCTGGACATTTTAAGGCACAATTACTATTGAATTTAACATATTGGGGAAAAACTATATAAAAAATATTAGATTGTATTATTTTTCCCTAAAATGTTAGACTCAGCACATAAACAGAAAAACTTAAATTTAAGTTTGTTCCCTGTAGAGGAATTTAACTGATTTCAAATCAACAACACATCATTGAAAACATGTCTAACTACATGGGACCCTCAAGAGTACATCTTAGTACATTTAGTTATGAACATGATGGTACCATGTTGCATTTAAAATATATATTTTCAAGTTGCAATGACTCATGGCTCCAGATCCACCTTTTCTCTAGGAAAGTGAAGCTTAAAAATTGTCTTAATGTAAACAATTGGTTGTTAAGACCACTGCTGTACCTTTGAGGGTACATTTACATTGTTTCTACAGTGTAGTTACTCATCCGAGGAATATCCAATAACTCTAAATAATTATTTAATTGTTGAATTACCCCCTTAAAAGGCCAGATCCTGCTGGTGGCCCAAAGTTTTTTACACACTTCTATAATCTAAGAATAGCTCAACCAGTTTGCACTGACATCCCTGTAGTTGTTGTATAATAAGCCTTAGTATGCAACCAGTTACACATGAATAACATATATTGTAGTAACACAATTCTTGCCAAAAGTAAGTAAAATTAATGGCAGTAATTGTGTTGATGTGCAGTATTTCATTAATGTGGACCCAACACATTTGTATCAAGTAAATTTAGTGCAACATTTAGTTTCAGTGAATTTGTTTCTTGTGTGGTTCTATATGTAAGACTTCTAGAATACACAGAATGTCCTGAAATGGCATAAAAGCCTCATACTTTAAGCAGGTTATTGTTTTAATAAGTGATATGTATCTCAATGATGAAAAAATGAACCTACTTCATCAAAAAAAATAAAAGCCAGCACTTGATGGCTAAACACCACAAAGGTATTTGGTTGGTTCCTTTGCATTATGATTTTCTTATGAAGCTGAAAGTGCTGCATAAGCAGAACTGACAGAAACAGCAGCAAATTCTTCCCAGTCCTACATTTCTTATAAACATTCATCAAATACCAACAAAAGATGGGCTGAGAGGGCAATGCAATTCTCTTGATTACTCTACAAAAAGTGTCAGAAAAAGTTGAACTATGTTTCCTAGAATTTCTGCAGCAACGTTGTTTTTGCTTTTACTCATCAGAGGTGAATTTCTGAAGTGCGGACGTTGTCGCTGAAATCCTAATCAAGGACACATTATGGGCTTTGTGTTTATGCAAGAAGAGGAGAAATGATGAGCTTTCAGCATCTTCACCAAGAACAAAGGTAGGAGGACTTAAATGAAGGCTGGAACTTTAAAAAACAACTGTTGTACAAACACACCAATACATTGTTAGAAAATTATTGATAATTCAATGAATAAATGTAAAGCTAATGCAAAGAATGGCTCCATTACGTTCAGTACTGAAGCTTCACCATATAAAGATCTTCCTTGTGTTTATGTCTCATTCCGTGAAGGAGATCTTACTGACTTGTACCCAAATGTCATTCTAGCACACTTGTCGAGTCCATGGAGCTTTCAAGTAAGTTAAGAGAGGAACATGCTTCCACTGAACTGAGGTAAACATGCTTTTACATGCTTTATGCTTTATTTTAAAGATCTGTACTTTGATCAGTTGCAACTTGGCCTTGGGCTTGAGAAAGATGCTATAGAGGGATTGAAGCCAGACCTGTGTAAGTGACACTTGACAAATTTTGCAGCAGAGCAAAACCCAATTTTTGCCGTACTTTCCATTAACGTTTATATTTACAGCATTTAGCAGATGCTCTTATCCAGAGCGATTTAAAAAAAGTGCTTTGTTGTCAACTCAGCTAGTTACAAATAGAGCGAAAGCCAGTCCTGCGCTCAGATACTGCTAGAAACAAAAGCCCATGTTGATACCTAGAGAAAAAGAAACAAGTAAACAATACATTTCAATAAGTACTTAACTTAGTGCTCACTTATGTGCTGTAAAAAGAGCTGTTTCTTCAGTCTTCAGTGGGAGTTTGTCCCACCACTTCAGTGCAAGGACAGAGAGAAGTCTTGATGCTTGTCTTCTACATTTCTTGAAAGTTGGCAGGTCAAGCCGAGCTGTACTTGAGGTTCGAAGGGCTCAAGGTGCAGTTCGAGATTTGACCATTGGCATGTCGGCAAGCATCAGGGTTTTAAATGTGATGCATGCAGCTACTGCAAGCCAGTGAAAGGAGTGCAGGAGTGGAGTTACATGAGTGAACTTTGACCTGTTTTTGTGTATTGCACTGTACAAATCCACAGAAAGTATGTGCACATACCTCCAGAGTGCACAGGTGACATCAAACATTATGTAGCAAGATTCAAAATGACCAATATTTCACTTACGCTCCTCTGGTTACAAGCCCTTGCAATATTATTATTATTATTATTATTATTACTAAGAGGAACATTATACTGAGAAATCAATCTTTTATTGAGATATTTGTTTAACTACATTTAACTATTTAATGCATTTTTAAATGACATATAATGGAAAACCAAATTTACCTTTAATTCAGTACATAAACATTATGAAAGTTTCACATTTTTCACATTTACTCCTCAGTCCATACTGTCCACATGTGCAAATCGAGTTGAAAAAATTCTTAAGTGCATTATTTTTGTGATGTCACAAATAACAGTACATTTACATAGTTTGGCCTATGGCACCACCTATTCACACAGAGGTTCTGAGGAGTGTTTCAGCCTGCTTTTGGCTTCAGTGTTTCAGGACAGCTTTTGAATAAGGGCACAATACAGAATGGCCAATCAGAACAGAGATTATTTGCATATATCTGTCCTAAAGGCACAGTAACACAAACAGCCTCTTTATTTGTGTGGGATAAAGAGAGGTTATGTAAAAATGAATTAGTTTTGGTACATAAAACCACACAAATGTCATAAGTTGACCCATGACAAGTGTGGAATATAAGCCTTTAAGTGGTTTATTTGTTGTTTTGGTTCAGACACAGTGAGCAGACTGCATCCATGAAGAGTGAACAGCCTATAGATGTTCAGCGGATGTTCAGAGAGTGTGACTCTGCTACTAATCTGAGGTAAAACAATGCATTAATCTGAAATAAATAATGCAAAATACATTGATATATACTGAAAAAATATTAAAGAAGAAACTGCCAAGAGTATTTTTTGTATAAAAATACTTAAATGGTGTATTTTACTTATTTTGTAGACTGATTCAGAGAGACAGTTCAGAAGGTCCTGAACAAAGCCGTACATTCGCAAGGAGTGATCAGTCTTTGTTGCGTCTTCTGAAGAAAAGTGGACACCCTTCCACTGATGTGAGGTAAAAGTGATACGAAGAAGAACTGTCCAGATAACTTTGATTACAGTGTATAAACACAAACCTCACTTTACTTATCCACTAAATAGTGTTTTGCTTGTATTTTGTAGCTTGAATTCACAAGAGAGATTAGATTCCCCTGAGCCGGGAAGAATAACCAAGAGGAGTGATCAGTATCTGCCTTGGAATTTCAGAGGAAGAGGGTCTGCTGCTGATTTGAGGTAAGAATTATGCAATGACAAATTACGCGAAAAATAATATGAACATTCTTGATAAATTATATGAGAATATATGTTTTGCCCATATTTTGTAGCCTGAACCTACAACAGAGATCAGATTCCTCTGAGCCCAGCTGTATATCCATGAAGAGTGATCAGTCTATGTTTTGTCCATTTAAGTTCAGAAGCAGAGACTCTTCTACTGATCTGAGGTAAAAAAAAAATTAATAATAATAAATACAAATAAAAATAGCAGCTGAGTTTTCTCCTATAATGCTTAATGAGACTGGAGAACACATGGAGGATCTGAGACCATTCCTCCATACAGAACCTCTCCAGATCCTTCAGTTTCTCTTCAGCTCTTCAGATGAGACAATTTACTGTCTGTAAACTCCTCGTTAAACAGCACCTTTTGCTCATTTGCCTTGTGTTTCATAGTTTGAGTCTGAGAGAGAGATCAGATTCACCTACATCCAGCCACATATCTATGAAGAGTGATGATTCCATGCATAGTCCAGGGGGAAATTTCAGAGAGGCAGTCTCTTTTGCTGATCTGAGGTAAAAATTACACACAAGAATACACAGAAAGCTGAAAGGATAAAATAAAAGGTGTTATTTCATATAATCATGAGCTTCACACTGTTTAAAGCCTTAAAGATATGTCATGTCATTTGCTTGCATAAGCTGCAGGTAACCCATTTGGAGTTTTTAGCCATGTAGTTGTAAATGGGTAATTCCACATACATATTTAAACAATGTCTTCATAATTCAATTGAGAGATAAACAAAGTCAAAGTGGTTTGGTGTGAAATGTCTAGAAGTAAAAACATATGTACACAGTAATAGGTTTTAGGTATAAAATATGTTTCAGTCCAAAACCTCAAAACTATCATAATTTGTTTAGGCATCAAACAGTGTATTCATAAATATTTTAGAGCCATTAAACCCTTTAGACGTTTCCTATCACCACTACTGTAAACAATTCTGACTTTGTTTGTTTATCTGGCTATTGGAAAGGAAACACCTGCAACATTCTGCTGCTCTGGCTTTTTGCCAGTGGAACTGCATGACACATCACTTATTCTGCGTGTGTCGTAACTACAGGAATGTGTTCCATTGGGTCACGGAATATGTTTTACTCTACGTTAAATCTCACTGATATTTTTGTGGAAAAATGAATGACGATATGGAAATTTTCAGATGTCATTGCTATTTAAAGATCACTGCAAGTACTGGACTGGCTTTTTTGAGGTTGCTTTGATTGCACACACTGTAAATCCAAATATATAGTTTTGCTCTTCCAGTATTATTATATAGTTGTTCTAGTATATTAAACTAAACTGGGGAATTTCGGAAGGTACTGTCTAATAAACACCCATATTTGAAACCTAAATGCCATGTGATTATGTTTGTGAATAAGCATCTCATCTTTAACAGTAGTGTTTTTTGCTGTTATTCAAGCTTTCCCAGCACTTTATTCTCAGGCGGTTAGCTCAACTGATGCATGTAAAAGGTGTTTAAAACATCAAAACATAAACACCTGGATTTACATTGTAGATGAATGACTCAGTTATAAATTATGATTAGTATAGTCACAGAGATTAATGCAAATAGATTCTTCTGAAACAGAACCATAGCTCACAGTATAATACAGCATTTGTGCACTTAAATACACTGACGTGCCAAAAGTGATGGGATAGCAGTATGTAAATTTATTATGAAGTGGTGTTACCTCAGGGGACAGCTTAGTTATGCCCACACCTGTATGTGTCTGAAGCTGTGCGGGCATTTAACATTCCTTGATCCACAGTGTCACATGCGTACTGGGAATACGTCACAGGAGGCATTACCTCCACAGTGGACAGCACAATGGCCGCCCATGGGTGCTTAATGATCGTGAATAGTGGTGTCTGACTAGAATTGTCTGTGTAAAGAGACAAGCGGCTCTGGCAGAAATCACATACACATTCAATCCAGAAGGCCCCACATGCAACTCCTGCAGGTCAGTGCAGCGTTCTTTAGCTTCCATGGGATATGGGAGAAGAAGAAGACCCACCAGGTGGCTCTGTTAACACCACGACATTGGACACAGTGCATCACCTGGACTCGTGAGGTTACTAATTGGACCCTAGAAGACTGGCAACATGTGGTGTGGTCCGATGAGTCATGGTACGAATTGTTTTGGGCTGAGAGTGGGGCTTGTGTGTGGTGCAGACCCCATGTAGCCATGGACCCCAGCTGTCAGCAAGGTACTGTGCAGGCTGGTGGTGGTTCCATACTGGTGTTGGATGTGTTCACATGGCATCGGTTAGGTCCACTGGTCCACCTAAACTCACGATTGACTGGTTACCACTACATTTCACTGCTTGGTGACTATTTGGAGCCCTTCATGGATTCATGTTCCCCTGCAATGATGGAATATTCCAGCAGGATTATACATCATGCCATTGGGCCCAGGTTGTCCAGAATTGTTTCAAGGAACTTTCTGGAGAGTTCTAATGAATGGTGTGGCCTGCACGTCTGCCCAACATGAGCCCAATCGGGCAATTATGGTATGTGGTGGAGAGGTCCATTTGCATCCAAGATCCTGCACCTACAAATACCACAGAGCTGTGGGTGGCTATCCAGACAGCATGGCTCAATGTCCCTCCAGACCACTTGTGGAATTGATGCCACAACGAGATGATGCACTTTGCCAGGCTGGAGAGGGTCCTACACATTACTAGCTCCTGTCCCATGACTTTTGGCTCATCAATGTAGGTTAAACATGCGGAAAACACTTTATGCACTTTGCAAAATAAGTTCTTGCTGCTTACACTTGTTCTGAGGAGTCTTTTGTTCAGGTGAATTTATCCATGATACAGTCTCTGAATTATGTTGATTGTAGAAGTGAATGTGGTATCTAAATGTCAATCTCAATTTAAGTTGTATGTTGTGAAGTTATAAACATCTTTTAAGTCTTAATGTGTTTTTTGACAGCTCACATGAAAAGCTTTCCAGTGGCAAACATTTTGATTCCATATTCAAGGTATGTATCTTGTATCTTGTATATGTCTATGCATATGTATTTTATATGGCCCCTTTGTGAAGTTAAATTTTCAATACAAACCAGCCTGAAAAGGTGAGGGCAAGCACATTCTTAGGTCATGTAACATGTTACAAGTCAAAATAACCTTCTGAGCTGCTGCCCACAAATCATCCTTGGCCATGTCAAGATGTTTGAAGGGGAGCACCCGCTGTTCTGTTGGTTACATGTAACCTATAGATGCACTTGATTGGCTGTGTCACTTTATATGAAACGGAAGGCAGGAACTAAATCAACCATCCAAGATGATTAATGCTCCTGGGAGTGAGAACCTGTATTTTACAGAAATAGTGTCTCAGTTGGCTAAGCAACTTGAAAACCTTAAGATCACCCAGCCGTGGTCACACCAAACGTGAGCGAACAAGCCAGTTTACATGAATCGTAAAGGATGTGGAAATTCACTTCTGGTACAGGTTCATTTTGCATCACACTGAGTTCACCTAGGTGAATTTTAACACTGCAAATTCATGAACATTGGAAGCACAAGTCAATAAAAAACAAGTGTGCTAGCTGTGGTGTCTTCTTTCTGAATAAATAAATAGATAAAATAAAAAAATGCATAAATAAATGTCGCTTGTTGCTCACAGCTGCAAAAAAGTCTAGCTTTCTAGTTATAACTAGATAATGGAAGCTAGATAAACTGTATGTTCCCTGCAACACCACATCAAATCAAGCCTCCCATAACAGCTTGACTTATGCTCTACCCTGGCAAGCAAACTAGCGAAGTGACAGTCAAGTGTTACTGCAACTTTAGAGTTCAAAGAGAGATTTTATGGAAAAGGCTGTTGTTACTTGATGTTCTTTTATCATTAAACAACCAGGAGCTTGAGGACAGAATCATCTCTCTGGTGAAGAAGGAGCTGAAGAGGTTTAAAAAATTACTGAGTCCAGATTCTCTAGGCTGCTCAGAGAGAGAGGCAGAGGATGAGGGTCAGAGCATTTTCAGAGAAGGGGCACTGAAGATCACACTTCATGTCCTGAAAGACATGAACCTCTTAAATCTGGCCACTACTCTACAGACAAGTAAGAGCTCTGATTTTACTTTAACTAAGAGGAATGTCAAATAAATACCATATGTGGTCAAATGCTGCAAATACTGTTTGATATAAAATGTTTGATTGATTAATTATATAAAATCCCCTTCTAAATTAAGAAAAACTACAATGATTTTCGTCTGTATTTCTCAGAAATTCTCCCGTCATATCAACGAAAACTGAAATCCAGACTGAAGAAAAGATTTCAGAGCATTAATGAAGGAATTCCAAACTATGGAACCTCAACACTTCTGAATGAGATCTATACAGAGCTGTACATCACAGAGGGTGGGACTGGAGAGGTCAATAATGAACATGAGGTGAGACAAATTGAGACAGCATCCAGGAGAACATCAATACAAGAGAGACCTATCAATTACAATGACATCTTTAAATCCTTATCTGGACAAGATCAATTAATCAGAACTGTGTTGACTAAAGGAGTTGCTGGAATTGGGAAAACAGTCTCAGTGCAGAAGTTCATTCTGGACTGGGCTGAAGGAAAATCAAATCAAGATGTCCACTTCATATTTCCAATTCCTTTCAGGGAGCTAAACTTGATGAAGGATAAGATGCTCAGTTTGATGGACCTTTTACATCACTATTTTAGAGAAACAAGAGAATTAGGATTAACAGATTGTAACGACTTCAAAGTCTTGTTCATTTTTGATGGTTTGGATGAATGTAGACTTCCTCTAGATTTCCAAAACAATGAGATGATTTTTGATGTAGCACAGATGACCTCAGTGGATGTCCTACTAACTAACCTCATCAAAGGGAATCTGCTTCCATCTGCTCTTCTCTGGATAACCTCTCGACCAGCAGCATGTGGCCAGATCCCTCCTGAATGTGTTGACCAGGTAACAGAGGTACGAGGATTCAGTGACCCTCAGAAAGAGGAATACTTCAGGAAGAGAGTCAGTGACCAGAGTCTGGCTGACAAAATCATCACACACATCAAGTCATCAAGAAGTCTCCACATCATGTGCCACATACCAGTGTTCTGTTGGATATCATCCACTGTTCTGGAGAAGATGTGTCATGAAGCAGAAAGTGGAGAGATTCCAAAAACTCTGACTCAAATGTTCGCACACTTCCTAATCTTCCAGATCAAACACAGCAAACAAAAATATCAAGGAAAAAGAGACTTTGATCCTGATCAGACCAGCAAGATTATCTGGACACTGGGAAAACTGGCTTTCCAACAGCTTGAAAAAGGCAGCCTGATCTTCTATGAGGAAGACTTGAGAGAGTGTGGCATTGATGTCAGAGAAGTGTCAGTGTACTCAGGAGTCTGCACTCAAATCTTCAGAAAAGAGTTTGGGCTGCACCTGGGGAAGGTTTACAGTTTTGTGCATCTGAGCATTCAGGAGTTTCTGGCTGCTTTGTATGTGTTTCTTTCCTTTCTCACCAGCAACAGAAAAAAATTTGAAAAACAAGTCCCTGGATTTGTTAGTTCTGCCCACAAGCCAACAATATCTGATCTTCTCAAGACTGCAGTAGACAAGGCCTTACAGAGCAAGAATGGACACCTGGACCTTTTCCTGCGCTTCCTCCTAGGTCTTTCACTGGAATCCAATCAGACTCTCTTACGGAGCCTCCTGCCACAGGCAGGGACAAGCTCCCATAAGGAGGAAACAGTAAGGTACATTAAAAAGAAGATCAGGGAGAATCGCTCTACGGAGAAATCCATCAATCTGTTCCACTGTCTGAGTGAACTGAATGACCACTCTCTAGTACAGGAAGTTCAAACATACTTGTACAGAAATGGCAAGAATCGTCTTTCTACACGACTTGTCTCTAGAAACTTCACTGGAGTCAACCTCTCACCTGCTCAGTGGTCAGCTCTGGTGTTTGTGCTCTTGAGCTCAGAGGCAGAACTAAAAGAGTTTAATCTGAGCAAATATGACCCATCAGAGGAGTGTTTGCAGAAACTATTGCCAGTGGTCAAAGCATCCAGAAAAGCAAAGTGAGTATACTTAATCAAAAATATTACCTGCACCATTTACTGTTTACTGAATTAGAAACTTGTCTTTTAGTAATGAAATCTTGTAGTCAATAATACTATTAATGTACAGGGTTTTTCTCAGACTAATTACATGAATTATCATGTAACTCATGTAATTACATGAGTTATCAAAATACATGTGAAACATTCAGTTTAATTTACTTATAGCTCCTAAGGAACACACAATGCAGAACAAACTGCATCATGGCAGGCTAGTAATACCACTTATGTTGTCTTTGTATTATGGCACAGCATGACATTTTGCTATGTCTTATTTTAAAATAAAGAGTTTACTTTCTACAATGTGAGAAAGTCCTGAAATAGATACACCTCACCTCTCTTTGCCTTAAAGGGACACAATGTTGTTTTGTTGTGTTATGCAGTAATCTGTAGCATAGCAATGCAATTAACATATGTTAAACAATTTTTTTTCCAGTCTTAATGGTTGCAACCTTACAGAGAAAAGCTGTGCCATCCTAGCCTCTGCTCTCAGCTCAAAGCCCTCAAATCTAAGAGAGCTGGATCTAAGTACCAACAATCTGCAAGATAAAGGAGTGAAGCTCCTCTCAGATGGACTGGAACACCCACACTGTAAACTGGAAAGACTTAGGTAGATAATCACACATAATGTTCATGAACACTCTTTCACGCATAAATCATGAACAAGACAAAATACAAACATCCCACTTGATCAAGACTCAGGATCTGGAGTCTAAGCACTTCTCTTGAAGGCAGGCAAAGTTTTAGTCCTGCTGAGTGTGTTTACATGTATCCTAATAATACAAGCATATCTGATTTGTTATCTATGTAAACAGCATAATGCCATGTATCAGATTAAAGCTGTTACTAGACTTCAAGAAATCAAATAAAGATAGATTTTAGCCCAATAAACATATTTACAGTATGTATACTGATAATCTGACATTTAAAAAATAGAAATGGAAAAACATCTGCTGGTTAGTGATACTCTAGGAACACGCTTGAAAACCACTGCTTTAGTTACTGATGCCTTACATGTCAATTGAAGATGCTGTGTGCATGGCAGCATAGCTTCATAATATTCCATAGTTTTTGAAAATGATAGTAGTGTATCCAGAAACTGAAACCTACATAGGGCATGTAGTCTTTGTAGAATTTTACTTCAAAATGTTATATCAGTATATATGTGACTGTGTAACATGTATATGTTTTGCGTATTTGAAATTGAGCTTTTCTGAAATTATTTCTCTTCTAGGCTTTGCGGCTGTAGGCTTACAGAGAAAAGCTGTTCAATTCTGGCTTTTGCTCTCAGCTCAAATGTCTCAAATCTAAGAGAGCTGAACTTGGGCAATAATAATCTACAGGATTCAGGAGTGAAGCTGCTGTGTGAAGGACTGCAGAATCCACACTGTAAACTGGAGAAATTGAGGTGAGATCATCATTTTAAACAAAAACTGCATTTGCAAAAACCTTTAACTGTTTGCTTAATCCAACTTGACAGTATGTCTATTCCCTGTGAGTAGGCTGCATAACTGCAGTATTACAGCAGAAGGCTGTGCTGCACTGGTTTCAGCTCTGAAATCAAACCCCTCACACCTCAGAGACCTCAATTTGGGAATGAATAACCTTGCAGACTTGGGAGTGAAACTGCTAACAGTTCTGCTGAAGGATTCTCACTGCAAACTGGAGAAATTACGGTGAGTATACAACGCTTACTCTGCTCTTGGTCAGCATATACTAGACATGTTCATACATATTATTCATTACTTCATTTTAATTTAAGACTGTATGAACATGTTTTTCTGCAGACTGTGTGACTGTGGTATCACTGAGGAAAGCTGTTTGGCTCTGGCTTCAGCTCTGAAATTAAACCTCTCACTTAGAGAGCTGGATGTGAGCTACAATAAACTAGGAGACTCAGGAGTGAAGCTACTTTCTGATCTATTGAAGGACTCACAGTGCAAACTGGAGAAATTACAGTGAGTGTGTCAGATTATTCATTTTGTACATCTTTTGTCAATATATTATGTTTTGTGATTTATGTTTTATTTTTTGCATATTTGCTCTAGCAGTTGAGCCATAGAACTGAATGTTGTCTATGCCCAGCCCATTCAAGTCCTTAGACTTTGCCTCTAAACATATTCATCAAAGTCAAAAGTCAAATGGTTAGTTACTGCATTGTCACAGACAGTAAATAATAGAAGTTGATGAGAGTATAATAAACTATGACTGAATTCCTCTTTCAAAGAACTCATCAGTCTCTCTACTGGTCTTGTAGCCAAAGTGTCTTTGTGTATGTTCATGTCTGACCATTCTGTGTGTTTCGTTGTCTTACAGCTTCTACACCTGATTGGGTCATGATTGGAAAGATCATTCAATTACTGTACTGATAATTTCTGAATATGTACCTTAACCTATGCCGTTGTACTTTGTATTAAAAACATCTGTACCTTCAGCACTTAAATGCCAGTAGTTCCTCTGAGTAGTATTATTCTCAGTTGTCAGAATTGTAGTGTAGATTTAATAGTTCAGTGCTCAATTTGGATTTTTTAATGTTGTGCTTTGAATGGAATGTGTAGATGTGCATTCTTTCTGGAGAAGATGATACTGTGGCTGAAGCTGAAATATGCCTGTTGGTTTAGAGAATTCAGCACATTTAGTAAAGAATGTTTCTTTGACAGTAGACAGTAGTTGACATTAGTTCAACTTCAATGCTAAACATGTAACCTATAACCAATCACCATCCCTTAAAATCCCAGACTTATTACATACTGAAGCTTATTGTTCTGTAAATAAAGGGAAATCAGTGCAAATTGGTTAAGCTATTCTGTATATAGAAGTGTGTAATAAAACTTTGGGCCCGCTGATGGACCCTGCTTATTTAAGGGGTTTACATGGAAACAGGCTAAAATCTAGCTAGCTTTCATGTTTTGTTAGCATTTGTAAATGTTGTGCACAATAAAAACTCTGCACCCAGTCTTTTCTTTTTGTCTCATTCTTTAAAAACCCAGGGCTGCAGGTAGATTTAGTAGTTCATTTAACCCCCAATTACCAGCATTATTATATCCTAAAGCTTATTATTTAGTAACTACATAGACAGCAAAGCAAGTTATAGGATTAGTGAATGAAACTTGGACTCTCTGAAGAGTTCTGGCCTTTTGAGGGGTTAATGGTAGGCTTACTCAATAAGCTTAACAACTAGCCTAATCATAATCTGTGAATGCTAACATATTCTATATCGTTGTAACTAAATCAATTGTGGATTCCAGATTTCTTTGAATTTATTTGATTACCGGTATGGGGTTGAATATGTTGAGGAAACTAAGATACCAATGAGATATGTCAGTTTCATTTGTGATTGTATGTACTGTTTCTCAGATATAAAGGAAACCCATTCAATTCATAGCTTGTTTTTCTTGTTTTTAAAAAGTATGTCTTTTAATATTCCTTATAAACTTTTTTAAGATTATCTACCAGCTGAGACTCAATAAAATAAGAAAATTTTCTTGTCAAGATTATAAGCATGCAGAGTAGCCAAAACCCATACTCAGCTGAAAGTACTGTTATTTCATGAAATAAAGTAAATGTAACACTAAACATACGTTTTGAGAAGAAGTACAAAAGCAGCACCTGAAAATACTGATATTTGTAATAACTGCAGTGAAACTTCTTAATCCATCCACCTTTCAGCAGTACAAGAACCAAAGTTTGTTAAGCCATGCTCTTCTGTTTGGGGTCTTTTTGGTCTAAAATAAAATGATAAAGCCCCAAAGTCAGTGGTCTGACCGATCTCACAGTGTAAAAAGAAATTAGAATCTAAATGTTAATAACTAAAATGGAACAGAGTAAAAAGTGGATTCTATTCCTCACTAACATACTTGAAGGGCTGAAGCCTCATGCTTGCCTAGTATGCCATCTACTGTTGCATTCCTTTATTACATTATTTGTTTGAAGGCAGAGCAGATGAGAATAAGGGGCAATATATACTTGTATTAGTAATAACTGTACAAAAGTCTCATATGTCAAACACTAGTGACAAAGTCTGTAGCTAAAAACATAATCAAGAACAATGACAGTAAGAATACCAACATCCTAAAGGTTAAAGAAATACAAAGTCATAATGTGCTCTGTTTGCCACTTCCATTTTTTGAAGACATGGCCAATTTTTCTAAGTCTTTTAACTTATTAAGGCAGTGATAAAAAGAAAACACACTTAAATTTGGCATTTTTATTTGCTTAACATTTTGGAAAAATATATATATATAAAATGAGCCAAGACTTTCGCATAGGTCACATTTATTTTCTAATTATTTTCTCCATATATTAAATTCGGTAAGCAAACAATAATTATGCATTAAATGTGTAGAAGTGAGTTCTCTGTGGAGGATTTGTTAGCTTATTTACACTTAAACAAAAAAGTGATTTGAAGATGGCCTGTGCATGTGTCTCCTGGAGGTAGTTTTAGTTGTGTTCTTGTTGTTTCTTTTTATTTCCAAATACAGCAGGGTTCTGTGCAACCTCTAGCAACAGTCTGTTGATTATTACATTTCTCATGGTTAATCGCAACTTGGCTTACATCTTTCCAAGGCTTGGCTACACAACGTGTCCACAACTTCAAATGTGGACATGTTGAAACAAACCTCTTCATATTTTACCACTAAGTCTTGGTAATCCTTGGTAATCCATTACATTCTTCACCTTGACTTGCCAATGTCAATTTGTCAATTTCGTTCATGTAAATGTTGATATTTCAATGTTTCATGATGAGAGAGATAAGTCTGGGTCATGCAGTACATGCCATTGTTAGCCCTGTAAACAATACTGCACCGGTGTCTCCACCTCCTTCAGGTTTGTATGAAACCTAGGCAAACAAGTTTTGTGACCAAACGAAGTCTAGCTCTCTAAGCAGGATCTGTTGTGGAGCATAAAATACTTTAGGAATAAACTGCTGTGAGTATATATTATATTATATTATATTATTAGAGATTATTCTCCAGTGTGTCATGCTTACTGTCTCACTATAACTAAAATGATGAGAAAAAGCATTTTAAACCGATACATGTTTTTTCCAAGATAGAGAAGAAAGAGACTTAAAATATTTTTTCCCATCACTTAATGTAAATTAGTCAAAATAATTTAAACTTAAAAGAAATTACAACTCAAACATACATGAGTGACTGCTTACAACTGATTACCTTAAATGGACTAAGTACTCCTAACTAATAGAAACATTATATTTAAAGGACATACAACTGCTAACTCAAAACATTTAAGCTATATTAAATTTTGTGCTTTGCTTCAAACACTGCAGTACCTGCCATTGTTAGCCTTTAGAAAGAACTGTAAATAATACTGCACTGATGTCTCCACCTCCTTCAGGTTTGCGTGAAACCTAGGCAAAGAAGTTTTGCGAGCAGACGTTGGTTCTCTGCGTAGGATCTGTCATGGGGCATAAAATGCTTTAGGAATAAACTGCTGTGAGTATTTGCTACTACACTTCTTCTCTAGTGTGTCATGCTTACTGTCTCTTTATCACTGAAATGATGAGAGAAGAAGCATTTTAAACTGATACATGTTTTTTCCAAGATGAAGAATTCTAGATAGAAGCATGTTTGAGGCAAAACTAGTATGAATAGCTGTTATATAGTGTTAATAGTTCATTGTCAGAAAAAAACATTTACCTGTTCAAGATAGTTTAACTTGTAAAATGTTCATGCTTGGATGTACTTGGATGTAACATGCATATATCTTTGAAATGCAATACATAACATTTAAATTATCCTAAAAAGGCTTAAAAGCTTTATTAAAAGATTACCATATAAAGCAGCTATGAAATTCATAACATGTAGGGGTCAAAGGACAGACAGATAAGGTAACTTTAGAGTTTTCCAGATTCAAAATCCACCTAATAGGCTGCAGTTGTCAAATTACCAGATTTTTTTAGAAACACAGAAATGCAAAGACTAGTAAAGCAACTGAACAGGACTTGGAGTTACATTGTAGTATACAACACTTTACAAACACAAATCTCAGGTAGGGACAATGTAAACACATACTGGGTCGCTAACAAACTCATTATATTGTTATGTAATACCATAAAATACTAGAATTAGACACTAATGCTGTTTCTTGAATATTGGACAAACAATACTACTATATTAGATTTTTTAAATTGTCTATAAATCACTCAGTGGCTTAAGTCCAAAGTATATTTCAGATTTACTGGAAAAATACAAACCTAACAGGCCTCTCAGATCACTCAGGACTTGGTGACTAGCAGTGGTACCAAGCATGGTGAGGCAACATTTAGCTCTTATGGTTCCCAAAGCTGAAACTGGCTGCCTGAAGAACACTTAAGCACTTTCTTTTTAGGGTTTGCGCTTGCATTCTGTGCTTCCATGCAATTTGTCACTACTGAAGGACAAACACAACCTACTTGGTACTTCCGCACTAGCAGCACATACCCTCAACACTTTGTTTATAGTCATCAGTGCAGGGATGGGGGAGTAGTTAAGCAGTGCAGTACTTTTTGTAGCTGACTACAAATGTTTGCAGCTAATAGCTATAGCCGCTACAGTTTTATGAAATGTTGCTAGTAGCTGTTGGGCCTACAAATTTTTGTGTAGCTATAGTGATAATTTTCGCAACAATTTCACTACAGGCTTCAGGCAATCCGTGCAAAATCTGAACCACAGAGCGCAGTCATTAACTGGGCAGGTGGTGATTGTGCAATTCTTACAGAGCCACGGACAGTTTGGGCAAACGGTCACGCGCTGATAAGCCCTTACTAGTAGGCTGAACTCAGGGGTTGCAACCAAAATGTTAAAAAGAGCCATTTTGTTCTTTCAACAAAAATCAAACCACCTTGGAAGCCACAACATTTAATGTCCATTTTACCATCTTGGTTGTAAATCTGTCTCAGTATGTGCTAATGTATTAGTTCAGGTTAAAAATATAATATAAACGAAAATGTAGACTTAGTTTGCTCTGCTTTAACCTTTAGCTCAACTGCTGCACTATTTAAGGTGGAACGGGACAATTTGAACGAGAAGTAGGAGAATGAGAAGCAACTTCAGCTTCGCAATTTGTTGCAGATTAAATGTACGAGGAAACCATCTGAGCGCTTATAAATGCAAATAAGTCCATCATCTCCAAACTATCGATGTTCGTCTTAAATGTCTCTCTTTGCCTTTTCGTTATCTGCGTTGCTGTGTGACCAGTAGTCTGCGCATCAGTCTTCAGCAGTAAAGGTTGGTGAACTAGCCATTATGCGTTAACTCTGGCGTTTAAGACCATTTATTGTGAAAACTGTGTTAGAACTGTGTGTTATAGGGATTTTACAGCAAAGGAGGGTTATGTTATTTTACCTAAAAATCTAGTTCTCTAGTTAGCTCTGCAGCAGTGGAGAGATTATTCAGGCCTGATTCTCACCCCAAACAGAGCCAGAGTCACTGATGAGAATTTTGAATGTTGCTGAAGTTTAAAGGAATCTGAATGTCATGTCTGTGCATCTTGCTGAAATGTTTAAATTGGAGCAGTTTTATTTCAACAGTTGACAATGCTTTGCACATAATTGTTTGGTTATTTAATTTGATTTCTGTTGATTTTTGGTAGGAAAAACCTGGAATGATTGACTTTGTCTTTACTTAGTCTAAATTCTTGTTGGATATCACGCCTTTGGTTGTGTAAGTTTGATTGTTGGTTACACTTAAACTCACTTTTTGGTGATCTTTTTGTACATTTGCAGCTTTTCAACTGTGTTTCTTTCTGGTACATGATTAAATGCAGTTTCTTGCTCACACTTTCAGTTGGGCTTGTTTGGTGTGTCAGGTGGCGATTCATGAACATTCTGACAATCACGCTTTGAAAGTAGCTAAAATGTAGCCATTACTTTTTTTTTTGGAAAAGTAGCTAAATTGTAGCTAGCTGCAAATTGTGGAAAAGTAACTACTAATTTTTAGTAGCTACTCCAACCCTGCATCAGTGTAACAATTTCTTAGAAGCATAGGAGCATTTTTGTTCATAATGGAAACAAAGACTGTGTGTTTGTTCACAGGTTTGGTGCACTCGGTTAAGAAGAGCATGGCCTCTAAAATGAGCCTGTCTGAGGAGAAAAACCTGTGCAGGTAGTAGTTTATTATATGTAGGAGTAGTTTAATGAATACAAGTAATGTATATTACAAAATAATGGCAATGTGCCATGTAGTAAGGGAATAATGAAAATGTTAACCAATGTAAGTGAGCAGAATGCAATCAGCTGCTTTAATATTTTACAGTTTATTAAATCAAAAGTCAGACATTTGTAGAATGTACAGGTCTAAGGTTAGTTAGACATATTATATAAAATTTAAATTATTGAGGTCATGATGTTGAAGGAGGTGAGGCAGGATGCATCTGTGAGAGAGTTTTATTGTGGGGATGCTGAATGCCAGCCTCAGCATAGTAATCCCAGCTCAACAAACATCTTAAAACATAGGAGTAAAATACAGACTTTAAATACTGAGACACAAACCAAGAACTAAACAACTTAACTTTGCAGAGTCATCACCCAGAGTGGCTAGAAACACATAAATGTATGTGGGAGTTAAGTGAGTCCATAGAATGAGCTGCAGAGGAGGAGCAGGAGGTGGAAAAAAAAACACACATGCACTACCATGCATGCCCTGAAAAGGGTTAGTTTGTGATAATAACACAAATATCTGTGTTATTAAGTTGACCTCAAAATATTTATTTCCATCACTCAATGTAAATTGGTCAATGTAATTTAAATTTAAAAAGAAATGACAACTTAAACATCAATGAGTGACTGCCTATAACTGATTACCTTGAATGGACTGAGTACTCCTAACTGAAAGAAACAAGATATGAAAAGAAATACAACTGCTAATCCTACCTGCCAACTCAAAACATTTAAGCTATGTTAACTTTAGTGTTTTCCTTTACTCAGCTGATGACCAGACATTGGTATCAGCTTTAAAATGAATGAAAAATTGATTTTAAAGTTACCAGAATCACCCATTACAAGGTACTCCACTGGTTTTGTGCATTTAGGCCTGTTTATCTAATAAAAATACTCGCCAAACTTTTAACCTGGAAACAGCACTCCAGAAAATCAAAATAACCTGTTCCACAAAGTCTAAAAGAATAAACCATTGAATGCATTTGGCATGTTTACTTTAATATAACTGTTGAAGTTTTCTTCACTCAACCCAATTAATGAATTTTAATAGTGTGTGTATTTAAATATGCAAGTTTGTGCAAGCCCACATATATATTCATGAGTGCATGATGAAGTGGAACAACTAGGATCTTGCATACATAAATGCATTATGAATAGTACATGCCTGAATCATATGTTGCTTGTTTGGTTCGGGTTCATAAAAGTTGGAAGTTTGAAGTGGGATTTCATCGGACTGGTTCAGCAAATATTTTAAGTGATGTTACATTTGATAGTGTGTCTTTTAGTTCATCAAAGGAAGAAGCATCAGATGCAACCATTCCAACTTCTGTGACCAAAGATGAGTCAACAGATCATTCATTTAATTTAAAAGAACGTGACTCTGCTTCTGAGCAAAGGTATGAATGTCTGAAGAAAAAGTAGTCTCAGATACTCACAACTGTATATACTTCTAAAATTTCATATGGTGTTGTATGTTTTAGTTTTAGCTTGATTGAGCGAGAGAGATCAGCCTCCCCTGAACCCAGCTATGTGTCAATAAAGAATGATGACTCAATGGATCATTCAATTAACTTCAGGTAAGAGACTTACCTACTGACTCAATAGTGAGTATCATTAAGAAGACAAGACTGAGGCTGTGAAAAGATTCAAAGGAAAAATGTTACCCAAGCATCTCAGACATTGCAAGGGAAAACCATAGACAGTCAAAGTTTAGCTCTGACCCAAAAGTAGGAACTGTATTTTCATTTTATTTTGAAACAAGAACTCACCCATCCTATAAATTGAAAGGAAAATGACTTTCTTTCTAAGCTGAAGTAGGAAAGCCTAAAGCAATGCCATTCCTAGATTTCATATTGTAGAAATTTCAATATTGTTATATTTTAGTCAAAGAGACAGATCAGCTTCCCCTAAACTCAGCTGTGTGTCCACGAAAAGTGATGACTCAATGGATCTTCCAATTAACTTCAGGAAAGAAGACTCTCCTACTGACCCTGTGAAGAGGTAAGTGTTTTTGGAGACCAACACTCAGGGAACAATGAGATAAAAAGCAAAATCTTTCCAAGCATCCACAATGTTTGCAATGCAATGATTACTTGCAATGACTGAAAGGCCAGCCTGTCAGAATTTACAAGGCATTTGGTCATCACTACAAGAACCTTCCAACTGCTGATTGCAAAAATTCCCAGTTTCTGTAAATGACCTTGAAAATACGTTTGCACCATACAGTAAATTCCAAACTGTAGCACATAAGTGGGGAATTCTCTCATGTATTTGCATTAGGACAACGGCAGACATATTTTGTTAAAGAACAGTTGAAGGTTAAGTCTCTACACTAGCAATCAATACATTGTCCATATTTTGGTAAAGCTTTCTGTTACAGTATCTTAAGTTCTAGATCTTAAGCAGGTGAGTATATGGTGCAAGCTCCAGGGTATTATGCTGGGGCAAAAGATTCCAAGAGTGGCTAAATAATGTACAAACCTATGACCAAAGAAATTAGGATGCTGTACAGAATGTAAATAAAATAGAATGCAATGATACGCAGATCACATAAACCATATTTTTGAAAGAAAAAACCACAAAGACAACATATCAAATGTTGAAACAGAGAAATTTCATTGTTTTTTTTTTAAATATATACACCCATTTTCAATTTATGCCGACAACAGGTTCCAAAAAAGTTGGGAAAAGTTTTGATTGATTTCATTTTGATAAGGAAATGGAGCAGGAAGTTCTATCACTGGTAAAGAAGCAACTCATGATGTTCAGCAAGTTGCTAAGTCCAGATTACCCAGCATGCTCTGTGAGAGAGATGGAGGGTGAGGAGGATTGGTGCAGTGTCAGAGAGGAAGTGCTGAAGATCACACTGTATGTCCTGAAGAACATGAACCAGGCAGACCTTGCTAACATACTACAGACCAGTAAGTAACCTGTGTCATATAATTATTATATTACTTAAAAGTTGAGAGTAACAAACATGACTGTATCTCAACCAACTAAAGCACTTTTTATTTATTGCTGATGAGAGAAATGCAAATTGATAGAGAAGGCAAATTGTTATCTATGTTGCAGTGAGAATATTATACTGAAACAATCTGACTCAAATATTGAACAAAAAGGCTGTTCAGTGTTACTTTATGGCTGGTATTTCATCATTTGGTGAAGTACTAATGTGAAATATTAAAGCAGGTTTTTTTCTTTTCCCCCCATTTATCAGAACTGGTTTGTGTATGTCAAACAAAAAAAAACACAAATACAGAATGAGGGAGAAGGTTCAGCGACTTAACGAAGGAATTCCAAAGCAAGGATGTTCTGTACTTCTGAATGAGATCTACATCAAGCTGTATATCACAGAGGGTGGGAGTGGAGAGGTCAATAATGAACATGAGGTGAGACAGATGGAAACAGCATGCAGGAGATCAGCAACACAGGAAACACCCATCAACTGCAATGATATCTTTAAGCCATTGCCAGGACAATATAAACTCATCAGGACTGTGCTGACTAAAGGAGTTGCAGGAATTGGAAAAACAGTCTCAGTGCAGAAGTTCATTCTGGACTGGGCTGAAGGAAAAGCAAATCAGGATGTCCTCTTCATATTTCCACTTCCTTTTAGAGAGCTGAACTTGATGAAACAGAAAAACTTTAATTTGATCAACCTTCTTCACCACTTTGTCCCAGAAACTGAAAAATTAAGATTAACAGATTTTAGTAATCACAAAATAATGTTCATTTTTGATGGTTTGGATGAATGTCGCCTTCCACTTGATTTCCAAAACAATGAAAGCATTTTTGATGTAACAGAAATGACCTCAATTGATGTGCTGCTGACAAATCTCATCAAGGGGAATCTGCTCCCCTCTGCTCTTCTCTGGATAACCTCTCGACCAGCAGCATGTGGTCAGATCCCTCCTGAATGTGTTGACCAGGTAACAGAGGTATGAGGATTCAGTGACTCTCAGAAAGAAGAATACTTCATGAAGAGGATCAGTGACCAGAGTCTGGCCAAAAGAATCATCAAACAGATAAAGTCATCAAGAAGCCTCTACATCATGTGCCACATACCAGTCTTTTGTTGGATTTCTGCTACTGTTCTAGGGAAGATAGTGCATGAGGCAGAGAGTGGAGAGATTCCCAAGACATTAACTCAAATGTTCACACACTTCCTGATCTTCCAGATCAAACACAGCAAACAAAAGTATCAAGAAAAAACCGACACTGATGCTGACCAGACCAGCAAGATTATCTGGACACTGGGAAAACTGGCTTTCCAACAGCTGGAAAAAGGCAACTTGATCTTCTATGAGGAAGACTTGAGAGAGTGTGGCATTGATGTCAGAGAACTATCAGTGTATTCAGGACTGTGCACCCAGATCTTCAGAGAGGAGCTTGGGCTGCACATGGGGAAAGTGTACTGCTTTGTACATCTGAGCATTCAGGAGTTTCTGGCTGCTTTATATGTTTTCCTTTGCTTCATTTCCAAAGACGTCTTAGAAACAGGTGACCTCTGTAATCTCATCAACAGAGAAACAGTGACTGATTTTCTGAAAAGTGCAGTAGACAGGTCCTTACAGAGTGAGAATGGACACCTAGACCTTTTCCTCCGCTTCCTTCTGGGTCTCTCATTGGAGTCCAACCAAACTCTCTTGCGAGGCCTACTGCTAAAGTGGCTCTCACAAAGAGAGAATAGCCACATACATTAAGAAGAGGATCAAGGAGAATCTTTCACCAGAGAAACATATCAATCTTTTACACTGTCTGAATGAAATAAATGATCATTCTCTGGTGCAGAAAGTCCAAACATACATTAGAAGAAGAAAATATCAGTATAAACCTGGGGACAGCCTCTCTCCTGCTCAGTGGTCAGCTCTGGCATTTGTGTTGCTGAATTCAGAAGAGGAGCTGGATGAGTTAACACTGAGTAAATATGATCGATCAGAGAAAGGTTTTCTGTGGATGGTTCCAGTGGTCAAAGCATCCAAAAAAACTGTGTGAGTTTTTTTTTTTCATTTAAAGGTTTAATGGCAACAAAATATAGTCTTGAAGAGCCAGAATAGTGACAAAATAAAATGTTTTTTGTTTGAACTATGTAAACACACAGTTTGAAACAAACTGATAATTTCTGTGTGTACAGCATATATATGAAGAAGCTGCAAAAACAGTCTATTGTGAAATAGTTTTTGTGGTGTCACAACCTCAATCTAGAACAATGATCATCACCATGATTTGTCTCCCAGACTTCAGGGTTTTAATCTCACAGAGAAAAGCTGTGCAGCTCTCGCTTCAGCTCTCAGCTCAAACTCAAGCCTAAGAGAATTGGACCTGAGCGACAACAACCTGGCAGATTCAAGAGTTAAACTGCTCTCTGCTGGATTGGAGAATCCACACTGCAAACTAAAGACACTTGAGTGAGATCCCCACTTTTGTATAGTGCACTAAACATTAAAGTACTTTTTTGTTTATATATAGATTATGATTTTGTTAGGAGGCCTTGGCAAAAATGGGGCATATCTGACCAATGTAGATACTTGATATGAATATGTGTCATGTATAGACACTGCATAGCTCAGATGCTTCTCAAACTTGTAAAACATTCTGTTTCTGTAGATTGTATAATTGCAGCATTACAGAGAAAGGCTGTGCTGCACTGGCTTCAGCCCTGAAATCAAACCCCTCCCACCTGAGAGACCTTAACCTAGGCTGGAATAAACTAGGAGACTCAGGAGTTGAGCTGCTCTCTGCTCTACTGAAGGATTCACACTGTAAACTGGAAATAATAAAGTGAGTCACTGCAAATCAATTATGACAGTTTTTAATTGTCTGTTAAGAACATGTTTTCACTCTAGGTTTCTTATGTGTTATGTGTCAGTGTGTATTCTCCCCTTTTTTCACTGTCTGTGTCTTATACACAAACACAAAAGAAACAAGCTTTTTGGTATTTTGATACCTAGAAGACATAAACCTTCTCTATTCTCTTTGAAGGTTGTGGCATTGCAGTATTACAGAGAAAGGGTGTGCTGTTCTGGTTTCAGCTCTAAAATCAAACACCTCACACCTAAGAGAGCTGAATCTTGGCTACAATAAACTTGGAGACTCTGGAGTGCAGCTGCTTGCTGGTCTACTGGTTGATCCACATTCTGAGATCAATAAAGTAGTGTGAGTAATCTCAGCATAATATCTCATTTAATAACTTTCATACAATAGAAAAATGTTGGGCTGTTGCATGTTTACATGATTGTGTCTTTTGAATTCCTTTCTGTGTTTTTTGTTTCTTCAGACTATATAACTGTAGTATTACAGAGAAAGGCTGTGCTGTTCTAGCTTCAGCTCTGAAATCAAACCCTTCACACCTGAGAGAACTGAATCTAAGCCACAATATTCTAGGAGACTCGGGAGTGAAGCTATTTTCTGTTATTCTGGAGAATCCACAATGTAAACTGGAGAAACTACAGTGAGTTTTTCACTTACTTTCTCTTTAATAACACAGTTACTTGTACTAAATCTTGCACAGAAGAAGTGCTGAACACTAATATATTTTGGATGTTACTGAATTTAAATCTTTTTAATGTTCTTCTTTTAATGTTACCGAAAGTAAATGTAAATACAACCTTTTAAGTAGAAAATTAAGCACCTAAGCTACCACTTTGTGAAATTCCTGTATATGGATTTGAATATTTCACAAGGGATTGAGGACATTTTCTTCTCCTCTGCAGTCTGGAGTACTGTGGCATTACAGAAGAAGGCTGCACTGCTCTGGCAGCTCTGAAATCAAAATCCTCACTCCTGAGAGAGCTGAATCTAAACTACAATAAACTCGGAAAGTCAGGAGTAAAGATGATCATTGCTCTTCTGGAGGACCCACAATGTATACTGCAGACAATTAAGTTGTAATGAATTCTGAATTCATTCTATAAGAAATAATTCTAATGGGATTCAGTTCTAAGAGAATAAAATTAAACCACAATTATACATAACACATAACTTAATGCATCACTGACTGATTGGTTTAATCCTAACATATTGAAGCGACAATAATTTTTATTACTTGTCTATTAATAATATGACTGAAATTGGTAATGTCTGGAAAATGTCAAAAGTGATTCTATCATACAGATTGTGTAGTATATTATTTGCCTAAAAGATAGAGACCATGTTCACTGAGTGCAACTCATTGCAGGTTGGAGTGCTGCAGTATTACAGAGGAAGGCTGCACTGCTCTAGTTTCAGTTCTGAAATCAAACCCTTCATCATCTTTGAGAGAGCTGAATCTGAACTATAATAAGCCAGGAGATTCAGGAATGAAGCAGCTCATTGAACTCCTAGAGGATCCACAGTGTAAACTGGAAAGGCTTGAGTGAGTTACACTAAAACATTTTTAACTTGTGTTTTAGATTGTTGCTAGGCATTTTATTATATTTTCTCAGAGTATTTGAATTTTTTAATGGATGAAATTTAGGGCCAAATTTATTTTTTTACATAATCTAGTAATGTAAATGTTTTACCATCTTAAAATCTTATTGAAATATTGTTCTACATAAATAACTATGTAGACGAGACTGCATGTGCACACATAAACATCATTGCGTGCACAAACACACACACACACACACACACACTGGATGAGCTAATGATGCTGGTTGTTCTCTTCATCTCTGCAGGCTGTATAACTGCAACATTACAGAGCAAAGCTGTGCTATTCTGGCTTCAGCAGTGAGATCAAACCCCTCATACCTAAAGAAACTGAATCTGAACTGGAATGAGCCAAGAGATGTGGACACAAAGCTATTGTTTTCTCTGTTGAAAAGCAAAGAGGGCAAATTCTGGAAAGTAGAGTGAAATTCTTTGAAGCAAACTCAAATCCATCTCTCCTTTTCATGTAGACGGTGAAAGAGGTAAAAACACTGGATCAGAATGAGCATCCCTCTACGACATCAACAACAACTGGACTACTTGATCAGAACCAATTTGAGCCTTATTACAATCAGTGCAATTAAGTAGTTGTGCTGTGTAGAGGAGTGTTAAATGTTTCTTTCCTAGACAACATGTTGGAACGAAGGCATACATTGCCTCCTGCTGGTGTAATCTGAGTAGTCTGATTAATCTGAATGTGTACACTGCCAGAAAGTAAAAATGTCACTCAAAGTGCAGCATTAGATGCCTTTCACTTTCTTAATTCCCTCTTTGTTATTCAAACAGGCATGAATGAAATGATGCTCTGTATTGGCCATGTGTGACTGAAACTGTCTAATATCATTTTTGGTAATGTCTGTCTTCTCCAGCAACACTTTCTTTTACAGTCACTTAATACCCAGGTAAGTGTGAGGTACAAACTCCAAAGTACTAGCTAAATATTTTTGGTAAAATGACTTTAAATTCATGTAGGTTCTAGGTATTACCTGGGTAAGTACATAGAATTGCATAGTCTAGAGTACTATGCAATTATTTTGGATAAAAATGACCAGGTAGTTATACAAATATTATGTACTTGGAGGTGTTTTTGATCTACTTTTCTGTTTAAATGTGTGATATCAAAGTGAAATTTTGTGTGAGCATCTTGTTACTCCAAATATTTGTTTGTTACTTTTGTGACTTTGAATAGTAGAAAAGCAATAACCTTAGTAATTTCAGTGTAATCATGTTACATTGTCTCAGTACTTTTTATATACTATTTAGTATCATTTTATGCAAAATAATTACAATACAATCAACAATTTGGAGATCAGTATCAAAATAGAAAAGATGATTTCCATAAGTGAAATTTTTAAACCATTTTGTTGCCATTGAAGCATCAGTGCCACTATGGTGAGTGAGTTAGTAGACACCCAAGATGGGACCACCCTCCCACACAAAATAACAGAGGGTATTTCAAACAGTGAACTGTACCCCATACTTAGTTAATATCTAGAACCTGTTTGGTATTTCAGTGTATTGTCATTAAACTGTTTTAAAACTCACTATCATTTTACCTAAAATAATTATGTAATACTTTGAAATTTGTACCTCATACTTACCTACTTAATGCTTAGAACTGGACTGTAAAGGAAAATTGTGCATTTTTTCAATATTTGAGTAACCTGAAAGAGACTTTACAGTCCATCTTGTTAACCAAATCGCATTGTATTGATTTCTGACTAATTTTAATTTTTGTAGTTGTTCTGTCACAGCTGTCACCGTTCACTCAGGGGCATCAACATGTTTGGAATTCGATGTAGTCCTGCAGTCAGAATTTGACTGAATGGGTTGCAGTTTAAGTAGCATCTTATGTATCTAATCTATTAGTGTATCCATTTTCTGTTTCTGTAAGTGCTAAAACAGAAACAAAATACAAGATGCACCAGAAAGCAAGTTGCTGTTCAGCAACTGGTGCTCAGCTGAATTATACAGTTTCTGTGAAAAAACATGCTGGTATCACAAACAACCAATCAAATTGTGCCATATATATGCTAAATATATAAATAGCTTCCAGGGTACTTCAAAGTGTGTGACTCGAGTAGCTGGCCTGTCTGTTTGTTTTTTATGTGTTTTGATGTGTTTTCTTTGAGTGTTTTGTAAGTCAGGGATCTATCAACACAGACATAGCGACATTAGACGTTAGTTTTTCTCACTTTTATGCATGGTTTTATACGTGATGCCTTTGAGTCCTTGTTTTGGTTGGGAGACTGAGTATGGCGTGGGCCAATATCGCGGCACTACCATGGGAAGAATCATTCTGTTGGTGTTGCTTTTAAATTTTTTGACTGAGAAAATTCAGCAAGTCTGGGTGAATGGTCAAATATGGGTGCACCTCAGGTTTGTGTCCTGTCCACTTTGCTTTTTATTATGTACACAGACAGCTGCAGGACTTCTAGAGGGCAGCTGTCTTGTAAAATATTCTGATGATACACTATTATTGTCCCTTCTTCAGGGTTCAGAGTCAGATCATAGTTGTGCCCTACCTGCTTTTGTATGTGGTGTGATGATTTCTTGATCTTTCTTGATCTTAATGTGTCAAAAAATAAGGAATTAATCATTGATTTCAGGCAAAATAAAAAGGAACCAAAAGCTAGTATCATACACGTAAAAAAGGTACAAATTTTGGATACATATATAAGTACCTAGGAACAGTAACTTAATTTGATGCAAACACAGAGTTGGTTGTTAAGAAGGGTCAACAAAGAACTCATTTACTGCTTAAGCTGAATTCTTTTCATGTTTGTAATACGATGTTGTGCAATTTTTATTCAATTATTGAAAGTGTTTTAACTTTTTCATTTATTTGTTGGTTTAATGGGCTGTCAGTGAATAGCCTGAATGGTATTGTAAAAATCTGGAGTCCAACAGAGACCTGGGCTCCGTGTGGGTAAAACAAGTGGCTCAGAAAGCAAAAGGAATTATGACTCAATCTGATCATATTTTGTCTAGCAAAATCCAAGTCTTTTAATCATTCTGCTATCAAGCTGCTAAATGTGGATAATAGTCTTTTTATATGATTGTTATAGCTATTCGTTGTCTCCTTGCATTGACTCCTTATTTATTTATCTATGAATGTGGATTTATATATATGTATATATATATATATATATATATATAGTATTGTGCAAATGAATTGCCCTTTTTGGGATTAATAAAGTACTCTGAACTGAACTGAGCTAATGTGGACTATACTGAAAAATGAATACATACTGTTGCATGTATTGCTGCACATATTATGTATATATACTGTGAATTGTAAAATTGTTCAGTGTATATTACATTCTCTTATGTGCTTTTTTGTTAACACTTTATTTAGATAGTTTATCAACTGATTCTCAACAACATGTGAATAGATCTTTATTTGTGTTTCAGCAAACACATCATTAACTCAATCAACAAACTACATGTTGTCTATCAACTAAGAATGCAAGAAATTTTAATATGACTGTCAACAAAGTATCTACGGAGTCCAAACAGACTGCAGGGTACATATCAACAACTATTCAATTCATTTACATTTATTTAGGTACAGTTATGTTGCAATATCAACCAAATATCAGTAGGCATTCAACTAAATATCAACTAACTGTCAACAAACATGTACGTAGGTCCCTGTTTCTATTCATGTGTGGTACATAATGTCACAATGATCATTCCTACCATATTACCTGACTACTTACTGAAAATCTACATATATCAATTGGACTAGCAAAGCTTTGATAGCACTAGAAACAAGTTGATAGTCTATAGAATATCTACTACACATCTACAGCTACAGACTGGACTATCCAAATAAAGTGAAAGCTTAAATGGACAAGTTGATAGTCTATAGAATATCTACTACACATCTACAACTACAAGCTGGACTATCCAAATAAAGTGAAAGCTTAAATGGACAAGTTGATAGTCTATAGACTATCTACTAAACGTCTACAGCTACAGACTGGATTATCCAAATAAAGTGAAAGCTTATAGTTGATAGAATATCTACCAAACATCTACAATCATACACTGGTTTGTCCAAATAAAGTGAAAGCTTAAATGCACTGTCAATATGAATTGCCTTAATCAGATCTACAGACTAGAAGTGGGAATCAATAAAGACCCTATGATATCACAATACCTAAATGAAATTCTTCCACTGTGATTGTGATACGCTACCTGTCAAGTTATGATTTATTTCTCCAAAAGAATACTTTGTTTTATCCACTGAGGTTTACATTTTATCTCATTCTATTTCTTTATTGAAGCAAAACAGAATTGTTAAGCAGAAAAAATCAAGCTAATGAAATGTTTATTAATAAACATTCCCGAGGACAAACAGCATTGTCTTGGGTTTGCTGTTTGTAATAAGTAAAATACTGCAGGACCCTCTAACACTTACTTTCCATTTTAACCTACATAAAACAGACCTTACTAAGGCAGGCAATAAAGAGATGGCAGAAAGGTACAAAGAAAATTTGTAAAATTGTGCGAACAGCTACATAGTATTGAAACAAAGGAATTACATTTGGTAGGTAATTATTTGTGACACTCTGGCATGACTGAACAGCAACAGCTCTACTGCAAAAAATTATATCTTGGTAAGTCAAATCATCTCATGTCTTGTCAGAAACACATTCTTATTTGTGGCACTTTTGTATGAATAAGACTCTCAAAATATTATTTTAAGACTTTTTTTTACTTTTTGGTCATTTAATCTACTAAGGGTTTCTTATTACATTAGCAGATAATTTAACTTCTTTAAAGTAGTATTTCTTATCTACATTATATACACAATCAATGAAATTCGTCTAGAATAGTGCGATCAGCAAAACAGATTTCTGCGATTGCTGCAGTATGCTTGATTGCATTCCTGGAGACATGGGCTTTTTTAAAGGCTTTGGACATTCTGTAGCCTTTTTTGCACCAATCTCAGGACATTTCTGTATCGTGTGATGACTTCCGAAATGTTGCTTGCTGAAAGGAAAAGAAAACAAAATACAAGTGACACTGTAGTAACATTAAGGAAGTAAGCAGTAGTTCAATAATTACTGGCACCTGTGATAAAGATGAATAAAACAAAGTTCATGAAAAATTCTTTGCAGTTATAATTAGCTCAATCTCACACTGAAAATAAGAGAAACATAAGAGAAATCTGTAAATCACTTTAGTCTATGAAAACAAAATGCTTACTTTAAATGAACAAAATACAAAACCACACATGCCACAATTATTGGCATCCCTAGAAATCCATATGAAAGAAATGTATCTAAAGCATGTTACAATCTATTCATAGTATTCGATTATGTCATTAAGAACACCCCATCACCATTTTGGTAGGCGACCTGTAACTCTGATCTGATAGAGCTCGTCTCGTTACCATTGCTGCATCTACAACCCTGCAGGTGGGTGATTCTATAACCAGCCACAGGAGCTGCTGGACTGTTGAGCGTCTCACTTGCTGATTTAACGCTGCATTCTAAAACCACACACTTTCTATCCTGTGTTACGACCCCTGGTCGTAATATACCTTTTGTGTGCCTTGTGCTGGCATTTTGTGTGTCCCCTTATGTGCAGGTACATGATTGGCCAGATGGGGGCGCACAAAGGTATAAGAGGTCGCCGAGCCACCATCTTGAGAGACGTTCAAGGTTCTTTCCCCTTTGAGCCGACCTGGAAGAACACCTGTTCAGACCAACCCAGCACACCACTCTTCACTTAACTTTGTGTATAAAGTTTGAAGGTTTGTGAAAGCTTTGTTAGATTTTGTGAATCTTGTGTGAACACTGTAAAAGTAGGGGACGGGTGCCATTTTGTTTTGGTTAACTGTTTTTTTTCCTGTTTTAAGGAAGGGAGTTAGAGTAGCCATATGTATTTTTGTTTCTTTTGATTTTAGTTTAGTTAGATTTGAAATTATTAGTTGTGTCTGTTTATTATTTTGGCAATTGCTTGTCTCTGAAGCCATCACCTCAACTTGTTTGATCTTTTGAAGAAAATAAACCTGTCACTTTCGTTTTTAAACAGTGTCCGGTGTCTGGTCTGGCAGCAGGTCTGGGGAGAGAACCCACTCTCATTCTCTGTTACCGCCTGACCCTAGACTGGGTCATAACACCTGTACCTACTAAACTGAAGAGTGCCCATCTGATGGTAAATATGCTATTTTTTTGCATACTCTTTAGTGTGCTAGTTTACAATTTGGGATACGGCAATAAAAACGCAGCAGGAAATCTCAGCCATTTCGATTCCAGCTTTCATTTGTTATCATTTGTTACAGAGCAAAATAAATCAAATAAAGTATATAACTTAAATATAAACACTCAAATATATTGGTTAATATGATTTAACATTTAGTTCACAGTGTCCCAAAAACAATCAGTTATGGGTTTGTGAAGTTGCCTACCAAAAAGGCTGTGGGGTGATTGTCTTATATCAGTGGAATATAATGAATAGTTCACTTGGTCTACTTTAGTGTTCAAGTCATCCATGACTTCCTGTTTCAATAGGTATAAATATGGAATGAGACAAAGACCAAATTCCTTTCATGAACAGTAATGAAATATTAGTACATGTTCATGAAAGGAATTTGTACTAATAAAATATTCGTGTGGTGACATTCATAAACCAGCCAATGGCTATAAAAAAATGGATACACACATGTAAATGCCCATTAACGCAGGAATTCAGAAGTTTAAAACAAACAGAACCACAGAAAACCTGCCTGGAAGAGAATACATGTTTATTTCAGCCCCCACACACACTGAGGAGTAGATACCACATCCATGCCAACAAGCTATACACTACTATAACTTTGGAACTGGGTTCTGTAGTCAAATGAGACAAAATAGAGCACTTTTTGGCAATAGAAACTCAACATGGGTGTGGTTATACACAGAAGAACCTAATCTCCACTGTATTCTCCAATCAAGCAACCATTTTATGAGATGATTCAGTGTTTTTATGTTGGCAAATGGAGATAGCAAAAAGTACTAAATGCACAAATGTTAATAATTGTGATATGGTTTTGTTAAAAAAGGTTTTGTTTTCTTAGACTAAATGTACTTCAAATAAAAGTTAGGTTTCTCTCATATTTTCATTCTGAGATTGAGCTAATTAACCACGAAGATATTTTTTCATGACACTTTTTCTATCTTTACCAAGGGTGCCAATAATTATAAGGCTAAGTGTAGGTACATCAACATAAAAGGAATTTAAAGCTCCATAACCTATTAACTGTCCACTCTTAACTCATATAGAAACCATATAGAAATGTGATGATACCGTATTGGTTTTATACTTTATACCAAAATGGGCATCATTCTTAAAAGCTCTTTTTTTACTACTTACCTGATGAACCACAACTACAAAAATTGAATATTATTTAAAAAAAAATCTGCGAAAAAGTATCTATCTAAACAAGACAAGTAAAAGTCCCTAATTTCAGCCCTTTTTACATGGAGTTCTAATAAAGCAGTTATTTATGTATGTAGCAATAGGCCTATTTTTGTTCCCTTAAACGATGGCTAGATAGGATTGCTAACAACTATTCAATGATGCTTGACATAGTGTTTTATAATAGGTTTGGCATTAGATATATTCTTTAAAAAACTTCATGGTAGACAGTTACATGTAGGGTGTTCTAAGGCACAGAAAAAAGATGGCAAAGGCGGTGCTGCAGCCTCAGTAACTACTCTAAACTGCTCTAGTTGTTATGAACTAGAACTATAAAACAATGAAAAGATCTTTCTACTCTAAAAAAAACTAACTTGTTGGTACATCAGCCACTGAGAAGAAAAAAGTGTATAAGCCAATAAGTCATCACTGTCTACTGCAGCTCCAATATTAACACATACTCACATTACCTAATCTGAGCAGGGCAGCCTCTGTTAAACTAAAGCTAAACTGCTATAGTTAAGCTAAACTATAAAAGCTAAACTGCTATAGTTAAGCTAAACTATAGCTAAACTGCTATAGGCTGAACAGGCAATAGGCAAATCTCATCTATTTCTAATTTTTAAGAAAGTTGTCCGCTTCACATGGTTACCAAATAAGCGAACACATTGCACAATTTTTAATCTATCACTCAGTAAATGTCAAACCACCTGTTGAACAAATGATAAATGTTTAATACTCAGTGCTGTTAACTAGGAGAGAGGAGCTGGACAGCATTAGCTTACTAGCATAGAGAGAGTGGTGCGGAGCAACCGCTGAAAGGACAGAAAGGCGGAATTAAACTTTTTCTGTTTGGATCTGCAGCCTGATAGGCTGCCTTAGCATTAGCTTAGTAAGCAGGCTACAGAATCAAACAGTGCCACCCATCACAGTACAGGCTTGATTCAGAAAAATGGTCTGTTGACACAAATTTAGAAGATTAAAATGTTTGATAGAGCAAAAGCCAAAATTTGAACCTGCTCCATGGTGTATGAGAGAAAGTTTAGTTAGTAGGCGAAACGTGCTGCATCACAGCATGGTTGTAGCTAACTGATGCTAAAATAAAACTCCTTTAGAGGACAGAGCCCCCCTTTAGAGGATAGCTTAAAGTCAAGTGTCTGATGCTTCTGTGGTGTGTGCAGAGAATGTGCAGCTTTGATATGAAGCTTTTTGCTGTGGCTGAGCTGCTATCATGCTTAGTATTTCTGAGGTTTTTCCTTTAACTGACTTTCCTCACATCTTCCGTGTGCGCCACCTATCGGTGAGCTCCCACACCACCAATCAGTGAGCCTACTAAAATATAAATGGATGCAATGTGTTCATTTCTCTGTTCAAACGTGTAATAGAAATTTAACACACCATAAATTGAAACATTATCATCATTTTTAAATATAAAGATAAAAAAAAGATCAATTATATAAAGATCATTTTCACAAACCACAGCATAGTATTACCATCATAACGCCCAACCCTATGTACTACATCAAACTCTTTTTCCAAATATTGAGGAAAATCTGTTTTTCTTTAAGATAAGCCAATTCAAAACTTATTAAGACCTTCAATTTGTAAATGTAATTTTATCTAAATTAAGACTTTTTAGGGACCTGCAGACACCTAATGAACGTATCTAGAATGGAAACTCATATTTGGCATTAGAATACAAAATTACACTAAATAACTAGGGTAAGCACTCACAGATACACTGCTGAACCCTCAATGTCTATATGTATATGAGTTGATCTTCTACATAGTTTCCATTCTCAAACTGGAGAAGTTCAGTTCCTTTAGCCGACCTTTCATTCTATTTTCTTGATGCTTTTTCCGCTTTTTGTCCTTCTTATGTTTCTTGCTCTTCTGCTGTCTTCATCAGTTGATGAGTTTGATTAGGACTCTGAATCAGACACTGAGCTTGTGTCAAAGCTGTGTTCTGAACTTGACTCAGAAGAAGACTTGCTTTGAGTTTAGAGTGTAGCTAGACTATAGGTCAGTTAATAACTGTTACTAATAACAAGCCCACAGTGATGCTCATATTGCTGATGAATGCAATATATGTTTCTCGTGTTTACACATTCACAAATGAATACTTGTGAATGTGTAAACATGAGAAAGCATTTCAAATCAACATCATGCCTTACTTTTTACTAATCTAGATCACTGTGTTGCAACAGTGTTGTTACAAACTAACCATAACATTAAAGACATTTGCTAGGCCCCACGTTTCATACATCAATAAGTAATGTATAAACCTACATTACTCCAAATCATAATAGCAGTCAGAAAAAGAGCAATGAAAAAAAGACAAAAGTTGACAGCAACACTTGATGTACAAAATGTTTGCGTGCTTATGTAGGATGTGTTCCTGCCTTACATCTAGTATAAATGTAATAAATGTATTTGTATTTATTTGCTTGCTGCCCAGATACATTTTTTTACATTTGGGTAAGGGAAATATTATGTAAATTTTCTTAAATTTTACTTCTTGATAAAACCCACAATATTTCAGCTTCACTGTGATTTGCTTCTATTACTGTGTAAAACACATCATATTGTACTGGAATTTTGTAACTAAAACAAAAATATATCAGTAAACAAAGATTACTATTATTATTACTACTACTATCACAGATTTGTTCACAGTGGTGGTAACAGGAACCAAACATACAAAGCTTTTAATGTCCCTAAAAGCTCCCTCAGAGAAGGTTGTAGCAGTTTCATGTATAAACACACTGCCTAATGCTTCAGACACAGTTTATGACACTTTTGAGAAGACTTTGGCCAAAACATATTCATGATGGAGAGCTACATGCAGGGTGTTAAAGGGCGAAATAACCCCAAAGAAAATATTTCTTCTCAGATTTACAAGTATTTTTACTTGTAATCTCAGATGTCATGTACATTCAGTGATGTTTTTTTTTTTTCATTTTTGAAAGCAAACGAAAAGACTACATTTGAGTTGTAGAAACTGCAACCCCTGGTTCCTGTCACCACACTTAAATGTAGAACAAGTTGGTAAGTTTAACTACATTGCACCTCATATAAAACATTTAAATCACTTTCTACATCTTAATAATTACATAATTAGGTTATGCAGAAATTTTTAAAAATCAGTGGGAGTTCCTCTTTAACTCCCTAGTGAATGGCCTACTGTGTTCAGAAAAGCAGCTGTTATTGTAAAACTGTGCTAGAAACTGATGAAGGTAACTAGTTTTGCCCTCGCTTTGCCAAATAAATCTTGCCATGTTAAAATGGCCATCCAGTAAAAATGCTGCAGCCACGCCACTGTAACATTAGAACATGAATGAATGAGACTTGCTATGTATCACAAGCGTTACTATGCATATTTACATTCATTGTATTGTCTAGCAAGATTTACTGAACGCAGTGCTGTGGACAATTTGCTGTGCATTAGCTACATATTAAAAGATGCCGTAATGCGTACATTAGATAGCGGAAATTCACTGTAACATTATATAACACTGTATAAGCACACTTATGATATGTTTGTTACACCGTTTTACTCTGAAAGGCTAGGTGTTGGCCCTGTTAGCATAAGAAAACTTTATCTGGCTGTTGCCGAGGTAAAGCTAAAGGCAGTTCCATACAGTCTGGTTGCCAACTGCGTTATTAGGCATATTTTTCAAGCTATTGCTTAAAATGCTATTGCTCAAAATAACTTACTCTTGTTTCGCTGTGTTGGTCCAGGGTCATCTTCCCCTCCCCCTGCCAGTGTTCGTGCTCTAGTGTTGTAGCTGTTAGCAGCAGCGCTGTCAGCGCCGGCACATGCACTTTTTGCCATCCCATCCAAAACGATTTACTGCAGAAATCAATAAACTGTTGAACCCCCGCTCCTAATGGATAAGTTACTTATTAATGTCAAACAAATAATCATAGTATCTGACATAACTACTCAACATTGACAGAAAGAATTTAAACTTACCACACCCATGTACGGATTATTACATTTGGTAAGTCATTATTCTAATTAAAATACAAAACATAGTCTAATAGAAATCAGTAGAGTAGTCCAAGACAGAGACATAAGTGTATATGTTTAGAGTGCTATTTTATTCCATTATGTATACTGTCATGCTACTATATACTGTGTCCTGTGTTCTGTCCTGCTGTAAAATAAGAATATCTAGTCTGACATCTATGTAGGGTCATGTCAGACAGGCAAACAGTCAGACTAATAGAGTTAATGGTTATAAATAGAGTAACATTTTAATTTAAATGTAGTAGCCACTTTTCTAAGTTAGTAATGAAAAAATAGTGTCAGGACTAATGGAGGTTAATGTTACTGTTCTGGTAACAGGAGTTGCAGGAGGAAACGGCGTGTATGTTCCAGGAGAGGTGTTAGAACAGGAAGAGTTTTTTCGAGGTCACATTCCAGTCTTTTCACCATGATGCAATTCATATACCGGAAAGTAGAACACAAGATATAATAAAGAAAGAAATAAAACAAATTGAAATGAAAAGCTGAATTAAAAAAAGGATTTAAACATTTGAGTTTATAACGAAGAAACCATATTCACTTCACCTATTTAGCATTTCCAGCTAAACCTGTATTGCTTATCTAACAGAAGCAGTACTAAAATGTGAACTAGTAAATGACTAAGTTTGAGTTAGGCAAACCCTCAAAAAAGCTGTGATAGTCATTTTCTGATTTAAAGTCGACCTGTCCTTTAGTTTTTACAGTGTATGTAGGGTGTCATTAAATGATACGTGAATGACGTGAATGTAAAAAAAATAACATATATGAAAATACTTTTCTGTAGATGTTTTAAGCAGGTAATATCGACTCAAATAATGTATGCACAGTGGCTGTCTATTCAGCTTTACATAAGGACTTGGAAAACAAGGGAATGTACACATACTATGATCAAAATATTGATACTTAGCATGTTATTTTTTTGTTTATTTGTAACATAGGTTTTCACAGGGGCTGACTATGAGACAGGTCGACATGCTACAAGACAGACTGTCAAAAAGCAGTGCAACACTATGCAGCATGTCCAAAAAATTTGTGAAATTTGTGTGAGAAGCCTGAAAAGATACAGGAAAGCAAGGGGCCAGAGAGTTGGTGGTGCTGACATTGTGATTCATTTCGACGAAAGCAAATTCTGTCACAAACGAAAGGTATGTTTAGTGTTTGGACAAGGTGTTTGTGCACTTTAGAGTTCATTCTGCTGCCACGACACTGCTAACTCCAGTGACGACAATCATAACTACTCATTCACAGATCGTGTGTGTTTACAATTAAGGGAATATGGAACACCTGAGCAACCAGAATCTCCTTAGTTCACCCAACATGTGAAAAAAAAAAACATTATGGTTCATTACCTGAACAGTGCATTAGTTAGACATAATTATAGACTATGACTTAAACAGGACAACACATCTTCTACATCATAAATGTACATATGGCATTTGTCCATGAATTTTAGTGTACAACTGTTAGTTTAACATATTGGAAGAAACAAAACATAAAATGTAAATTGATGACTTTTGCACTGGCCACATTTTAAATGTATGTTTCAGTAAATAAACAGTAATAGTGTATTAAAATGAATAAAAAGATATACTCAGTAGAGGATGTGTTAACTTTTGTAGTCTATAAACTATCAACTTGTCCATTTAAGCTTTCACTTTATTTGGATAGTCCAGTCTGTAGCTGTAGATGTTTAGTAGATAGTCTATAGACTATCAACTTGTCCATTTAAGCTTTCACCTTATTTGGATAGTCCAGTCTGTAGCTGTAGATGTGTAGTAGATATTCTATAGACTATCAACTTGTTTCTAGTGCTATCAAAGCTTTGCTAGTCCAACTGATATATGTAGAATTCAGTAAGTAGTCAGGTAATATGGTAGAAATGATCATTGTGACATTATGTATCACACATGAATAGAAACAGGGACCTACTTACATGTTTGTTGACAGTTGATATTTAGTTGAATGCCTACTGATATTTGGTTGATATTGCAACATAACTGTACCTAAATAAATATAAATGAATTGAGCAGTTGTTGATATGTACCCTGCAGTCTGTAGATACTTTGGTGACAGTCATATTAAAATTTCTTGCATTCTTAGTTGATAATGATGCGTCTGTTGAAACACAGATAAATATCTATTCACATGATGTTGAGAATCAATTGATAAACTGGTTGATAACTGTCAACTGACAGGTTGTTGACAGTCTGTAGATTGTTTGTTGATTGTTTGTAGAGTGTCTAAAAGCGGACTATCCAAACAAAGTGTTACCGCCTGTGTTTGTAAGGCAGCATGTTTAGCATATACACTTGTGAATGTTGTTCCATGAAATGTATTTTATGTGTATGAATTGCATTTACCTGATAAAAAAGCATTCACAATTTTAAGTATTTTCACTTTCCATTGACTTTTAAAAAGTCGCTTTACCTTTAAATCTTAGCCTCCTACAGCCCCACATGAAATCCTAAGCCAGACAAACCAGTTCAGCTCAGACTGACATTTTGTGTGTTGTAGTGTAATCTGAGCAGAGAACTGAACCCTATAGGCGTGTCCTCAAAGACATTTTGTATACTTTCGTTGATTTCAATAAGAACAATGCACTGACTTCAGACATTAGCATATGGCAATATGCCAAAATTTGACACCACTGTCCATTAATTAAGTTCATCGCGTCTTTCCTGACGCCAACAGGAAAGAGTCTGACAAAGTTGAGCAAGCTGCAGGTGAAACAAGTGACTGTAGTCAACTCAAATCTATAGCTATGCAATTCAGTTTGTAGGATTAAGAACAGTTCACATTTAAATACATTCAGTCTAACTTTAAATGACTATGAAGACAGTTCATTAAGAATCTGTTTTTTTTCTGCTTCCATCTGTGAAGAACAGCAATCACCAGGAGCGTTTGTTTACAGCTATTCATGTTTCTTACTCCCACTTATTCATCAAGGTTGTGTACTATCAAGTCTGATCGTGAATTAAGTGCATGCAAAGTTCACGTCTTTTTTTGCTTTTCATCGGTTTCATCTTTGGCTTATCTGTACAATCAAATTTCTGGTAGGAGTGCACATAAATGTGAGCATAATAGTTTAAATGCTTGGAGTTAATTAACCCAAACTATTATCAACTTCATCTATAATACCTATAATGTATATACTACATGCCCATTCGGATAAACAAATGTTCCATGGTCCATTTAAAGACATAAATACAAAAAATAAACAATGCAAAACAAAGCTAGAGCAGAAGTCTCTCATATACTGAAATAATACAGTATTTAAATATTTGAGGAAAATAATCACACTACATCATATGTTATGGTACCATTTCACATGCTATTTGTTCCAATTGTCAGAATTTTAACACTATACAATTTTGTCAGTAGCACAATCAATAGCTCAAGACCTGCTGAATGCTTTCGTTTTTTTGGCTTCCTACAGAAACATTTTATTGGCTCAATACAGAAACATCTGCCTGAAGGGCGTGCTTCATGGATATTTAAATGAGGTGCTGGTAGGCTGGTTCTTGATTTCATGTGCTAAAGCTGATTCATCACTTTGCTCAAATCTTTGCTTGCAATGATATGTTTCATGAATCAGATGCCACGTAGTTAGTATATCATTAAAGGTGGTCAAATCTGTGCTGTTTTTTACACAACACTGAATAAGTTTGAATAAATATATCTGCACCACAAACAGCCTACAACAAATAAGCAATATGTTTTTGACAGATACAATTGCATGTCCTGCAAAAGCCCCTAACTCTAGTCATCAGCTGCTTTCTCTGATTTTAAGACTTTCTACCATAAATTAAACACTGAATATTATACATGTCTGTATGCAGGAGGAAAGGAACTAAAATACAGTGTTATGGAGCTATTGTTATAAACATTAAACAAGATTAACAAAACATGGTCATGTTTAGCATAGAGTAATGAGGAGTGGGGTAGATTAATTAATAGCCTGAGAGGATATAAGGTTCTGCCCAGTAAAATACAAAATACATGTTGTTCCACATAATGCCAGGACAGAGTGAAAGGTGCCAGGTGTCTAAAATAGATGCTTGTGAATTCCAAGCACTGAGACACGTCCAGTACAAAATTTCCAGTCCAACAAGTAGTAACTATTTTTAGAACTTACATTAACATTAACTTCTGTAGCTTGCATTACTACAATGGGAAACTATGCAGAACTGCCTTACCTCTTTAACTAAAACAAATCAAAGCACCACCAGTTTCTGCTCTGGAATCATGAATTATGCACATATATTGATTAGCAGAAAGTAATTCTGTGCTTGAAAGTTAATAGCCGCATGATGCTATTAGAAATTTCAAGTGAACATGAACATTCAAGTGAAATTTCAAGTGAACATGACAAATGGTGGTCTCCAATAGTCAGACATTAGCATATGGCAATGTGCAAAAATTCCACTCCACTGTGTATTAATTAAGTTCATCAACAGACAAAACATACTCTGATGCCAACAGGAAAGAGTCTGGCAAAGTTGAGCCAGCTGCAGGAGGAGACAGTTCATGAGGAATCTTTTTCTTTTTTGCTTCCATCTGTGAAGAACAGATAAATGGTTGTCTCCAATAGTCAAGTTATTTTTCTGAATCTGTATGTGTGCAAGAAATCTGAAATTATGGATTAGAACTGAGAAGACCAATGCTAAGCACTATGTTAGCCCAGTTAATTCAGCTTTGCAGCATATCCGGTTTGTGTTATCTTTTGCCTTAACTACAGGTCTCCACCACCCATAAAACCCCGGGAGAGCAGGACAAACCAGTTTATAGTCGGAAAGTATTCAAACATAGGTTCAGACTCGCTCCATTTCGAGAGAGAGGACTATAAACAACATTAGGAGAAAAAGCACAGTGAGTATTTGCATCTGAAAGAAAGAAATCACTAGTATCTGTTAACATTGTAGGGTCTGGGGAAGATTCAGGTGGTAAAAAGTGTGTATAGGTTTTTAATTTGTATACGTTTATGAAGAATGATGTTATTTCCTCATTTCTAGACTATGCTCGTCACATAAATAGCTGGTGTTTTTGCATATTTACAGATTTGTTGTTGTCTACTTTTGCAAACGCAATGACCTCGTTGGTGAATGCGTCTGAAGAGGACATTCCTCACAAATTTAAGAGGTAACAGAAGTTATTGTGTGTACACTTGCAAAAGTGTGTGTCCAAAATTGCATCTGTTGACAGTGATTTCTTCTCAAACTTTCTTACATTTACAATACCTATAAACAAATGGGGATTTAAAAAAAATACACTGAGATTAAGGCTGTAGGCTGAAATGTAGTTGTCAATATATATTGTGCAAAAAGCAATTAAGTGAATACAGACAAAAGATTTAAAAAACAGACAGAAACAAATATGAATGCCATAAAAAATAACAAGAATTTTTGGGGTCCAAAAGTCTGAGGCCACTGTGAAAAACTTTTTTATATTAAATTATTTTTTTAATTTAAACATATAAATAAACAACAGAAAATTTCTGAAAAAAATTCCAGAAAAAAAAATCTAACAATGCAGTGTCACGAGAAGGTAAATGACGAAGAAATGTTCATGATGTTGGGCTATTTTCGAGGCCGTCATTTAAATTTAAGCACAAAGACGTTGACCTTTGTACAGAAGTTTTTTAGTCATATCTCTTCCATTGAAGCACATGCTCAGACAACTTAGGTGGAGTTGATTTGCTCATAAGAGGCTTTTGCCCAAACTGAGTTTATGGCAGCTCGTGTGTCATTAAAGCAAAAGAGGGACCTACTATACCAAATACTTAGAAATTCTGAAAGCACTTTAAGCTGTAATCGTCACAAAACGTGCTATATAAATAAAATTATTATTATTATTATTATTATTATTATTATTATTAATCTGACCAGCAATTAAAACCTCATCAAAACATCAAAGTTCTGGTACGAATTCTGCCCCCCCTCCCCCACGTCTTGTGAATTATCAGTAGTTCTTGCACAACTACAGGTATGATTATGCTAGTTTAGGGCCCTAAAACAGAAGATTAGAATGTTACATGTTAGTAACCTCATATTCATCCAAAACAACTAAAACAAATGTATGTAAAATTTATTATTTTTATGTTTTATATAGCTAAAACAGCCTGGGGTCAAATTAAACCTAAATAACACTGATGCGTACAAAATGTGTATATCATATCCTCATGTAAATTTTATGTTTACCTCGCTGTCCCTTTAAACGGGGAAAAATGGTTAAATATAAAGCAAAAAAATTATGTCAATCATGTATTTAGAGACATTAAACATAGAGCCCAAATAAGGCATACATGTACATTGTTCTTCAGTTTTTTACATTATTTGAAAGTGCTTGTTGCCCATTACATTGTGTGTAAATTTCGTGATCAATGGACTAAAGGAAAAGGTCTTGTTCCATTGACTTACATTAAAAGTATAGCATGAAAATATGTTTTCCATTATACATTAGCTGTTATTGTTATTTTTTATTTAAAACTCATTAATGTCATTCTGAAATATTGAGAAAAGAAAAAGATTATGGGAAAAATAATTGTCCACTGTTCTTTCTTAGTAAACTGAATGAGCTGTTCAAAGATGCCATAGATGAGGAACCAATGTGTGACCCCCACAACCACAGAGAAGACCCTGGTTTGAAGTAAAAAGTCTTAAAAGTAACAAGATGAACTTCTCAGTTGTTAACTGCTGTCATTTTTAAGCAATGTGTTTCCTCATTTTATTAACAGAAAGATTTCAGATTCATCTACACCCATCTGTGTGACTATGAGGGGTGAGTCTATGGATCACCCATGCAGCTTCAAAGAAAGAGATGCTCAGGTTGATCCAAGGTACATGTAGTCTTTATGTTCTAAATGAAAAAAATGGACTGTGTAAAATTAATTTAGACTGTAAAATGTAGGAAAGGCTAATAATGAATTGAGGCTATTGTTGCCAGTTTTCATTACGTCATGCTCACTGAACATAGCAATATTAACTTTCATCCACCGCTAGCTGCATTAGGATTTTTAGCAGTCCCTTACTGTCACTTTTAAGCATTGTGCTTTATAGTCTGATTCATAGACAGAGACCAGAATCCTATTTATCCATGAGGAGTGAGCTATCTGTGGATGAAGAAGACAACCTTGAAGAGGAAAACACTTTCACTAACCTGAGGTAAAAAATATGTACACTAAGATTACACTGATAACCTAAGGAGAACTCCATAGTTGTTACCTACAGTCCCTTTCACACCATGTTGTCTGGTCTGGTTCACAGAAAGAGATCAGATTCATCTACACCCATTAGTTTATCTATGAGGAGTGAACAGTCTATGGATATTCCATTCAACTTCAGAGAAAGAGATTCTCATATTAACCTGAGGTAACTGATAGAGGATTTCATTAAAATAAAAACAATTAACTTTATTTTTGAATTCTTAAACCATTTGGTGTTAATATGGCCATGAATCAATGCACGTTAGTTGTGTCAGTGACCACGAGCATTATTAACCTTTCATTGCAAATTAGCTTTTTTTTAAACTGTTTTTACACACTGTTTATCATAGATGGATTAACAGAGAGAGACCCGAGTCACATTTATCCATGATGAGCGAACAATTCATTGAAGATTCAGACAGTTACAGAGGAGACACCACTGCTGACTTGAGGTAAAAATAGCTTAGATTAAGTACAGTACTTTGCAAGAGTCAGAGACCACCATTAACCTGTTTAATTTCCAGTCAAAACTGGAGGACAAGTCACAATGCTATGGGTCTGAAAGGATGTGTACTGATCAGGAAGCCTAACTTTAGAGATGGGGAAAAAGTATTCCTGTAAAATTCATTGAAGAACACACCAAATAATGGAAAAAAATCCTGACTTTGAACATATCTGAGGCTGTTTTGCTTCTTCTATGTCTGTTGAATGGGATTGTACATCTTTTACATCCTGATTAATCATATTTATTCCTGCTTATGTGTTTCCAGTCTAAGTCAAAAAAAGAGATTAACATTCAGTCGTGCATCTATGATGAGTGGTCACTCTATGGACTATTCAAACAGAGACCCTGAAAGTGATTCAAGGTAAAAGCAATTTAGAAACATTTAACAAAATGAAATGTTTCCTCATGACACTTCTGTTATATCACATAATAATCACTTATATTAACAAGGGAAACCATTTTCCATGCTTGATGCAGTACTTTTTACCAAAAAATACTGACAATGTACTTGTGTAAATGGTTATAATATTTCATTGCTTAAAGCATAGACTTTCAATGGACTCTTGTGCGTTTTGCTGAATTACATGCTAAACTAGCAAAGCACTGACTAGTATAATATTTATATAATTTAATACTTATAAATAAAAATATAATATTGTCATATTGTCACAATGACTCTAAAGGAAGACTGAATATGTAAAAATCAAACTATATATTTAAACATATATTTTGTATTTATGTATAAATACCTCATATCAGTTAATTTGTATGCTCATAGTATCCAACTGAAGAGGTCAGCAGTTTCCAGAGTCAAGAGTATTGATTCCATTTTCAAGGTTTGTATGCATGATATCAAACAAAAACAAGATCATTTTCATTTTAATGTTACTGTTTAATGCTGTAAAATATTCACTAGTTTGATTCTGTGCTGGTGCTTTATGTTTATGTTTAATCATAATAGTTTGTACAGTACTAGCAGTACAACAGTTCCTGAATATTATAGTTATTGAATGTATGTTACGTTTGTCACTAATCCATGATCAGAAGGTTGAGCTAAGAGTCATCTCTCTGGTGAAGAATGAGCTCAAGCGGTTCAGGAACCTGCTGAGTCCAGATTGCTCTGAGCGACAGATGAAGGAAGATGAGGATCAGAGTGATGTCAGAGAAGGAGCACTGAAGATCACACTGCATGTCCTGAAGAAAATGGAACAGATAAACCTGGCTACTATTCTACAAGCGAGTAAGAATCTTGAGTCACATGGTTCATTTCTTAAAGATGACAGTTGGCCTCAGTATTCAAGTAAATGTGAACATGTATGAAGCTGCTCATAGACATTGTGAATTTGTACCTTTAAAATGTTGATTAGTGAAAATATACAAATAAATCACATGCAGCCCAAAAGAATGATGTGTTGACAAATCTTGCAAATGCAGAAATCTAATTTTTCTTTGCAGAAATGGCACCTTTTTATCAGCGAAAACTGAAGTCAAAACTTAAAAAGACATTTCAGAGCATTAAAGAGGGAACTGCAAAGCAACAAAATTCAACACTGAATGAGATCTACACAGAGCTCTATATCACTGAGGATGGGTATGGAGAAGACAATAATGAACATGAAATGAAGCAGATTGAGGAGATATCCAGGAAAAGAGTAACACAAGAAGCAGCTATAAGATTGAATGCCATCTTTAGCCCCTTACCTGGTCAAGATAAGCCGATCAGAACTGTACTGACTAAAGGAGTTGCAGGAATTGGAAAAACAGTCTCAGTGCAGAAGTTCATTCTGGACTGGTCAGAAGGAAAAGCAAATCAGGATGTCCACTTCATATTTCCACTTCCTTTTAGGGAATTAAATTTATTCAAAGGGAAAACATTTAGTCTGAAGGATCTTCTTCATCAATTTTTCTCCGAAATGGCTGAGTTGGCATTAATAGGCTGTGATTCCTATAAAGTCTTGCTCATCTTTGATGGTCTGGATGAGTGTCGGCTTCCTCTAGATTTCCAAAACAATGAAAGAGTGTGTGACATTACAAAGAGAAGCTCAGTGGATGTGCTGCTAACAAACCTCATCAGTGGGAATCTGCTTCCTTCTGCTCTTCTCTGGATAACCTCTCGACCAGCAGCATGTGGTCAGATCCCTCCTGAATGTGTTGACCTGGTAACAGAGGTACGAGGGTTCAATGACATTCAGAAGGAAGACTACTTCAGGAAAAGGATCAGTGACCGGAGCCTGGCCAACAGAATCATCACACACATAAAGTCATCAAGATGCCTCTACATCATGTGCCACATACCGGTCTTTTGTTGGATTGCAGCCACTGTTCTAGAGAGAATGCTGAGTCAAGCAAAGAAGCAAGAGATCCCCAAGACTCTGACTCAAATGTTCACACATTTCCTGATCTTTGAAACCACCCAGTGGAGTCAGAAATATCATGGAACACTGAAACCTGATTCAGATCAAATTAAAGAGAATATTCTGGCATTGGGAAAACTTGCTTTTCAACAGCTGGAAAAAGGCAACTTGATGTTTTATGAGGAAGATCTGAGAGAGTGTGGCATTGATGTCAGAGAAGTGACAGTGTACTCAGGAGTGTGTACACAAATCTTCAGAGAGGAGTTGGGGCTGCAACTGGGGAAGATATACAGTTTTGTGCATCTGAGTGTTCAGGAGTTTCTTGCTGCCTTATACGTGTTCATGTTATTCATCACCAGTAGCAGGAAAGAGTTTGAAAAACAATTTCCTGGATTTGTTACTTCCATTCACAAGCCAACAATGTCTGATTTTCTCAAGAGTGCAGTGGACAAGACCTTACAAAGTGAGAATGGACACCTGGACCTTTTCCTCCGTTTCCTTCTGGGTCTCTCACTGGAGTCCAACCAGACTCTCTTGCAAAGCCTGCTGATACAGACAGGAAGCAGCACGCACCAAGATGAAACAGTTAAATACATCAAGAGAATGATCAAGGAAACCCCATTTCCAGAGAAATCTGTTAATCTGTTCCACTGTCTGAATGAACTGAAGGACCATTCCCTAGTGCAAGAAGTCCAAATGTACTTGAATAAAAGTGGTAAAAATCATCTTACCACAGTCAGCCTGTCTCCAGCTCAGTGGTCAGCTTTGGTTTTTGTGTTGCTGAACTCAGAAGATGAGCTGGAGGAATTCAACCTTAGTTATTATGATCCATCAGAGGAATGTTTCCTGAAACTGCTTCCGGTGGTCAAAGCGTCCAGGAAGGCAATGTGAGTATATGAAAAAATATTTTATTTTCATAAAACTCCGAAAATAAGTTCATATTAGAATAGAAAACTTAGATAAGAGACATTTGAAATGCATGGATGTACCAGAAGATAATTCAGAGTGTATTGTTAATAAAATTAAATACCATTATATTTTTTCCAAATATATTACAGTATGAAATGATAATTAAGTTATGATTAAAGTTAATGAACCCATGCTTTCTCCATGCTAATGTAACGTCTTGTACTGTAAATATGGTTGGTTGGACTGTTTGCACTGTTTACATTTTTGTAAATTACAGTAAAGGCCATATTCATATTTCAAACATTAAATAGATGCTACCCGTATTTCCAGACAGGAAATGTCATATATATTAAATTTTCTACATGCATCAGCAAATAACAACATATATCAATATTACAGGATAGTGGTACAGACAATATATTCCCCAGACCTCCTTTGCACTTGACCAATGCAATTTCAGGTATTCCATGGCAACTGACAGAATGCCAAAGCACACCTGATTTTTCATGTCAGTTAACAATCAAGATCTGACACTGAAAACTGTGCAGAGCAGAATCACTACACTATTTTTGGCTAAACTTCTGACAAAATCAGTAAAATAGATACTGCATTTCAGTGTGGAGAAAATGCAAGAATGCCAGATCCACAAACACAAGCCTTTTTTTCTCTGAGAGCTTTAATAAATAATATTACTTATAATAATTAATTTTATATAACTATGTAAATTATATAATTATTAATATTTTATACATGTCTTAGGTGATATTTACTTGTTGCAATTAATCATGCAGGTTGTTCAATAGTGTCATTATCTTGTCTAACATTTTAATATTTCTTTGACAGCCTGAATGGTTGTAATCTCACAGAGAAAAGCTGTGCAGGTCTGGCGTCAGTTCTCAGCTCAAACTCCTCAAATCTGAAAGAACTAGACCTGAGTACAAATAATCTGCAGGATTCAGGAGTGAAGCTGCTCTCATCAGGACTGGAGAATCCACACTGCAAACTAGAGATATTGAGGTAAGACTATATTTTTTACACATTATGTTCACAAGCATTGTGGAACAATATGCTGGTCAGCGATTATGTCTAGTCCTGGATTTGATTTTTGTGTTCAATGGAGGATCTCTATTCAGAAACCAATGTAGTTCAGCACCAGGCTAAATCCCTGTCTGTGAAATGGACCCAATAAGAATAGTTCACTTTTTAAAAATCTTAAGTAAATTTTTCAATTAAGTAGCACAGTATAAGCAAATGTTTAGCATGTATATGTAAGAGAGAATCTGAGATGTGTAAGTTTCTTGTTTGAGTTGAAAATGTTCTGCTTTTGTTTCTTTCCCAGGCTTTGTGGCTGTAGGCTCACAGAGAAGAGCTGTTTAACTCTGAGTTTCACTCTCAGCTCAGACACATCAAGTCTAAAAGAGCTAAACTTGGACAATAATAATCTGCAGGATTTAGGAGTGGAGCTGCTGTGTGAAGGACTGCAGAATCCACACTGTAAACTGGAAAAACTGGGGTGAGATCATGACTCTCATCGTCTTTGTGCAACTACACACACACAGAGTACTTGTACAAACAATTTGACTAATATATCCATGCCTTCTCTCTATAGGCTGTGCAACTGCAACATAACACATGAAGGCTGTGTTGTTCTGGCTCCAGCTCTGAAATCAAACCCCTCACACCTGAGAGAGCTGAATCTGGGGATGAATCAAATAGGAGATGCTGGAATTAAGATGCTCTCTATTCTACTGGAGGATCCACACTGTAAACTGGAGAAACTAGAGTCAGTAGTGCTTGTTGTCCACACTAAACTGCTTGTGCTGACAGAGACCCACTTTTTGTATCAGCGAAATGTCACACTGTCATGTTAAATTTTCATATATTTGTAACAAATTATTTTACTGCATTTTGTTTTCTGAAATAGTATGCATTCTCTTTACAGGCTATTTAACTGCAATATTACAGAAGAAGGCTGTACTGCTCTGGCTTCAGCTTTGAAATCAAATCCCTCTCACCTGAGAGAGTTGGACCTGGACCACAATAATCCTGGAGAGTCAGGAGTGAAGCTACTCTCTGCTCTACTGGAGGATCCACACTACAAACTGAAGAAACTAGAGTAAAGTTCATTAAATAAAGTTTCATTAATTAATTAATTGTTTCACTTACACAACCACTAACTTGCCATTGAATGTTATGTTGAAGGCTATGTAAGACAAAATAGTAATTTTTATATTTATCACTTAACCATGATCACATTGCATATAAAAGCTCAGAACACATGTGTATGATTGTAGTAGATAGTACATTAACCTACCTTAATTTCTTGATGCTAAACAGGATGCATTTTGCTCATGTCTGTTGTGTTAACTGTCATAAGTCAAAAGTTTTTTTTTGTTTTTCTCTATTATTTATATATAATTGCACAGTTTCATGATTAATTGCATTGACAGCTACAGAATTCATGATTTATTCACAGTTACATTAATATACATTCTGCACTGACATGCTTGAGTCTGCATGTTCATCTTTTTTATTTTAATTTGATGTCAGCCAAAAAAAAAACAAAAAACACAAAAACCATAGAAACATATATAAAAGTTTATATTCTGTTTGGACCCATTATAATAATGGATTCTCTAAACTGTGTAATTACATGTTAACAATGCATGTAACAACAATGGCAAACAAGCTTGTGATAAACTATTATAGATGGATTACAGTGTAACTTATACAAATAGACAAGTATCAACTTCAGTTTTTATTCATGTAATTTCACAAGTGCATTTTGATAGTTGCAACAGCTAATTTTGTTTTTTGTAATTATGCATTTCCAACTTTCCAAGACTTTTCTGATTGTAACAGGAGATGTAATTGTCGACATTATGAGTAATACTTACACTGCTGATTGTTTTCTTTATTCTCTGCTTTACAGCTTCTACACCTGATCTTGTATGAGCCTCAAGGAAAGGGTCATGCAGCTGCCTAGAGATGTAACCCACCAACTATCCAGGAATACAACCGATTTTCAATTTAAATTTTAGAAATTTAGCATTTGTATTGCATGTGGAATTATTCATTGATTGTGATCAGTTATCCCCTTAAATGCAATGGGCCCACTGGTGGACCTAAAGATTTATTACACACTTCTATAACCTAAGAATAGCTTAACCAGTTTGCACTGAAGTCCATGTAGTTACTGAATAATAAGTATGTAATAAGACATTAAAGGGTTAAACAAAAAAGTTGTACCAAGACAAAAATTTGGAAACCATTATTTTGAATGGATTTGGGTGTGACATTCTGGACAACATCTGCCAGCGCTTAGCGACTCAGAGCACTGTTCAATTACTCAGTGTGTCATAGTGCGCCATGCAGCATTTTACCATAACCAGATTAAATTAAAGCTATAGTACATTACATGTGGCTTGAAATGCACACAGAGAAAGGCAACCAGTCATTTAGGTAATCAGATAAATGAAATGGTAAGTTTCAGATGTTCAGCTTGTATATTTCAGCTTGAAAATAGCTGGTTTGTGAAGAGGTAGTTAACTGATGCCAAGCATGATCTGTGATGTTGAAAGCTTTATTTCATTACATTTTTAGGAGTAGAGTTGAACCTGATGATTATTGGTTCTCCCTGCCAGCCATTCTATTGCAGAGCGCTGCTGCATGACACTATGTGACGCTATGCTATGCAGAGCAGCACGTCCAGTATGCATATTTTAGGAAAGCCTCAACCTAAAACAAGTGGACATAGTATTTTAGCTGTGCATTTTGATGGATGAAACTCAAAAAGGTCAAAGTCACTTGCATTTAATGATGCTATTCTTGCTAAAGCTGACATAATCCATTTTATCTGAAGATTGTAGGAAAATGAAGAATGATTCTTACATTCTTAAAGAATGTTTCTTGGGTAATACTGTTGTTTTATGCATAAAAAATAAGTGCTATTAAAGCAATAGTTCTACCAAAAAGGTTTGATGTGAAAAAAAGTGAAAGCAGTCCCCTGTTAGCAGAAAAAAATGTTTAAAAAGAAAAATGTGAATGGTCAGCTTGCTTTAATCCTTTGATACACCAGTTAACATTTTTGGTTTATTCTTTTTAAGCACTAGCTCAGCAGAGAAAGAAAACAATTACTTGTTGATGACCTGTTGCACACAGTGAAACCCCTTGCACTTGCATTGGTGCATTTTCTTCTTTCTTTATGTCCCAGAGCTACAACCACATTTAATTGTTCAGTGAATATTACTCATTAAGTGGCATTAACTGAAATCAGTCTTTATAGTCCTGTGGACTAAATTTGTGCCATTCAAGACTTTCTACATTATGTGATTGAGCTTTCAAACAAGAAAAAGAAACTCATTATATTTTTCAAATATAATTAATTAATATATATATATATCAATAATTAAAAATGCAGATCATACCGGATCTGTTAAGAGATTGCTAAGAGCTGTAACATGTGTTTTGCCTGTAATATGGCACAAGAAATGCAGTAAGAAAGGTTCTTATTGAATTAGTTGATGCTCTTGTTCCTGTGTACTTTCATCTGCATTGCAGTATTTAAAATTGCCATTTGTTTAACAGTTAGGTCTATTGTCCACAGATGGTAGTGATGTGTTATTAAGATATGCTTGTTTTTCATTTTAAATCAGATTAAATTCACTGAACTAAGCCTTTTTTTAAAAAGTGTAATTATGTTCAATAGATGATAATGATGCAAAAGTAAGGCATGATTCGTTTCTACTTAAAGTCTATCAGTAGTTGTGGAATATTTTATATATCTAAGTATTAATTCTAAATTATGCTGACTGCCTAAAGAAAATGTTAGCATACACAAATACACACAATAAATGGACCAAGGTCTGAACAACAGAGTGGTGTGTATGATGATTTCTGATGGTGAAAGAATATATAAATATTCTGCATGTATTTACATGTAATTACATAGTACCATTTAAGCTATTAGTCAGTATGTATACTTTACATGACCAGAAAGGGCATATAATATATATATATATATATATATATCTATATATATATATATATATATATATATATATATATGTGTGTGTGTGTGTGTATCCATATGGACAGAATGTAGTAAACAGTTCTGGAAAGAAACCTGCTGCACCACAACTTTATATTGGCTGAATGGGCTGTAGGCAGTCAGGGTACAACAGCTACATACACACATTTTCCCTGTGATAGTAGTTACCTTTATACATTATCAATGAAAAATGTTGACATTTGTTACAAACTATTTTATGTGCTATATATTGCATCACTTGGTTTCTCATTTTAACACCCTTTTTTCTTTATATGTGTAAAGATAACAGAATCATATACTACAGTTTATATATTTCAGTTTCAGTTCAGACATTACATCTGAGGATTGCTGACATGAAAGAATGTGCTTTGCAAATTCACACAATTATCAAAGAGTGCTCTCCATCTGGTGGCAGGGTTGTCATGATGAACTGACTTTGTGTGGCTAATGTTTTGTTTGTTTTAGTTTGCACAGGTGATAAAGTGTTGTGAGAAGTGCTTTTGCTGTTTTGAGAACTGTATATAGAATGCTGAGAATGAGATTAGTGTTTCAAGAAATGCATGTAAACAATTGAGAAAAAATGTACATAACAAAACTTATTCAACTGGAATAGTCAGTGACAAAAGCATCATAAATAATCAGTGAGTAGGTGTTTGTGTGAAAGCAAAGTTCCTGTCTGCTGGCATTCTTTAATGTTTGTTTAATAATCTTGCAGTTACTACACTTACATACATCTTGTGTCACATACAAGCTTAACTCACTGAAATTAACTGCCAACGTCAAAGCATACAGGCCCAGTGTTGACTTCTGCTGGCAAAGAGTTACTCATTAAGTGGCATTAACTAAAATCAGTCTTTATAGTCCTGTGGACTAAATTTGTGCCATTCAAGACTTTCTACATTATGTGATTGAGCTTTCAAACAAGAAAAAGGAACTCATTCTCCACTCCTGTTCTTGATTTCTTGAAGAAAAGGAGTGGAGACTTTGTCAAGTAGAGAAGAAGTTTTTAATGTGCGCAGTCTTGTACCAAGCAAGTCTAACTAAGCTTACAATAAGATAGACTTAAATAGTCAACCATGTAAACCACAACTTCTTGTGGTCCTTTTGTGTAAATGACCCAGAACCCACCTACTTGATGGGTGACTGCCTCTACCTTTGTAATTACAATAGAGGTGTTGAGGCCTACCCAGGAATTTAAAGTCTCCCCCATCTAGGAGCCAGGATGTCTCAGAGATATCCCTACAACAAATGGCATTGCTAGATTTGGGAGCTATAGATACCAGATATAGACCAGATATAGACCAGATGCAACATAGGCTAACCATTGAAGGTCATTATATGTATATCACCCAAGAGAGACATACAAAATGCAAAGAAGGTTCAAGAGAAGTTACAAAGTTAATAAAAGCAAATAAAGGAAAATAATATTTAACACCAGTTTGGAAAAATACTTAAAAGGGCAAGTGTCCTCTTAAGCAGAGTGACTGGTTCAACTAGCACTAGCTAGTTGAAAAAAGTATGTGTGTGTGGGTGTGTGAGAGAGAGAGAGCGAGAGAGAGAGAGAGAGAGAGTGGTAAGAACAAGTGTGCTACACCTCCTCTTTAGGTTCTTTAGAGTCTAAAGCAGGACTAACCACAAGAGTGAAACTCTCATCAGTTTTTTGTTGTGTGAACAGGCTAATAACAGGGTAACACAGAGCATCCTAGGACAAACTCGCAGTGAGTATCTGAATCCGAAATGTAATTTGTTATGAATCTAACATTCATCTTAATCATCTTAACATCTTACTTTTTTTTAAAAAAAATGTGAGCTAAAGGACTATATTTTCGTGTTTCTGCTTTTTTGGATTGGTTAACCACAACCTTCTACACAAAAGGAAATAATATATAATGAAGTAAGTGGGTTAAATATTGTTCTTAAGATTAGTCTAAGGTAACTTAACAAAATTCATCATTAAGTGAAACTAAAAGGTTTTAGTTTCCAAATTATCACATGACTACAATTGAATCTTACGCTCTCATAAAAACAATGCATTCCTTTCACCTTATTTCCTTTAAGTAGTTCCATGAAGGCTCAATTCATTATTTAGCATTAGAACAGCAAAAATTTACACTTAGGTCAGATAAACACTAGCAAGTGTAAGATAAAGTGTGATAAGCTTCACAGCAAACAAATCAATACAGTTTATTAATTATGATTACATACACTCATTTTATCAGGTACAACTACTATACAGATGTACTTTGTGGGTTTACAGATACTAACTGTGATACATCTGTTGCTGCAATGCATCAGCTGCCCTCTACCCCTTTCATTACCACAGGACCACCACTGACCAGATAATATTTGGGTACAGATCATTTTCAGCACTACAGTGGTGGTGGTGGTTTGCTAAACAGGTGAAACTCATGAGTATTGTGATACGATCAGTGATCAGTGATGGGTATTGTGGTGTAAGCCACAAAATAGGTCAAATACTGTACAACATTTTATTTAATATAGTCTTTTTTCCCAGACTTCAGCACTAGGAGTATATACAGTGCTCATGGGCAGTATTAATTTCCAGAAGTGTTTGTGAATGGTGTACACATTACATGTATTTTACCATTTATGGCCATGTCAGACAGGCTATATAGTTATATGTAGTGAGAAACAACATCTGTGTGGGAAAAAAAATGTATTGGTAATGCTTTATTTTAACAGTCCCTTAAGTTCTAGACTTAACCAGATAAGTGGGCTGTACTTACTCCACAGTAGCTTGTAATTATTTTGGGTCAAAAGTATTTGATAGTTTAAGGTATTGTGCACAAAATACAAAGAGTCTTACACAAAGAATGTGAACCAGTTTATTACCTATAAACAAAACTAATTCTGGACTGTAAAAGAAAGCAGTCATTCTTATTATAGTTTACGGGGTTCTTTCCATTTACGTCAGAAAACTAAGTACTTTGTACTTTGTGCTATCATTTTAAGCCATATAGCTACCCAGTGATTGGAGGTGTTACAGATTAACTTTTATGCTTAAAAATGAAACACTACAGTAAAATATTAGCAGGTAGAACCTTATTACTCTAAATAATTTTAGTATATTTCATTAGATCTTTTATCAGCTATATAGCGAGACACTGTTAGTTAGTTTATTTTAATACACTCTCTTGGTACTTACTACCATGTTACCAATCTTAATCTAGTATTGTGGAGTTTGTGCGTCATGGGTATCTGGTTTATATTTAGAACGTAAGAGAATGTGAAAGAACCAAGATTACCAAGATATTTTGGTTTGTTTTAGAGTGAGAATGAACTTTCAGTTTTCTCTGTTGAACTTTGCCAAGTTAGTCAATCACAGCCTCATGCATATTGCAGAACACCCCCCCTGCCAAGAAAAACTAAAGTACAATATATGTCCTTGAATCCAAAATGCATGTGTTGCATGTGTTTTTTGGTCATTTTAGTTGAGGCTTTTTTTCCTATACATGATGCATCAAGATTGTAAGGCACTCACTCTAAAAATCACAACTTCCTTCTATGAGTCTGTCGCTACTATGTACCAGCTATGGTTATTATGTAGCTGGTTGGTGCTGCTGTTTTCAGCCAGCTGGTGCTGCTTTTTTGTTGCACTGTACAACACAAACTGAAACTTTTGTATAAAAACCTAAGGAAGTAATTTGCTTAACAGGTAACATCTATACGAAATATCCATTATAAACATTGCTAAACAGACTGGTTTGATTGATTTATTTTGCAAAGATTTTTTTTCCTGGAAATTAAAAAATGTCAAAGATAGCTGGAGATCTATAGCAGTATTGTACAGATTGATTAACATCCATACAGTTTAGTATCTATATGTTTTATGACTTTTAGAGCAATAAAGAAAGCCAGAAATTAGTGTCTAATAAAACTGTGAGAATTCTAAACAGAATTTTTTTATATTTTGAGAACAGAAAATGGAAATCACAGACCAGTTCCATTTCTTCATTGATTACCCATAGCAGTACTGCTGCTTTGCACCAAGGTGAATTATCTACATTGTTAATTTTTCTGTGTTTGAAGGTTCATGGGTCATATCTGTTAGATGACAAATTTCCTCAAAAATGGCCTTGAGGAAACAAGATGCAAAGAAAATCGAGAGGTGAGGCAGTAGGGGGCTTTGTGGTCAGCATAAAAGTTTTCACATTCGTCAGTACCAACCTATCTTGTTCGATAATGCTTTTTTTTATTTTAGTCTGAATTCAGAAAAGAGATCAGACTCACCTGAACCCAGCTGTGTGTCCACAAAGAGTGACCTGTCATTGGGCAATCAGTTACACTTCAGAGAGGGTAAAAGTTCTGCCGAGTTTAGGTAGGTATAATGTCAACTCTGTGTAGAAAAAGAAAATGTAAAGATGTCTTTTTCATCTTACCCTTTAGAAGAGCAGATAACTACACAAATATCATTCTCACATTTATTTATTTAAATTTTATACACAGTAAAACTATTACTACTTTAAATTTAAACTTTTAAGTATTTTTAAGTCCAAAAGTCTCAGCCTGAAAAAAGATGAAAAAGAAGGCTATTCCTTTCAGTCCTGTCTGATTACCTTTGTGTTGCTCTTGGGTTAAAAGTGACCCAAAAAAGTATGTAACAAATGCTATACAGGATGTACGTATGGATTTACTTAATACTGAAATCACATGATGGATTAGGAAGCCCCAGCTATATGGTCCCCTGTGTTAAAGCAAAACATGCACTAATGATTCTAAACAAGGTATAACCTACATGAACCTTTTCATTTCACATCTGATCTAAAATGTTACATTATAGCCCAATTAAGACCAATCTATTTTTTTGCAAGATTATATAGTAGAGTGAGAGGGATAGATATATAATACATATAGAATATTGACTGAGAATGTTGATTCACTTGGTGTTTTGTGTGTGGGTAAGAAATACATTATTTCCTTTATAATTTATGTAGTTATGTAGTTATTATTCTTTTTGCTGTGTTTTTCTCCTTCTCTCTGCAGGCTGCAATGTTGTAGTTGTACAGAGGAAGGCTGTACTTCTCTGGTTTTAGCTCTGAAATCAAACCCCTCATACCTGAGAGAGCTCAATCTGAACTGGAATAAACTAGGAAACTCAGAAGTGAAGCTGATCTCTGATATACTGGCAGATCCACTCTGCAAAGTAGAGAAACTACAGTGAGTTGCTGACTTACAGAGATGTAAAACAATAGCTTAAACACATTGAAACAAGTCAAAGACAATACACACATTACTACTAATTACAGTAGTAATTAGTAAAATACTAAATACAGTAAAATACAAGATGGAGTGCTTGTCATCTGTGTATTTCTTTATTTTTAATATTAATAAATATCATTTTCTTCAGAAATAAACCTAGGTTTAAGGTGTAGTCTCTTTCTGCATGACCCCTAGTGGCTATTCTGTCAATGAAAATGGAAATCTACTTTAATATTTTAATTAATACAATTAAATAGCATCAGATTAACTATAACACTGATGGTGAAACTCTGTGTTCAGCTGTAAGCAAAGAGGGTTGAAAGGGGAACTGTGAGAACTTCCTACTGTGAAAACCTTCTGCATTTTACAGATTGCAAAATGGACAGCACATCTACAGCTTTTTTGATACAAAAATACCAAGTCCTGTTTTTTTCTCTGCCAGAAGAAAAATGCATTTCTACACAATAAAAACACTTTTATGCATTCTGAATTGCTCACTCACCTTTGAAGAGGAAAATTTAGTTTCCTTCTTGTTTTGATTGGCCAATGGGAAAATTACTCTATTGAAGTGTGTGCAGTGCTATGAGTTACTCACACACCCTGATTACATAATGTGTTTGTGTGTATGCTTGAAATGGCAATGTTTCTGAACATTTATTTTCTCCCAGGCTTTTTAGTTGTGATCTTACAGAAGAAAGCTGTGCAGCTCTGGCCTCGGCTCTCAGGTCAAGCTCCTCAAATCTGAGAGAACTAGATCTGAGTAACAATGAGCTGCTGCAGGATTCAGGAGTGGAGTTGCTCTTTACTGGGCTGGGAAATGCACATTGTAAATTTGAGATACTGAGGTGAGATTATTGCTTTCTCCACTTTCAATGCAAAAACATAAACACATTTTGAAGGTATCTTCCCATCTATTGACAATTTCTATTACTGTTTTATTTCAGCTTGTTGATGGCTGTAGAAAGAGGTGATTTAATGCAGGGCCTTACCTTGGGCAAAGCCCAGGGTTCCCAATAACCTAGGGACCTCTGATTGGACTTTTTTTAAATGAGATTTATCTCCCTGGGCCTACTCATTCAAATGCAGAAAAAAATATTAATTAAGCGGAATATTTTAGGATAATTACATTTGATTTATTTTTTGTCAGAACTGTCACTATATTATGGCCAATCAAATAATTACACTTTCCACAAAACTGCCTTCTTATCTCAGCCCTCCAATCACTGCTTAGTAATCGCTGCCATCTCCCATAGCCTCAAACATTCAGTTCATATCAATGTGCCAGTTTTTGAATTTGAAACTCCAGTTGCGGTTAAAATGCAAATGGGGATGTTTAAAAGTGTCCTGTAGAGTATGTTATTTACTACTCATCCAAAGCAGAAAAAAAGTGATCTTTTTTTTTTTTTTTGCAAATTTGGTAACTACAGTGCTCTTTTACAACAAAAGGTGAAATTGGTTTATCACATATCACATATTGAAACATAAACAGACAGTCATTCTGTGAGGTAAGTGGGTGCTTTGAAGTCATTTAGAAACTTAAAAACTAGTAGTAGAAGGTACACATAACCAGTGCAGTTCTTTCAAAATGAGAGGTATACAGGATCTATTTTTGTTTTTGTTAGGATCCATGCTGCTGCATTTTGTAAAAGTTGAAAAGACTGTATTGTTTTCTTAGGGAGGCCACTAAAAAGAGCATTACAGTAATCATCTCTGCTTGTATAATACATTAACAAGTTTCTCTGCATCTCTCTGAGACATGTAACATGTACAAAGAGAAAAGCAAAGCTCTAAAACTGTGGGACTCCACAAGAAATGTTACATTTTTGATGAATGATTTCCCAGTGAAATCAAGAACTGTCTATGCATATATAATTTAAACCATTCTATAACTGTGCCTGAGTAGCCCACTCAACCATCAAGACAGTAAGAGAAGCTGCACTAAGATCCAAAAAGACCAAAATAAAAGGATTTGTGCATCACCACAAAGCCTGAGGTCATTCACAATATAAATGCGGTCTCAGATTAGAAGAAAAACCTGCTGGGATTTTCTAAATAACTAATAATAAGAAAAAAAATCACTTGAGAAGACTACATATTGAAATTAATAATACAGTAGTGTCACTAAAAAGGTTAATTGCAAATACATGGCAGTCATTTTTCTCACCTGCCCTGCACCTGTCTGTCTTACTGAATGCACAATTCTGTAGTTTTCAAGAGCAGCTTCAAGTAAAATTGCTGTGCCATTTCCATTTAGCTGTGTCTCCATTAGAAACAAAATCAAGCTTATACACTTTAATGAGATCTTGAATCAGAAGTTTTTTGTTACTTAGTGACCTTGCATTGAGTTTAATTTACTGCTCACTACACTACATATTTGGTGGGGACTTGTCTTTTGTTCTACCCCTTCCTATGTTTTTAATTGACTCTAATGGCATTCCTGGAGTTCCTGTCAGGGTATTGTGGGAATTGTTTGTACTCTCCTTAATGTGCAGTTTAGGCATGTTCTCCCCTTCATAGCTAATAAAAGCTTTGGTATTACATATAATGGCACAATTTAATATGCTGGAAGCTTTAATTTAAGCTTTGTGCTGGAAGTTCCTAACTGGTGGTGGTGGTGTGTGCACCTTCATTAAAAAAAGTTGTTTGTTGTTGAACACAGAACTGAACACTATAACTAGACGCATAGGGCCCATAAACACCTGTAGCCCCAGGGCTCACAAGCAGGTTAAAACACCCCTGGCTGTAAAGACATATTTGTCACATGGAATACAAGTGAAAACTTTTAGTCATATATAAATATATGTTTTTTCCTGACCTAGTATGTGCTTTGTATCTTTAGTCTACATGAGTATGTGTGTGTGTGTGTGTGTGTGTGGTTGTTCTGATGCACTGTAACATGCTGAATTAAATTGAATATATTTGTAAAAATAAGACACAAAATGCAGCCTGTACAAAAGATGTTATAATTCTCCCTCAGACTGTGTGGTTGTAATTTAAAAGATAAAAGCCGTGCAGTTCTGGCCTCAGCTCTCAGTTCAAACACCACAAGTCTGAAAGAAATGGACCTGAGTGAAAATGATCTGCAGGATTCAGGAGTGAAGCTGCTCTCTGCTGGACTGGAGAATCCATGCTGTAAACTGGAAATGCTGAGGTGAGATAATCTATTTTTCATTGTAGCTCACATTGTAGTAAACTGTTAAAAAGGGCTATGCATAGATGCTCAAACAAACCAATTCACAGTCACACCCCCTGTCTCTGGCTTTCCTACACATACATAGATCTCAATCTCACATATACTGTAAAATATGAATTCATTGTATGTTTGTCTCCTTGACCCTACTTTGCTATTTTTGTTTTTGTGTGCATATTGTTAATGTAGTTGTAGTTATCTTATTTTAGTTTATTATGTGATATTCGTTTTTGTTTGTTTATCTGTGTGTTTGTTTGTAAAGGCTGTAAGTAAGAATACATTTTCTCCTTTTCTCTGCAGGCTGTGTAAATGCAGTATTAGTGAAGAAGGATGTGCTGCTCTGTTTTCAGCTCTGAAATCAAACCCCTCACATTTGAGAGAGCTGAAGCTAGATTATAATAAACCAGGAGACTCTGGAGTGAAGCTGCTCTCTGATCTACTGAAGGATTCACACTGTAAACTAGAAAAACTACAGTGAGTTACTGACTTAGTGACTATATTCATAAGTTTACATCAATGCACAAAAAAAGAAGTTGAATATTTACTTTATCTTGGGTAGATGTGCATCTCCCTCTCTCTCTGTCTCTCTCTCTGTCCATCCCCCACACTCACACATGACTAGTCTGCCTTCTCCTGAGATGCTAAAGTAAAAATATAATATTTTAAAGCTGCTAATAGATGAAAATTGATAGATATAGAAGGAAAGTGAGTTAAAAATTTCTGTTGCATAAAAACAGCTGCATCTCTACTTATCTTGTGATTTAATTTCAAGCTCACTTGGTGTGTGTTTCTGAGAACCAGTGTGAAATATGCTTACAAAGTGTAGACTGGCAGCATTGATCATTTGACTCTTGCATGTTTGTGTTAGAGGGAAAGAGATGATTTTGTACACAGTGGATTGTTTATATAGTTATGTATTACTTCTTTTGCTGTATGTGTTGAGTTTTTCTGCTCCTCTTTGCAGTCTGCAGTGCTGCAGTATTACAGAAGTTGGCTGTGCTGCTCTGGTCTCAGCTCTGAAATCAAACCCATCTCACCTGAGAGAACTGAATCTGAATTGCAATAAACCAGGGAACTCAGGAGCAAAGCTGCTGTCTGATGTACTGAAGAATCCACACTGTAATCTGAGGAAACTACAGTGAGTTACTGTCTTACAAAGACATAAAATAAGACTTATATCTTGATGCTTTAAAATGTATTGTGTATACACACACACCTGAGCTAAGAGGAAAAGAGAACTACCACTCAAAAAGAGTGCCAGAAAGACCTGGAAGCATCACAGCTTTCATTTACAATTTAAGAAGGTTTTACTGTGTATTCAGCAATGAACTAAAAAATGACCTTTTAGATAGAATTAGCTTATTTAACAGAAAACAACTTTATTAGATTAGATTTTGAACATGCATTTGAGGGCATGAACACACATGTGCATGCAGATATCATCTTTCATGACCACGAATTATAGAGTGGATAGTTTTGTTTTTAAATTTTAAATTTTATGGCCACAAAACTAAATTACATATCAATACTGCAAGTTCTAGACTTTTATTTCAATGTAAATGTGAAACAGAATCAAAATGCAACAATGTGTAATTTTCTGCTTTGATCTGGACCAAGAGAACCAAACTTCATGACCATCTTTCATGACCACAAATTATAGAATGGATAGTTTCATTTTTAAATTTTACATGTTATGACCACAAACCTTAATTAAATTACATATAAATGGGGCAAGTTCTAGACTCTTATTTCAATGTAAAAACAAAACAGAACCAAAATGCAACAATGTATAATTTTCTGCTTTGATCTGGACCAAGAGAACCAAACTGCTAAAGATAAACTCACCCTGAGATGACAGTGTTTCTGAACTATTATCTTTTCTCTCCCAGGCTGTGTGACTGTAATCTTATGAAGCAAAAAAGTCTGAAAGAGCTGGACCTTAGCTACAATGAACTGCAGGATTCGGGAGTGAAGCTGCTCTCTGCTGGAGTAGGGAACACACGCTGTAAACTGGTGAAACTAGGGTGAGATCATCACTTTCTCACTTTAAATGCAGAACACTGGCAAATATATAAAGGCTGTCTGGCTTCTATGATGACAGCAACGTCTTTTATTGTTTCATGTGAGTTTTGTGTGGCTGTGGAATCCTTTGGATGATTGCCACATGCAGTGCAAGCAAACACTGTTTCTGGTGATGCAGGAGGAACCATGGTTGTATCTTCTCCTTTACCTTGCCAGGCAATGATTATTATTATTATTCTCAACGAACTGCACCCCTCGGTAGCCCATTCTGCACCTGCTGAGACCATCTCTACCTGAGAAACGCCTCTGTGGTTATCTATTTGGTTTTGAGCAGTAGCTCTAAATGTGAGACTTTCAAAATGTACTGGAGATTATTATTAGCAAGTCAAATAGGCACTAAATGATAAATTAATAGGTATGCACAGAGAATCTAGAGACATGATATTCACTAGATGAACATTAGTTAGCTACAACTTGGAAATAGGGAGGTGCAGAGTAAAACAGCACTGAGACTAAATCATATACAGAAGTGAGGGTGACTTACTGCCTTGAAGCTTGGAAAGGAGACCTATGGGCCTGCATGCTGGTTAGAGGAGGTCTTTGACTCACTACAGAATCCTCAGAAACAATAGCTCAGAAACACCACAAAAAATGGTCTGGACAAGTAAGCACAGTGAACCTCAGCTGGCTTGTGTTGGCCTCTTGTGAGGATGGTGGACTCTTCCCATTCCTCAGCAGTGACTGGTGATGTCAGGCTGCAGATTAATTTCAGGCCGCTGAAGCAAACTTTTGTAATGGCCTGCAGGTTGACATTGTTTTATTTCTGTCCATCCTGCTTAAACTATGCTCACAGATTTTGCAGTGACCTATCATTGGCCAGTCAAAACCTAAAAGTGAATTGACACAACTTGACAACAAATGCAGCTCAGTTAGGCTACTTAAAATGCAAATGCAGTGAGTCTAATAATTAATAACACTTCTGTCAGATTATTGTTTGAGTAACAATAAAAAAAATTAACTAAACATAGACATGACCTGAAACTTGAAACAAAAATAAAAGTCAGAGCAGATTTAAAAAGCAGATTCAAAGTACAAAGTATGAGCTCTTAACTTCTTCTGTTACATCTTCTCTGTCTCTTTCCTCACTTTCTCTGTCTGTACTGGTATATGACCAGATCTTTTGTAGGTGGAGCTAAGGCAGAGAAAAAAGGGGTATCACACTGAATTTTCTAATGTACATGCAATCACTTCGTCTGAGTATCTGCTCAAATTCATCAAATTCACATACATAGATTTCTAAAGTGGTTGCTTAACATTATGTACATGTAATTTCGTATATAAGAATTATTACTGTTTCAAAGGTAAATATCACCAGAAACTAATAAACATACAACTTATTATATTTGAAGTACTTTGATTTCACACAACATTTATATAAAGCTACTTGAAACCTTTAGCAATCCTACTTCTAAAAGAAACATGATTACTAATAAAAGGACATATTTCTTGAGAAAAGAACATCATTCTGAAGTTAATGTTAATCAACAATATAACATCTCTAAACAATGCTTAAATTAAAAAGAAGTAACATAATATATAGTAACAAACAGTAAGTACATTTATAAGTCAGGCTTTATTGTCATTTCAGCTACATACAAGTACACAGTGAAATGAGACATTCCTCCAGGACCATGGTGCAACACAGGAACACAAGTGCAAGACAATACAATATACACAGTGCAGGCAATACAGTACAATAAATAAATATGAAAGACTTACAACAAATACAAAACAGAACACAGGCAGTACACGGTACTGAGAGTATGTGAAGTTGTGCAAAGGAGAATGTAACATAGCATATATGAGCATAGCATTCACTGAGGTAGCAACCAGAACAGCAAAATATAGTATACAGTATTTGGTTGATACAGTAATTCCAGCAGCTAACATTGTTAAAGCGAAGTTAAATGTGCAAAAATGCAAGTTAGATATTGTTGTGGAAATAAAATGTGCAAAAATGCAAGTATTCAGATCTGCAGTCATATCAAATGAAGTATTCAGTGAAATGCAGTAATTATATTTAAATACAGTGTTCCAGACATAATTTGGAACTGCAAGAAGTGGGGAGTGAGTTAGTCCCATATTGCACGTATATGTGTGTGGAGGTCCGTGTGGGTTTCCTTCAATTCAGTCCATAGGAGTTGAGGAATCTGATGGCTTGTGGAAAGAAACTGTTCTACAGTCTGGCTGTGAGGGGCCGAATGCTGCGATACCTTCTTCCAGGTGGCAGAAGAGAGAACAGCTCATGTGAGGGGTGTGTGGAGTCAGTCACAATGTTAGTGGCTTTTTGGATGCAGCATGTAGTGTAATTGTCCATGATGGAGGGGAGAGAGACCCTAATGATCTTTTCAGCTGTCTTCACTATTCGCTGGAGGGTCTTGTGGTCAGAGGCAGTGCAATTCCCAAACCAGACAGTAATGCAGCTGCTCAGGATGCTCTTTATAGTGCCTCTATAAAATGGTAAGGATGGTGGGTGGGAGATGAGCTTTCCTTAACCTCCTTAGAAAATAAAGATGCTGCTGGGCTTTCTTGGTTATGAAGCTGGTGTTCAGGGTCCAGGTGAGGTTCTTTGCTAGGTGAACACCAAGGAACTTGGTGGTCACAACAATCTCCACAGGGGAGTTGTTGATGGTGAGTGGAGAATGGTCACTCTGTGGTCAACAACCATCTCCTTGGTTTTGTCCACATTCAGATGTAGGTTGTTGACTTTACACCTGTCTGTCAGTTGCCACACTTCCTCTCTGTATGCTGACTCATCAGTCTTGCTGATGAGACCAACTACAGTAGTGTCATCAGCAAACTTTATGATGTGGTTGGAACTGTGAGCTGCCGCACAGTTGTGAGTCAGCAAAGTGAACAGCACTGGATGGAGCACAGCGCCCCGGGGGGTTCTCATGCTCAGTGTGATTGTGTTAGAGATGCTGCTCCCCATCTGGACTGACTGAGGTCTCTCAGTAAGAAAGTCCAGGATCCTAATTAATATTGATATTTCCTGTGGATATTTATGGTAGGACCTCTATTATGCCTGAAGTATTGCATTTTTCATGAGAGTAGCTCCACAAGTTACAAATGTACTTTTGAGGTTCTACTTCAAGGAGAAAGAGAAATTAACATGATTACAAAAGAATAAAACAAATAAGAGATTTAAAGATGATTCACAGGAATATGTTTAACTTACTAGCCATATTAGATTTCTAAACTGCTTGAAGGAGTTTAAAGTTAAGGAGTTCTAAGCTACAAAAATAATTTCAATAAAAGAAATTACAGTTTAAGAAGCATAAAATAACTATCAAAATTGTAGGGATTCTTAGTATTAATTCACATCTCAGAATTTTACATGGTAAAAATGGAGTTTCAGTTTCATATAAAAATTTTAACAGAGAGACACATATGGCATTACTCCACAGTTCAAAAGGAAAAGTCAGTTTATGAATAAAAGTAGCCAAATCCACTACACTTATTTAATATGGTATTGTGGACATGCCTGCCCCTGAACCACTGCACCACAAAGGTACATGTGTACATGAGAGAGAAAGTCATAGATATGAAAATGAAGAGAAGTGTATAGTGTTGTAATATATTGGGTTCTTTGATGATATATAGACTATATATGTAGTTGTGTGTTGCCCTTTGTTTGCTTTGTGTCTGTGTTGAACTGTGAAATGTGAGGAGGTGCTTTCCATTTTTCTACAGATTATGTAACTGCAGTATTAGCGAGAATGGCTCACGACTCAGAGAGTTGAATCTAAATTACAATGAACCAGGAGAGTCAGGAGTGAAGATGCTTTCTGCTCTACTAGAGGATTCACACTGTAAACTGGAGAAACTAAAGTAAGTTACTGACACAAAAGGCAGTCTGAAAGGTTTAGCCTTTGTTTATTGCATGCAGCTAGCATAAAAGGTGATCCACACCTGATTGTGCATAACATAACCCTTACCCTGGGAGTCTCATTTTCTCTCTATCTTTAAACAACTTTTAATAACTTTTATAAATCTCTTTAGTTACTTTCCTAAGTAGAACTTTAGTAAAAGATGACATTTCATTAACAAACATACGTACAAAAATCCAATATTTACAGAGGATGATTGTTCAATAGTTTATCAATTGTGTTCAATATATCATAAATGTATGTGTGTGTGTGTAATCATTTCTCTTCCAGTCTGTGTGGTTGTAATCTCACAGAGCAAAGCTGTGCACTTCTGGCCACAGCTCTCTGCTCAAGCTCCTCAAGTCTGAGAGAACTGAATCTGAGTAAGAATAAACTGCAAGATTCAGGAGTGAAGGTGCTCTGTACTGGACTGGAGAATCCACAATGTAAACTGGAGGCACTGAGGTAAGATCATCCCTTTCCTACTGTGGATCACACACACACACACACACACACACACACACACACACACACACACACAGAGTTTTGTTTCTGTTTGTAGATGTGGGCGTGGCATCTCTAGGATGAGATTTAACTTATAGAAATGAACATGAACATTCATCTCCATTTTTACTCATAAACAGCTGTGCCTATCTTTTCTTACTCTATTTGTGTGTCTGTGTGTGTGTGTGTGTGTGTGTGAGAGAGATTTAGATTGTGAATTTGTACTGGCAGAATCATGCAGCATTGCGATAGGGTTGAAATTGTTTTATTGTTGTTTGTATGATAATGTTGCTCATGCTGATGTGATATGCTTTCTTTTCATTTGTGGCTTTTCCTGGCAGATTATATAAATGCAGTATAAGAGAGGAAGGCTGTGCTGCTCTTGTTTCAGCTCTGAAATCAAACCCCTCTCACTTGAGAGAGCTCAGTCTGGAGGAGAATGACCTGGGAGAGTCAGGAATGAAGCTGTGTTCTGATCTACTGCAAGATCCACACTGTAAACTAGAGAAACTACAGTGAGTAATGGACAAATTAGGACACTCAGACACAATACATTAAACCCCTGTGCCTGTGCATGTTGTAGTGAGTGCCAAAAGCCCAGACATACCAAAATGCATTCACATGCAGTACTGTGTAAAAGTCAGTCTTTGCCTTTATTACAGCTTCCATTTTTTCATTTGATTGCTTACAGTTTTCCAAAGAAATCTGCAGATGCATGTTCAATGTTGGTGGTCTACTATATTTTTAGATTTCCAGAGAACTCCATTTTTAAAACTACTGTTTTTCACTTGTTTCATTTACATTTTCCCTTCTTTATGCAAATCTATTATCTCATCTCCTTAGAAAAATGTCCTTTTTCCTTTTTAGATGGGAGAAGTGTGAAAGGCGCCCAAGGTCTGTTTGGGTGGTTGCTTGAATAATGTGCAGCATAATGTCAGTGACATCTTTAGGAACAGCTTTTATTGGTGTGACACACCTGTTATTGTATGACACACCTGTAACTCTTAAGACTGGATGTAAAAGTTTCAGTAGTGTGAACAAAGGTGATGAGTGGACAAATACATAGATTTTCTACTGTACTCAGTGTGGAAGTTTTTGAGTTTTTCTGTTTAAATGTTTCCTGTTGTTTTTCCAATTGTGACTAGAAATTTAAAAAAACAAAGGAGATAAATAGTCTACAGTTTTTGCACAGAACTATATAAAAAGATAACTTTGCTCTCTACATTTGTGTTTCTAAATGCTGAAGCATAAGTGTAAATAGTTTTTTTTTATTATATACTGATATATTTCAGTGTTAGGGAGGAAGAAGTTAAATCTCCAGTTTCATCTGTGAAAGAAAGCCCTCCATCATGCTTAAATAAGCAAAATCTGAACTATAATAAACCAGGAGAATCAGGTGTGAATCTGTGCTCTGCTGAACAGAAAGGTCTACAAAATATACAGTGAGTTAAGAACTGTCTCATCATATGAACAAATAAATTAATATACTTTAAGGTGAATAGAACTAAACTTTTTCATTTTTTCTTAGTAGGCTATTTGACCTTTCACACTCAGGAGAGCTGAATCTGAGCTACAAAAAACTAGGAGACTCAGGAGTGAACCTGCTGTCTGAACTACTAAAGGATCCACAATATAGGCTGGAGAAACTACAGTGAGTTACTGTCTTACATTGTCTTTACACACACACACACACACACACAAAATATTACAGACATACATAAAAAACAATGTGAAACCTTTAAGACACAGAACTGATTGTTGCTCACATGTGTACCTTTTCTATACTTAAAATTTATTACATTTTGGTTGTTTATTAGTGTGAGTGTTTGAATTCCTTGTCTGCTGCTGTTTCTTCTCCTCTCTCTGCCTCACTGCCTAAGTCTGCGTTGGTGTAATATTACAGAGGAAAACTGTGCAGTTCTGGCTTCAGCCCTCAGTTCAAACTACTCAACTCTGAGAGAACTGGACCTGAGTCACAATAAACTGCAGGATTCAGGACTAGAGCTGCTCTCTGTTGGACTGGGGAATCTACATTGTAAACTAGAGAAACTTAGGTGAGATCACTGCTTTCCCACTGTTGATGTAGAACTCTTTCTCTGTCACATACACATACAATTTAAAAATAGTACTCATTTTTTAACAAATGCTTAGTCCACTAATTCATATCAAAGTGAACACATCAGCAATTGTTACAGAACAGTACAGAGAATTTTAGAATTTATATTTTGAATCAGCAGAACATGGATGTAAAATAACAAACCACTGATGTGACATCAAGAAGGCATTCATTTCCTTTCCCTCTCTCTTTTAACAGTAGCCTAACTCTGTCTCCCTATTTGTCCTTAAGTTGACAGTTATTGTACATACACACATGTAACTTTAATGTAACTTTAATTTTTCTTTCAACTTTGCAAATAAAAAAATTACTTTTTACTTTTTGCTATTGTTTTTAGTGTTATTCTTATATTTCTTTTTTTCTATTTTTTTCTAAGATCATATTAAGATTATATTGGTGAATGGAGGAACAGCAAAGTAAGAATTTCATTATACAGTATAACTGCCTATTTCTGCTGTGCATATGACAATAAAACTCTTGAATCTATTAAATGTTAATTAACATTCAACATTATTTTTTACTTTCTATAGCCTGCATGTTAACCTTTTGACAACTGGTCATTTTTTGTAAGCAGTCTAGAAAAAACTCACCTCAACTTGGTAAATTTCAGCCATGACTGGATCTTCAAACTATCTAATTTGGCAGGAAAACCTGTCAACTCTAATGTGCCACATATCATTATATAGAGCTAATAAATTATAGAGACAAACTATGTATATAAACGACGTGTAATAATCTATAAAGAGTAGTTCATTGTGAAAAAATTAGGAGGCATGAAATGATATTGTAATAACAAAATCAAAATGTAGACAGTAATCAAGGGATTTACAAAGACAATCTATTATGTCCAATTGCTTCTATCATTACTATTTATGACTCCTGTGTTTGATTTTGGTTTTCCTGGAAATTCAATGAAAACCAAAAAAGGAAAATCTTTCTGTGTGGGCACTACACATGTGCCAATATTTGGTAATTCAATATGCCACAATATCAAACCCACTTGGTAACATTATCATGGAGGCTCTAAAATACCATCACTTCCATTCAAACAAGTTGCAGTTTCACCATGGCACAGTTTTCAGCTTCAGCTTGACCAGAAATAGTTCTATATAATAGTGTATAATAATAATACACCAGTAAAATGCATTTATTTGTTTTTTAAGGCAATATCATTATAATACTTTACACTGCAATAAAAAGTTGGGTAATCATGTTTTTTTTATACCAACACATGTCTAGTGGGCACATCATCCAAACAGCCAATGAATGCTAACAAAGTAGTACTGCTAACATCACATATTCGGTACACACTTTTTAAGAAAACATCATGGAATGTGCTGGAATACTGCACACTGAAAGACGCTCAAATCAAGAAGGTAAACAGTTAGGTTCTTTGAAAAGGGAAAGACAGCAACAGAAGACTGGCAACCAAACTGTAGGTTTGTTCCTACCAGCTTATTTCTGTTTTTTTTTCTTCTGTACCCCCTGCCCTCTATGAAACTCAATGTAAATCTCTAAAAGTCCAGGAATAAAATAAATAAAATAATAAGAATAAACATGTTTTGTCTGTTACACAAGTTTAATTTGTTTAATTCATAACGTAGTTTTGCCTACTCATCTGCCTATGATTTTGTTCTTGTATATATGTTTGTCAAATAATGTATCATTATTTCTCTCCCAGCCTGCGTGAGTGTAACCTCACAGAGAAAAGCTGTGCCACACTAGCATCAGCTCTCAGTTCAAACTCCTCAAATCTGAGAGAACTGGACCTGGGTAACAATAATCTGCAGGATTCAGGAGTGAAGCTGCTCTGTGCTGGACTGAAGCACCAAAACTGTAAACTGGAGATACTAGGGTGAGATATGTGTAGAACATGCACAATGCGTAAAGATTGACTATGATGTCTATGATGATGGTGACTTCTATTACTGAAGTGAGATCATTTTCTTTTTATTTGTGAGTTTCCTTTGCACATACATCCACCCACAGACAGACATTCATCTTCTACATGTCTGCCACACAATTCTGATGTGTATGTGAATATAAAAGGACATATAAATGTAACAGTTTTTTTGGCAGTTTTGTTTGTGTTGTGATATACAATTTTGTTGTGTTTGTGTGTGACAACTTTTGAGCAGTTTGTGGGATACCCTTTATTTCAGTTTGTACGTTACGTTTGTGCATGTGTATGTTGAAAAGTAAATGTGAGGACTTCTCTCTGCAGGCTGTATAAATGCTTTATTAGGGAGGAAGGCTGTGCTGCTTTGGCTTCAGCTCTGAAATCAAACCCCTGTCACCTCAGAGAGCTGAATCTGAACTGCAGTAAACCAGGAGAGTCAGGAGTGGAGCTGCTCTCTGCTCTACTGGAGGATCCACACAATAAACTGGAGAAGCTAGAGTGAGTCACTGACATACTTGGCTTTTATGTCCAGCCTATGTTCCATTTCACAAACCATGAAAACCATTTCAAAGATCATCCAAGTACAAATGGTAGCTTGAATTTTTACACTTCTGCTTGATTTCCAAATTGAGTCCACAGGTTAGTGCAGAATCAGCTAAGCAAGGTACTTGTTTAGTTAGCTGGCTCCTTAGATAGGCATCTTGGCCAAAAAAGGTCAAACAGTTTTAAAAGCACTTGCGGTGTACATACATTAGTGTTTAGTAACGCATCATTGGTAAAACTCACAGAAGGTTTACTATTTTACTTATGTTAGACACTGTGGTAGGATGTCAGGATTACAGCTCAGACTGAACATTCTGAACAGAGAGCTCTGACATCTGAACATTCTAGAATGGATGTGGCATCCATTAGGAAACTTCCCACATTCTCACTCATGTAGGGACACCCTTTACAGCACCATGTCACATCTCTACTGAAAAGGCCACTTTTTGGGACACTGTCATGTAGGGGCAGCAAAGAGGGCACTTTGTAATGGCACCCTTTTCCATTAGAAGGGTACCCATAGGGAATGTCATTTAGACCATTGCAAGTGCACCTTATTGGGCACTGCATCACATTTTCTCCACTAGAAGGGCACTCATTAAGAGAAGTCATCATATGTTTTTGCGCTACAGGGTACATCATCATAATTGATTGTACAAAGGGGCACCTTAGAGGGCAGTTTTTTCCATGTGAAGGGCAGCCTATAAGGCGCTTTATTGAGGCTTTTTCAACCATGGGGGCACCAAGGGGTGGTTGTTAATAAAGTTTGCATGTTGTGTCTGACTGTGACTGTGAGAAGTGTGTTCATGTCTGTCTTATTTTATGTTTTCCAGCATCTGAATACGACCTGCACTTAACCTGGTATGAGCCTCACACATTGGAGGCTTATGAGGACAGGATGCTGTCTTATGGATTCAAGACGTTGTCACATACATTTGGTCCCTTATTGGTCAAATCAGTGAGCACAGATGCAGCACAGGGAATTGCATTTTTTCCTGTATACCAGTGACTGCACCTTACATAGTAAATCTATCAAACTCCTCACATTTGAAGACAGCCCTACATAGTTTAATGGAACAGAAGGTGCTTCTCCTCCTCCTTTCAAGGCTTCTGATAAAAACAACACTCTCAAAACCAGTGGAAATGTAGATTGACTCTAGAGATCAACACTGTAGATATGACAGTCACAGTGTCCTTCATGTTCCTTATCTATATCTGTAACTAACACGCACATAACACTGCTTTGCTGTTTCATGATAGTATGAATTCTCATAAGGTTTGGAAATATTTTCATCAGTATTTTATTATGATTATCCAGACAGTGCACAACATGGCAAGACGAAATAAGTTGTATGTCTGTTACCTCTATGGCCATTTTTAAGCATGCAAGCATCCTTTTTAAGCATCCTTTTCTTTGGGCTATTTTAGGTAGAATGTGGGGGGGTTGGGTGGGACTAGTTTGTTTGTTTGACACTGGCCAACCTGGTGTTTGTCTTTATTAAGAACATACTTCTTACAACATACTTCTTTCTTATTCATCCCATACTTCATCTGTTTTGTCTTTTTCATTGTCCCATTTCACATACCATTAGCGATAAACATTGCATATCCACTATTTTACTCATTCTGTTGTGGCCCAACCACAGACAGGGTCATAACCGAATTTGGGTGCTTATTCAGGATTTGAACCTGGGACCTCTTGCACTGAAACAAAAATCATAGCCCTAGACATTATGACTGGCTTTGCTTAGCAGGTGTAATTCACATAAAGTTTTGCTATATAGAAGGTCTGTCATATGAATAATGTACAGTTTCATAGAGAGACTATGAAAAATCCATATTCTTGCACTGTTGTACCATTTAAGAATTTACAGGGTATGGTAAATACTGTAAATGACTACTTTTTTCCTCATATTAATTATTCTGTATTCACGTTCCATTGTTATGTAATGCAATAGCATCATCTAGTGGCCATAGCAAGAACTCTAGTAAAGAGTAACAAAGAACTTCAGCTATTATTTTCATGTTCTAGTGTTTTTTTAATCTTCTGTTTGTTGATTACAGAAAGCAATGGCTCTAAGTTTTCTTAAAATGTAACTTTATTATATCACATAGTCAGTAAATGAATAAATAAATAGCAATCGGCCATGTATTATCCCTTTCATGTCAGTGCAAATGTCAGCCTTTTATTGCAACATTGTTTCAAAATGTATCATTATTTTAGGGAACATTTATGATCACATAATTACAAGTTACATGCCTTTTTGTAAAACAAATGTTATAGTAGTGCTTTACATTAGACATATTTCTCTTCTGTAACAAGCCTTTACAGTGTTTTTTGTATTGTTTATTGTTTCACCACATTTTTAAGAATAACTTCTGGAGATGCAGAAGGACACCTGTCTCCATCACTTTCTAGAAAGGGTTCAACTCACTGACAAAATGTATAGTCTAAAGGGACCATATTATTCTATCATACACATCCTATATTTCTGTTGTACTTGATCTTTTTCCATTTAAAAAACTTGTGATTTTAAGTACCACAAGTCATAATTCATTTTTATATTTTTACAAGTGTATTTTACAAGATATATATATATATATATATATATCTCAACAACATATGTAATTTGGCCAGAGGTGTTCAAACTTTTGCATATGACTGTATAAGTCACATATTACTGACTAAAATTCAGACATACTGGATACTCTGGATCCAGAAATTCTAGATACTTTTTACATGATTTCATTTTTCATTCTATTTTTAACGAAGCATTAAAATCAAAACTACAGTGTTGAATATTTCATTATTTTTTGTTTGCTTGACTTATGAAAGAAAACATAAATTGTACATTGTACACATTGTAACTCAATGAATTAACACATTTGGAGCCCAGTGTTGAGCATTGCTGCCAAGGGTCTGTTGCTTTAAGGGTCCTTCCCTCCCCCCAGCCGCCTGCACAGTTAGTCATGCATGTGCACTTAATGGCAGTAGGAGCATCTGCAGAAATGTTGTGTGTTACTTTGGCATTTTTGCCAATAAATCTTCATCGACACCTATAGATGAATATTTCTCATGTTTAAGTTATAGATTGTGTTGTATTTATATCGGATTACATTGGATTGTTCAGCAGTCTGGTGATTTTCATACAGCATGCCTGGGTGAGTTAAATGCACAGTAAAGTGTTGATAAATTTGTATTGAAAGTGACAGCTGTAATGTAAAATGGGTTCATAAACCTTATTTTGTTAAATGTAAGTGTTTAATTGTTTGTGGTGTTGTAAAAATGGTCTCTTGGAGAACATTTTATATTGTGAGTGGACACCCCATGTGAGCAGCCACACAGACTAAGGAAATTCTAGTTCACTGCACTTGTGTATTTCCTCATTGGGAACGATTGTGAAAGTTGGCTAAGTGTATTTCTTGTTTTGTTCTTATTTGAATAGTAGCCACTACCATATTTTTATATGATTAAAATTTCTTTGTCTTTAAAAACATTTCATATTCACAGCACAGAGCTGAGACTGAGCTTGTGTCAGACTGAGTTAGTGTTTATTGTTCTCTAAGAACAGTGTCGAAAGATACTCTTGGAAATCAAACGGAAAACAAATTCTGTTTTAATTTCTCATTTTTGAAGACATTTATGCTGGAGTAAAGAACCCCAAAGAGACATCTATTTTATGTTTTTTTTGTGTTGGCTAAGAATACTGACCTTCACATATTATTCATTCATGTAAAAGCTGACTTTTGACAGTAACACACACAGCTCAGTTTCAAATTCAAATCAGTGTATTAACAGATAGATCAGTATATAACAGTGATTTAATGTTTAATAAATATTACATGAATGAAACAGCTAATGTAAAAAAAAGCTAACGTAAATGCCTACTGTAAAAATAATTTTAATTTACGTGAACGCTGCTTATGCCTTGAGTAGATATACTAAACATACTTTTCGAAGGGAATTGGGGGGAAGATTAAAGTTTTGGACACTTATTTCAAATGCTGTTTGAAGTCAATCAATAAAGCAAACACAGCATCTACCAGATAAGCTTTTCCCAGCTCACCCTGTTTAATTATTTACTTTATTATTACTTATTCACAGCTGTGCCAACACGTTATCTCTCTGCACCCTTAGACTTGGTGACAGGCTAATATCTCTGGTAGGGGCATGTAACACTTTTCTTGGAGTTTTCAAATGTCAAAATCCACTAATAGTATCTAGATTTGAACCTGATTGAAAACCTGTGTTTTGAAGAGGGCCATCAACAAGCAAAGATGCAAGAAAATTAAGGAACTGAAAATGTTCTGCATGGTGTGGACCAAGAATCCTCAACAAGTGTTCTCCAACCTTGTTAAGCAGTTTCAAACCATTTTCCAAAAAAATGTGTCTATAAAGAACACTTTTTTAGTTCCAAAACACACTTTAAGAACAAAAACATACAGCAAAATTCATTTAAGTCTAAAATATCATTCATATCATGTGTAGTTTATTTAATATATTGTTTTTAGCCACAATAACAATATGTACAATAGGGTTGCAGTGGTATACCGATTGCACAGTATACTGAAAATATATCAGTATACTGGTTAACATACTAGGTACATTTGCTTATTATCAGTATTGAAAACAATGCAACTAAACGAAGAATCTCACCTGCTGTAATGGCCAGTAAGAGGTGTACTGTCTCTTTAAGATGCACCCTAGCAATGTACATTGAAGCATAGCTCTGCTGTGCAGTAGAGAGATAAAATTTGTGCTGTACTGGAAGAAACGCCATTACGAGGCTTTGTACTACTTTTACTTCATGTATGAATGTAGCCTACAGGCAAAGCCACGAGACCTGCTTTATACAGTCAAGTAGTTTATTAACTAGTTGGAATCTGCTCATTTCTCATCACCAAAGCTCTCTACTATCTGGGTTGGAGTGGAAGTTGGAAGCTAGGCTGACTCCTTTCCCCCTCCAACGCCTAATCAAATCAGTGTGAAACGTTTAAATAAAATAAAATGCGCTATCTAAATAATTTTCCACATCCCGGCTCCTGGCTAAAACTGCATTGTCTGTCCGTTTAGCAGGGGCATTTGCTGGGCACTTAATGCATACAATAAAAAAAGAAACAATATTTTAAATATAAAAGGTCACAATAAAACACAGCATTATGTCTTGCTCATTTTGTGTCCTGACAAACACTGTTAGAGGTTTGCAAAGCTCTACAATACCTTGTAAACTTTTTCAAGTGCAGGCTGTCAAGTGAGTGATTTTATGTACATTGTAAAAACTGATCTGTGGGTTAAAAAGTCAACCCACCTGTCGGTTGCCTAAGTAATGAGTCAGCAATATGCTACCAGTTCTGTTAACTTCCTATTTAGTGTTCAGTTAATCTGACATTTTAAAAACAGCTTACTTACTTTCATAAGTGTGAGTTTATTCCCTGTAGTTGATTTGCCTTTGCCTTTTCATTTACAGACATTTCACTCTTTATTCCTTTGCAGTCAAATTACGCACACTTTTTCTTCATGTGCACTTTCTGTCTTTATCTCTCTCTCTCTCTCTCTGTCTCTTTCTCTATCTCTCTCTTTCTCTAACATGCTGCATGCTCTCCCATTATCTCTTGCATGACCCTTCACCCACAATTGCTCTCTTTCTGTCTCTCTTTCCTCTATTGAGAAGAGGGATGAAAGTTTAGGTCTGTTTAAAATATAGCCAGGCAACGCATCTGCCGTTCTTAATCTCTGACATGCAGGCGCATACTGTCCCCGATCTGACCCCATAAAGAAAACACACAGCTCGGAGGGCTGACGTGAGTGGGTGTGTGTGTGTGTTCTTGTAGTGCTATACTTGTGAGGACCCTATGTGAAAAATGAAGACATTTTGCTGGTCCTCACTTGAGCATGTGTTGTTTTCACCACAATTACTTTTTTTAGTTGAAAACTAAAAGAGTAGAAAAATTGCCTTTCGGATACTGAGGTTAAGGTTAGGATTAGGTTTTAGGTGTAGTATTATTTAGCTACAGTAACACAAAAATCAATAGAAACCTATGGACGTCCTTATATGTATAGCAAGACAAACGTGTGTGTGTGTGTTAAAGATATATACAGGATCAGTCTGGCTGCTCCGTGACCCCTCCACAGTAACATGGCAACTATTTTGATAATTGGTTACAGCACTTGTGATGGCATTTCTCCCTATTTTCAGAATTTTAAAAAACAGATCAGTCAATTAATGGAGAACATAATCAGCAGATCAGTCCATAATGAAAACAGTCATTAGTGCGACACAATAGTTTAAAAGAGCTCCACCTCAACCAAAACCCTACAGTAAAATCCTGCTTTTAGTAATTATGAAATATTGTATACCATGAAACTGTGAAATACTGTGAAAATCTCAACCCTAATGTACAACAACATAAACAGTTGAGGAGAAGTGATACAAGTTAACAAAGGGAACAGCACACAATGCACTAACAACAGTGCTGGTTTTGCAGTTGGCTTTCTGCCAAGAACATACGCATTTGAACCAGAGGAAATGGCTCTGGGGCTGTACATTTCCTGTGTACATGAACACTGTAGCCTTGAGAGAGGAAGAGTCCTGCAACACACACACATACATGAGACTCTATATGTTTAGCAGTAAAGATCCTCTTAAAGAACAATTGAACTGAAACTATCCTGAATTGCAGTAGAGGATTTTTTTAAATAATACAAAACACAGTTAAAAAGTAACTTGATTACCAATGTAGTGTTACGATAAGCCACTTATTTACTCTTATTTACTAATTTTCTTTTTAATACTTTTACTTGTACTCCAGCAAATGATCACTACAGTAATAGTACTCTTAAGTAGAGATTTTGTGTAAGTCAGATGTGGTTTGTCAGAATAAGTGGAGAATTACCTAAAAGAATACTTAAACACACACACACACACACACACACACACACACACACACACACATTGAGAAAGAGAAATATTCATATTATAAACAGGAGAGGCCCTCAGGAGCAAGACAGCTACAGAGCATACATACTTCTTACGTTATAGACTTTGTTTACCACTCAGAGACAGGAAAAGCCACATTTCCTCTCTTTCCAACAAGCAAATCCAGTCCAAACTAGTTTAAAGTGTTTTAGCAGCAAAGAGAACCTCCTATCTAGTGTTTAGAGGGAAAGCAGTGAGGTGAGTTTCAGCTACCAGAATTTACCTCCTGATTGATATTTAGATGGAAGATGGATGCTCAGTCTCCACGTCGCAACACTCCTGACCGGACCAGCGTTACAGCTCAGAGAAGAGGAACCGCCTGTGTTCCCGTGATCGATGGAAATAATATTCAAGGCTCTGTGACAGTGAACATAAACAACATATATAGAGGTAAGTGATGTAGTCTTTGTAAACACTTTAAATCTGTTTGTCCAGCTCAACATTACAAATGTATTGCAAGCTGTACTGTTTGCAACAGTAGATATAAATTGCATGTTCTACACAGAGCTGGTCTACTATTCTCAAAATGGTAACTTTACAGGTGGAGGGGAAAAATATGAGTAATAAGTAATTTGATCCATTTCTATTTGTTCATTCTTTTTGAATGTTTTACATCATTTGAAGGATAACTGGCAACACCAGTTAAAAAATAAAATACAGATACAAACTTTTGTTTAGACAGTGAAATATATGTAGTTTTATGTATCTTCTTTGATGTTTAAAACAAAAACAGTTTATTTAATTGCAGACAGTGTGTTTTGGTTGTGACAGTTCTTAATGCTAAGTACTGATTTCAGACTTTCAAAACAATAAGATCTAAATGGCTCACCATGTGCCATGAGGGACAGTTCCAGTTCCTGCTCTAAAATGCGGTGGGGAGGCTAAAATCAGGCTCCGCCAATGGACTGAAACTGTTCTTAAAAAATTAAACTCATGATAAATGATGTAAATCTTTCAAAATCATTTTAAAAGAAATTAAACAGATAAAAAAAGCTGCAAACAAATTAGAGATTAGGAGTTAGGACAGACACCTCCCCACAGAAAATATCCTATATGTAATGATTTTGCATACATTTAGCTATTTCCTATTTACTATTTCTATTAATGCCTTGAGTTCAAATAGATATGTTTGAGATAAATAGATACACAGTCACTGCTGGACTGAGAATAGTACACCAACCAAAAATACCCAGCAATCTGCCAATATAGTGAGATAATTTGATGCAGAGCACTGTAGAAGTAAATTCCACAAAGTAATGAGTAATGTAATCCTACTGATTTTTGAGAGAAGGCGCTTGTAATTGATTTGTTTTTTTGAGTAATCCACTGGGGTGAGGCTGTATTGAATAATCATTCCGATGGCAAATAACAGCTATTTTTAAACATGTACAGTACATCTAATTTGTATTGGGGCCCTTGGCTGATGTGACTCTAGCCAGCTGCCTATCTTTGCCTAGTGCAAGGACCCCCCGATGTAAGAGTATATATTAGCAGTGCTGGGGACAGTCTACAACAGCTGGCTCAGAAGTGTAGTAGCAGACACCATGTCTTCAATAACAACAGTCCTGTTGACAAGGATAAGTGAAACAGCCATTAGTAAAGACAGACCATCTGGTGGAACTGTTGTTAGCTGTTGGTGGTAGATGGTACTCCAATAAAGACAACAAGATGGAAGTTTTCGAAAGAAGACAGAAGCATCAACATTTAGAGGACAAACCAACAGACTGATGGACTGTGTTAAAGTAACAAACAAAACAAGAAACATGTGGGAAAACAAAGTACAATGGAGACATTTTCATGTGACACCTGTTGCACTAATAACCATTTTAAAACCTCCATAAAGTGACTATTTTATTAAAACTCAAATGTATACAATACTCATCTAGCTGAGTCCAAAGCAAGTAATGGAAACATCTTTACAAACTGCATCCTTTTCTAAAAACACACTCACACTCAAACTAGTTCAAGATTTTAAATAATCTCAATAATTCTGTATGGATAAATGTACACTATAGTACATTACTGTACACAGCAGTGGCAGCCATCTTGAAGCATTTTTCTGTACTTTTGTCCATGTTTGCAGATCAGAAACCACATAATCAAGCCTATCACTGATTACGTAACAACTCCACACCGTTTTAGGAAAAGTGTGATAATTTAGACACAGAGTTTGCACAGTGCTAACTGTTATTTGTTAAATACATTAGCCTTAAAAGTCCACTGCAAAATTATAGATGGAAATTCCATAAAACGGGTATTTGCTTTATAATATAGTATCAACTATTTTTAGAGTAAGGGTAATTGTGTAATAAGGTTTTTGCTGAACTCTCACTAAAAGAGTCTTTTAAAAGAGTTTTACACAGCTTACTACAGAATAATATGGAGTTACTTGTTCATGGTGTAGTATTGGTTTTATGTAAAAATTTAATTATTATATTTTTCTTCTTTCTGCATTTTTCTCCTATCTACTGATGATACAGGTGACAGAAGTACAGGGGCTGCTGGCCAGGTAAGTGATTTATAAGTTCATAAAAAACTGCATGTGTTTCAGCTACGAGTATTCGACTTTCAAAAAGATTATTCAAAAATCTATTATTTAAATGGACTACTAATGAGTTTTAACCTTTTCTCCATGTTTAGTTTCCCTGAACTAAATTTGCCTTTGTCTTTTTTCACATAACAATCAGGCCAAAAATATATTGTATTTTAAAAAAGGATTTCTACTCATTCTACTTCAGTTTTCATCAATTATGTCAATAAACAAATAACAGTAAAACAGAAACACTTGAAATGTTATGTCAAATGACTTCATTATATTATTATTATTATTATTATTATTATTATTAACGTTACACTACAAAATGTTTTTCCGAATGGTGCATGCAATTACACATTTTCACCACAGAGGTCCAAATCCCCAAAACTTAAATAATGCAGTTGTAAATTGATATACTGGCACATGCCTACAATGCAGTTTATACCATATAGACCAGTTGTTGTTTACAGACTCTCTGTAATCTGTATTTTATGATCTATGCAGTTGAGTGTTCTCAAAGTTATGACCATACGATCACATGCTTAAACAAGTGTATTATACTTATAAATGTATAAATGTAATTTGGGAGAAAAAGACGCCCCCAGGATATGATATAACCCCCCTAACACTGTTTATTTTGTCTCCAAAGGGGTTTTCATAAAGCAGTTTTTTTCAGTTAGCCAGATAACTTAAGCCCAAAAATGAAAACTGTCCAAAAATTGTGATTTATGCATTTGTTTTTATCTATGAAACATATATATATATTAAACTTATATTTACATTACATTATTTAAGCCAACTCATTATTTAAGAAACTCAGTAGTGTCAGGATTATGGTCCTTAATGCAGCTTACTGAAAAACTCAACTGAAAGAAATAGGTGACACAGAAATATGGTAGCTCTGTGTTTAGCTTACAGCTCCTAAACAGAATACAGCCTAGCTAGAACATATCCATCTAGTCTGCTGAAGCATCTCTCCTACATCAACGACTTCTTTTAGAATACAAGACCATGCACTTCAGACTGAAGAAGAACACAAATAAGGGAATTTCTAATAACTTAATTAACCTAAAGTTAACATTTTGACTTTCATTCATTCAAAATTCATTCATTTTCTAAGTTGCGTATCTGCCTATTATTTCGTTTCAGTGAATGTGTACTCCCAAGGGCTTAATTTGTGATGGGGAATGTGATTTTGAGGGGGAACTGAATCAGAAGCAACACAGGAAAATAACTGTTGCACCATTTAAGGTGCAATGGAAAATTTGATTAAGAAGCTGCTGGCAAATAAAAAGTCAACATCAGCTTCGTACATTCACCATCATCTTTCTGTCTTTTCTGTAAACTTTGCTCAGCTCAGGCTGATCGTTTTGGTTTCCGTTGTCATCTAAAATCAATATCAACTAGCAGTTATTTTTAGTTGGTTTAGCTAGCTTCAGGGCTGAGGTAGTTATTATTTTAATCCTATGTGCCCAAAGTTTCCAAAAATCATCAAAAAGTATTATTGTAAAATATATATATTTTTAATTAATTTAAATAGTACCATGAAAATTCTTTTCATGTGTAGTGCACTACTCTTTGTGCATACCATTATGTCTGTTATAGTTATCTGTGTACCATGGATTTTGCATTTTATTTGAAAGAGTAAAAAATAAAAATAATAATAAAAAAATATATAAAGCCACACACTACTAACATGCTGTCATTAAAAGCCTATATTACTGTTACCACAGTTTTTGTGTTCAGTGTTGAATTGGCCTTGAATTAGCTCAAGAATGCAGACTGACTTCTTTAGAGCTTGAAGATTAGGACTTCAGACTTTGGACTTGACTCATGACTCAAGTGTCAAGATTTGAGACTAATTTGTTACTTGTGACTTACTTGTGAACTGTTCCCACCTCTAGTTAAAACACATGCAGGTTGAGATGCAAAGCTGGACAGAAAAAGAAAAAGAGTTACAGGTCTGAGCCCCAAAGCAGCCTTTTTAACTTAAAGAATCATCTAACATAGTACTGATGTTTTTACAAACTGTTATATCTCCTGCTTGGTGTGTGTCCCAGTGTTAAATCTCACTGTTAGACACTGAGCATAACACAGTGGTTACTGTGCCATATATCAACAGTGTAGGTCACTACTTGGTTCTTTGGCATAAAGTTCATCCAGAGCATGTGCTTCAGTGGTCTTAATAAATAAATAAAATTTAAAAAATGAAATAAGGCAATCATTTTGCATGAAGTCATCATTCACTTCACATATAGGCAAACTTTTTGCACATAAAATGAAATGTTTGATGTTTTTGCTTGGTTCAAATTGAATAATAATAACACCATTAAATTAATATACATCATATTGTAAAATTAACTGAATCACAATAGCCGCTCGATTAATTGATTAAAGAGACATTTCAAGTATTTCTATATTACTGTTATATTCTTTTGTCAGGGTCACAATGAAGTGGAATCTTTCATTTTAAAATATAGTACTTTTATTGCAGTTCCTTGGTTAATAACACAGCTTTTATAAGCAATTTAAAGGACAGAAATAATTTCACACATAAATTATATGTTATTTAAGAGTTAAATGACACTTTATTACAACAAATATTAGGGGAGCTTCTTAACCCTTTCCCACAGAAGCCATTAAACACAACTGCCTTTTTTGGAGAAGCCTCAGTTCAGCCTTGAATTTTTATTAAAATATTTGAAAATACATTTTAATTATATTCTAATTTAATTTTTATTTGAATATTAATGGAAATATTGATTTCCATTCCACCAGTGCAATGGCCTCTAGTAGGCCTTGAGAAAGCTTTAGAAAGGGGCTCTGGTAGCAGGGCTTTTAAAGATTTATTTTATGTATGTGTGTGTGCTATAAAAACAGAGCTGCTTATTCCTATTTATTTTCCCTAACTATGAGTTGGTCTATAATTTGCCATCCTAAATGATAAACTAATGCCCTGACACATTTCTATTTTACAGTAAATGTCCATCCTCATTTCCTCCTTTCTCCTTTAGTTTATAACAAGACCCATAACATTCAGTCATATTCAGGCTGTTATAGGACAAAATGTTGACAAAATGACTGGAATGTCTTGAGCTTTATTTTTTTTTTCCTCAGCTGCGAGATCTGTTGTTTTGTAGTTCAATTAATTGTTCTTCAAGGTGACTATGTGATTGTTTCTAAACATACCAGAAAGCCTGAATGTTCCAGTGGTCCTTTGGTGCATCACATTCACTGACTGACCCTGAATCTCTCACTGAATTTGATAATGTTTTCATTGAATCACACACTAAGTTCTATTAGTGTATGTGTATGTTAACTTCTCTTAGGTTGCATTTTCCATACAAGAAGTTAAAAAGAATAAAATTGTATAAATGGCAAAGGAAATAATTCTGCTTCTCAACATTTGCCTCATAATTCACATCTGTTCTGATGAATATAGTGGAGAAAAACATGAAAGCATTTTGTGTTGTGTTGTGATGCCATATTACAATCCAATGTAGTTATTATCAGGCATAAATTGTGTCATGGTTGCAACGTAATTCTTAATTCTTTTTCATAGGATGGTGTAGGTATGAAGTCAGCAGATGGGACACAAAAGAAAGATTCAAGTATCAAAATTCCAGACCTCATCTACAGGCTGAATTTAAGTCATTTCTATCCCAGTAAACTGACAACTGCAGATGCCTTCAATATAAACAGGACTTCATTTCAGAAAGAAGAGCCCCAGTCAGAAAAGAAGCCGCTGAAAGAGAAGGACTTGGCTTTTGTGTATCTACATAAATTGCTGACACTTGATTACAGAGCCAGATCCTTAACCATTCTTAATGAATGTGTCACCAGTAAAACAGGGAAAAGATCTGCTGAAAACAAAGATTTTTATGCTTTTTTGAATGATGAGTGTGAGTATACTGATAGTGAAGATGGAAATACTCAGATTCACCCAATGGACGTCCAGATGGCAGTTTTCCACTGTGCAGACAGTTTCCTGAGGCAGAACATGGTGACTAAGCTCTCCTCCTGCCAGTACGCTCTGCCACTGCTGGTGCCCAGTCCTACATCTGCAGACATTGAACTCCCTCTCTGGACCTTTCGGCAGATCAAGAAGACCTGGAAGTCAGTTGGTGGTCTCAGCACATCATTGCCAGTCTGTCAGATTAAAGCTCCAATGGTGTTTTTCTGCAGGCTGGGCTCTGTTTCCACTTCCAAATCCCAGCTGCTGAATTCTGTGATTAACCCAAAGCACGACACCTTCTTCCACAGAGACAGCCCAGGCAGCATCAAGAACCACCAGTTCATGGAGGGGCTGGTAGAGATTGCCTGGTACTGTCCTGCAGGAAACACTGATGACCTTTTTAGTGAATGCATTGCATTCTGCAATCTTCATGGTGATGCTGTAAAGAACAGAGCACAAACTGACTTTCTGAGTGAACAAGCTACAGTCAATGTTGTCTTGATGGAAAATATAAAGAACCATAATGACAAAGACAGAGAGATGGTACAGAAGCTCCATAATTTGTCAAAGCCTTTGATCTGCCTTATGAGTGAACAGAAAGGTACAAATACAATGGGAAGTGGAGACAACATAAAATATAAAATAGGACTCAGAGACAGAAACCAGGCAGAATTACATGAAGAACTGATATCAGTGATCAGTACCTGTTTGCAGAAATATAATTCAGCTCACACTTTCAGTCTTGAGGCAAACAGAGAACTGGCTAAAAGTTTTGGGTTCAGAGTTGATGAAGACAGTCAGGAATGCCAGGCAGGAAAGACTGGAGCACTGGAGGTCATAAAGCTGCTGAAAAGAGAAGACATCTCCCAAATCAAGGCCAAGTTCCTGCCCTGTCAGGGGAAACTGTGGCAGGAGTGGAGTAATAAGAACAAAGAACAATATCGCTTGTATGGAGATGTTGAACAGACCAAGAGCAAAATACAGGAGCACATGAAATCAATACGGAATCAACAAAGGAAGACTTCGCTTGACTTAATGAAAGCTGTTTGTAAAAATTTAACCTCCAAACATATTTCAAAGAAAATGTACTTTGTGAGATGGCTTGGAGTCTACCTAGACGTCTCATTTTTAGAGAAGCTTTCAGAAGTTACTCAGCAATATTACAAACAGTTGGCAGACCTGCAACTTTTGAAACAAAAACGAAAAATAACTGATGATTTCAGGAAAAAGCAGGAAGAACTTATAAAATTATCAGAGAAGGTGGATGCAGTGACGTTTGGTCTGGAGCACATAGTGAGAGAAATGGCTCAGATTTATGAGGCCTGGGCTGAATGTCCTGACAAAATGACAGCAGAGGTTTCTACTCTCCCTGTTGTGGCTGCAGACCTCCTGATCTCTGGACATCCACTGGAGCTGATGGATGGAGATGCTGCTCATGTCCCCTTGACCTGGATACAGTCTGTTCTGGACAAGGTCACTGAGAGACTGGGAGACCAGAGAGTGTTTGTGCTGTCTGTTCTGGGTCTGCAGAGCTCAGGAAAGTCCACCATGCTGAACGCCATGTTTGGGCTGCAGTTTGCTGTGAGTGCTGGCAGGTGCACAAGAGGAGCTTTCATGCAGCTGATCAGAGTGAAAGAAGAGGTTAAAGAACAGCTGAACTTTGACTTCCTGCTTGTGGTCGACACAGAAGGGCTTCAGTCTTTACAACTGGTGAGCAAGCAGTCAACACTCCCTCATGACAACGAACTGGCCACTTTCGTCACTGGTCTTGCAGATCTGACCCTGATCAACATCTTTGGGGAAAATCCAGCAGAAATGAAGGACATCATTCAAATCGTAGTTCAGGCATTTCTAAGAATGAAGAAAGTAAAACTGACTCCCAGCTGCATGTTTGTTCACCAGAATGTTGCAGATATCAGTGCTGGAGAGAAGAACATGGAGGGAAGAAGTCAACTGCAGAAACAATTGGATGAAATGACTCATTTGGCTGCAACTCAAGAAGTGTGCAGTGCAGAGTATTTTACTGATGTGATCAAATTCAACATACAGACAGATGTGCATTACTTTGCCCAGCTGTGGGAGGGAAACCCCCCCATGGCTCCCCTAAACCCACGTTACAGTGAAAATATTGAAAATCTCAAACAGGCTATTCTCAAAGCTGCAGCAGGAAAGAAATGTCTAAAACTCTCAGAGCTCAAAGTCCGTATTAAAGACCTGTGGACTGCAGTGCTGAATGAAGACTTTGTGTTCAGCTTCAAGAACACTCTCGAAATATCAGTATACAGGAGATTGGAGGTCATGTATGGAAATTGGACCTGGGAGCTCAGGGAAAACATGCTTTTTATTGAGAACAAACTGCACAACTGGGTTGAAAATGGAAAAGTTGTAGCTATTGATCAAAGACTGATTCATGAAGAAATCAACAGTACGTTCTGTGCTGTAAAGAACAAAACGGAAAAATTCTTTACTGAAGATAAAGATGCTGAGATCCTTTCACAGTGGAAATCAAGAACAGAACAGAGAATTAAAGTTGTACATGACAGTCTCATTGAAGCGGCTGCAAGAAAAATTAATGAACTTCTTAAATTAAAGAAAGCATGTAAAAAGCTAGATGAGAAGAAAACCCAGTATGAGAATGAGCTGTTCAACAGGAGTAAAGATTTGGCTTCTACACTGAAAGATAAGGCCATGAATGAGCTGAGCCTCAGGAGAGAGTTTGACTCAATGTGGGGAAAATGGCTTTCAGATCTGAGGGCAGAAACGCCTCCAATTAAAGACGTCAACGTAGAGCAGGAAGTGATGAACATATTGAGTTCGTCTTTTGAACGTCGCACCATTTATTTCAACAGAGACAGTAGACATTACAAATGGATTTATAACAGAAGAGATTATTCTGACTATGTAACAGTGAAGAAAGGCATGTTTGGCTTTTCATCTCATAGTTTGGACACCAAAGATCATGACTCAATCAGAAAGCTAGTGCAGCAGACAGTGAGAGAAGCTGAGGAGATCATTAGAACTAAACCAGTGGACAGAACAGGCTACAGTGACGCTTACACACAGGAGATTGTGAACTGTGTGAAGAAGAGAGTGGCAGAGTTTAAAGCTGAGAAATTCACACTGAAGAATGAATTCACAGTGGATCTGTCTCTGTTTGTCTGTGACATTGCAGTAAGAAAGTTCACTGATCTTCACAAGGTCTTCAGAGAGGCTAATGATCCTGTGATTTACCTGGGAAATAAGAAAGGAGATTTTTTCTCAATGTTTAAGAAGCAATGTGGAGGAGCAACAGCCACTGCTGTATTTGCAGACTTTGTCTGTAACAAACTCAAGTCATCTATCCTGCAATCTGTCTATGATCAAACTGCCATTGATGCAGCTGGAGAAATGAGGGCAAATTTCCCAGCATTCAGTGGAAACAGGTCAAACCTGGAGAAACACATCCTGCAGGATTTGGCAGAAGCTGAAAGCTTTGAGCGATTCATCACCTACATCAAGAATCCTAAGATACACTTTTCAGATTTTATAGAAACAAAATTTAAAGAGCAAATGCTGGAAGGGAGAAACCCCAGAATACTGGAAATTCTAAGGAATGCTGCAAACATGAAGCAGTCCAGTGTTTCCATAGCCATCCAGAAGGCCACACAGGAAACTAAATACAAAAAAGATGTGAATGAGTGGCTAAAGAGGTTTTCATTGGAACTCGAAGGTGAGGTGATATTTACTGTGAATGATGTTGAAGGAGCTCATTACCAAGAAATCAATGACACGGACTTTTTTGGTCAAGTGATGAATAAAACCCTCCAGAGTGTTTTTAATGAGACGACCAGCCGCTTTACCCACAAAACTTCAGTCAGGATGGACATGTTCAGACAGAGTCCAGAAGATATTCTGAAACACCAGTTGTGTGGGTGTTGGGTTCAGTGTCCCTTCTGTGCAGCTATTTGTACAAACACCATAGAAGGACATGATGGGAAGCACAGTGTTCCTTTCCACAGGCCTGAAGGAGTCAATGGGTGGAAGTGGTATAAGACAGAGAATCTGTCTGTAGATACCTGCACCAGTTCAGTAGTGAGTGATGCTCAAATAGTCCTACCAGATGAAAAGCGTGTCCCTTACAGGAAGTACTGGGAAGCTGGACCAGAATATGCTTGTTGGAGCATCACGCCTGACGCTTCAGAACAGGCCTACTGGAAATGGTTTGTGTGTCGATTTCAGAAAGACCTGGAGAAGCACTACGGCAAAACTTTTAAAGGAAAAGGAGAGATTCCTACAGCCTGGAGCAACATCACTAAGAAGAATGCCATAGAAAGTTTAGATAATTAATTCTAATGTATAATGGCCAGAAACCAGAATGCCAGGAACATATGATCTCCAATATAATTTTAATTGCCATTATTATATTTCTTTCCTTTGTTCTTTTCTCTTGATAATCATTTCTGGAAAGAAGAATTGGTCTTAAATATTGAATGCTGAACCAGCAGGAAATGTAAACTTATATCCAATACCCAAAAGAATATAAACATCATCTCATGGTTTCAGGTAGCTTCTGGAAATGATGTCTGATGGGTCTTAGTGATTCCTACCAAGCAGCAAGGATCAAAACAACAGAATGTCTTAGATATCAATTAATTTGTGACCCTTAATGTACAGTGTTACCCACTATCTAGCCACTACAATGAATTTAGAAGAAGATCTACAAAACCTATGAACTCTTGCCATGTCCAGTGGAAAAAAGTTGGCAAGCTGGTATTTTACTGAGAACTTTTGAAAGCACTGAGCCAAAGCCCCACCACTTGACTAAGTTCAGACCACTTATTTTGTTAAGAAAAAAACTTTCCCCTTAGCTTGTACAGACCACTGGCACAAAGGCTTGAATAGACAGTCAGACTCAATGGCAGAACCAAATAAAAACTCCCAACATCTCTCATCTCTAAAATTAATCTCTGAAGTAAAATCTACATGTTTCAAGGTGTGGCATCACCTCATGGCCTTGATACATCAGCTCCAGTGCAGATAATTGTGTGCACATCTTAACACCCTTCATTTACATTTGGAAAGCTCATAAAAAGGGGGACCGGGCCTGCAAGCTGGTTGTATCTCACTTGGCCAAGATGGATTTGACTTTCTGGGATGAATTGCAAGAGGGAAAGCAGAGCATCTCTGAGGATTACCTGGAAAACTGACTGTATGAATAAAAGGTGTATGTCAGCCACACCACATGAGATTTTTCATGAACATTTAGTTTGTCCCATATATTTACATGAATGACAGACCATGCCCTACTTAAAAAATCTCCATCTTAGAGACTTAAAACCACCTGCAAAGAAGACAAATACCTGGATTCTATGTGAGCCAAGAGGATGTAATCTGGTGCCTGGTGGTGGTTTATATACAAGCCACCATATCTGTGCACATTTGATCCAAGTCTGAAGGACCTTATTAGATCCTACTGGTTACAGACTCTGAAAATCAAAGACGTGAGGCTGCATTAACACACGAGAGACTACAAGACAACATGCTACTGAGTGATGTGCTAGTAACCTCTCCTCACTAGCCTACGCATGCCTGTTCTACATGGTGTAATGCTACATACAGGCCAGAAGATGGAACATTTAAGCTTTATAAACTTTATTAACTTCCTATCCTAACAAGACACTTTATATATAGTATGTCTACATAAACATTCTTGTCTTATATAAACACAATGTTTTATTAATGACAGTTCAATGCTGAAGATGTATTAATGTTTTACATTAATTTGAAGTACTAGTATCTCATAACCTACGCAGAATAGATGAGTATTATGCAATGATAAAATTCCTTCAAAAGGAAGAGAGTACCCTGGCAACCTGTCCTGCCTTCCACCTGATGAACGCTGGCATAGGCTTTAGTGTAATGTATGATGCTACGATCCTGGGGGTGTATGGTGTTTGTTTTGTGCTCTCTTTCTTGTAATCACTTTTCCCTGGGGTTGGTGTCTGGAGGGCTCTGACTGGGTACAGCAGGGGGTGCTCTAGTTACTTATGGGCCGGTGAGGCTTTGCAGAAGAGAAGGCTGTTCCAGTGGTCGCACATGTGCCATCAGCCTCCACCTGACCAGACCAAGCACCCAAAGCTTTGTTTGTGAACTCATGTGTTAGCCTGTTGTATGAGTTGCCTAAATACTTGTAAAGCTCTCTTTATGTAGGTAAGGGGGTGAGTGCCCTATGTTTTTTTGTATATTGTTTTCTCCTGGTTTGGGACAGGGAGGTAGCTTTAACATTGTAATTTCATTTTGCGTTAGATGAGTTATCTTTTTGGTTTCTAGTTTGTTTTGGCATTACCTCACCCCTGTAGTTTTCTCTACATTAAGCTCACCTGCACTTGACCAGTTTAAAGCTAGACTTACCGGCTTTTATAAGATGGTGTCATTGTCTATGTAATAGTTGTGACCATTTTACAGTTAATTATGCACATGAGGAGAAAGAGATTATGTCCTGTCTGCCTTTACTTTACTTTTATTGATTAACCTTAGTTAACTATATATCTATTGATTTGCTGTGATTAGCTCTATATTCACTTTGGTGCAAACTTCTATAATCTTGTATAATTTTTAAAGTCAGATATGCTGTTACCAAGTATGTGGTTTCATCCTAAAACAGGGATTAACTGGTATCAGGTATGTTCCAAAGGGTTTGACCTTTTTCCTAAGAACAGTTTGAGGGTTCATAGTTGTGTGACCAAATGGCCGTAACGGTCATAAATTATAGGTCATGCAGAGCTAGGAGTGGTTAAAGGGGCTTATATCACAGAGGTCACCAGCAGTAGCAGAGACTTCTTACCTGCTGATTGTGAACAGAGAAGAGGACAGACTTTTGAACTGCTGAGAGCAGAGAGACATGCTAGAGCCTTTTTGACTTTTTTAATTTATCCTCTTAATTTAATCTTCATTTTCTTTCTTATATTTAATTAATTAAACTTTTTGAGCATTAAATTGATCGTTTTTGCATGATTTATAAATCTTTCTTAAGCATTATGAATTTTTTTTTTGTCTGTTTTCGTTTGATGAATTCTTTGAATAAATCTATTAAAGGCATTTTCTGTTTCCCGACTCCAGTTTTTGTGGCTGTATATTCTATGGTCAAATTCACTATTAAACTATACAAAGAAAAAGTATGTAACTCAGTTGAACATCAGAAAACATTTCAACAATCATAAGAGAAGGTACAGTTCCTTTTAAAGAAGAGAATGAAAGTAAGATCATATCTTACTTATGTGACGCAAAAGTCATAGTACTGTTGTAAAATTCATGAGCAATGCAGCAAATAAAGCACATTACTGAGCAACATCTGTGAATCATAGGATTGCTTGACATTTGACAAAACAAAACTGTAACACTTCTTTTTAATATCCATTTGGAATAAAATAAACATTTTTATTAAAGCATCTTTAAAGGCTCTAGATGTTATAAATCCTAAATGACTCTAAAGGACATGGTCACTCTACATTCAATTCAAAATAGTAAGCTGTAGACTTTCATGTTTTGCAATTGGTATTTTTAATATATTGTTAATGTAATAGTAATATTAATATATTAGTAATCTACCTATTATTGTGTTTATTTCTTAAGGCCAAACAATATTGTTACTGTAGCACGGCATGTGCTACCCCGGGCTCAAGGAGGACGCTGGAGGTAGGATTCAAGGTTGCAGCAGCCATCTCTTTAATTCCTCAAACAAAACACCAAACAGACAAACCAAACAATACAAAGAACCTAAGCTGGCCACTCTTCAGTGGCTTCAGTCCCTTTAGCCTCAATAAGGAGCTTTCCAGCTCCTCAGTCTCTTTTTGCTGCTGCGTGTCCCTCTCTCTCTCTCTCTGTTCCCTCTCAGCTCTTTTAAAAGGCGCTCACGCTGCCAGCCAGATCAGCATCAGCTGGCTCTCATTAAGGCAGCGCGAGCACCTGAGCCGAGAGGGAACGAGAGCTCGCTGCTCCGCCTCCTCGTCACCGCCCCCAGATGGCGGCTCAGCCGCCCGGGTCGAAGGTGAGGTGTAGTGGAGCGGCCTCGCTGCGTAACAGGGGGCGGGGCCCAGGCGGCGGAGCTCGGGACTCGCTTCTTCCCCTGGTGCCTCTCGTTACCGGCACCGTCGTCGTCGTCTTCCTCCTCCCGCCGTCACTCGCGCCACTCTGAAATACTCTGGCTTTTCGCTCCGCCCCCTCCACACTCGCGGCTCTCTTCCTGCCATCCTGGCCGAGGATCGTCGCCGCTGGGTGTTCGGGCCCCGCCTTCCCGTCGACTCTCGCGGCCGTCATCATCGGGGCCCGGGGTGCGGGCGCATGCCACACCCTGGTGCCTTTCGTTACCGGCACCATCGTCGTCCTCCTCCTCCTACCGCCGTCACTCGGGTCACTCGGCGGAGCTCTGGCTTTGCGCTCCGCCCCCTCCACACTCGCGGCTCTCTCCCTGCCGTCCTGGCCGCCGCTGGGTGTTCGGGCCCCGCCTTCCTGCCGACTCTCGCGGCCGTCATCGTCGGGGCCCGGGGGGCGGGCGCATGCCACAGTTACACTCGAGCATATATGTTGGTTGAGAGGGCAAGTTTTGAGATATAAAAACTGGTTTGATGTGAAATGATTAATTGTAGAGAAACTGTAGAGATTTCTTTACAGTGGTGGTGATAGGAACCAGGGGTCACCATGACTACAACACATATTTAGCCACTTTATTTACTACATAAAACCACCAGTGAACCACCATGTTTCTTCTGAGTATTATGAGTAATATGGATGGTAAAAATGTGGAAAATCTGGGAAAAAAGAATGTTTTCTTTGGGCACTGTTTTGCCCTTGCATGTATCCCTCCACCATGACTGTAATTAAAGAAATGAATGTGAGGTCAGTCTGTCAAGTCAATGTAGCAATGAACTGCTGTTACTAAAAAATATGCCAATATCCCACCGACCTCAGTGCTGTTTGAGAATAAAACATTCTAATGTTGGAGGTACTTTATTGATAACTGGCCACTTAGACACATTAGCAGAACACAGGAGTATCTTTTGACTATACCTGGAGTTTCAAATTCAAAACATATTAATGGGAAGTGTTGGCACACTGTTAAGCTAAAAGCTTTACTGAGCTCATTGCACACTGCAATGGTTTCTATGCAGTGATTGGAAACTAAGAATATAGAGTATAGTTATACAGATTTTGAGATATTGGATTGAATATAATTACTTTATATTTTAGAAATGACATGAAGTGCATATAAACAATAAAATGACAGCACTCAAAGAAAATTAATCAAATTTCATTTTCTTTGTTTTATTATGTTTATTCACCACCAGAGACCATCCCCAAACACCAGCTTTGGCTTACTGGTACCACTTTATAATGAGAGCAACCTTATTAAACAGTTTAAAATGAGTTTACTCATGTTTTTTGGTTAAATGGTAATAACTTCTGAACAAATATCTGATGAAGCTGACAGGTTTAATGGTGACAGATGGAGAAGTCAAAGTAAGGTCAGCAACCAGCAAGATCTGAGCTTTAACATTATAGATGCATAGTTTAATGTGGGCTCACCTTTTGGCAAGCAAGAGGTAACTGGTGCCCCTTTTAATTATGTGTTGTAACTGCTTATAGATGATCTTTAACTTGTTTTTTTAACTAATTAGTAACCATTAATAAAATAATTTTAAACCATTCATAAACCCCCGTATTGCCTTATTATAAAGTGGTTCTGGTTTGTTTACAGTTTTGTAAAAGTCTCCATGGCAAGATGTTTACTGCTTTGTGGAGAAATGTGACTTCAGGGATGATCATGTGTCTAAAAAAGCAAAACAACTAATGGTTTCATCCAGACAATAAAAGAACAGAAAAATAGTTAACACTTTACTTGAATTCTGCTACATAATATTCACATAATTATGTCGTAAACATGTCATGACAGATTATGTCCTGTAATATAACTGTGTAATGTTTATCATAATGTTTGATTACAGAAGGCAAAAAATGTTTAAAGCAGCTCTGTCAAAACTGTATTGCTCCAATGTCTCTTGCAGCTCCCTAACTGAGCAGTCTAATATGTCACTGCCCCCTAGTGGAGTATAATATTATATTAACAACAACCACCAATATTTTCTTATTTATTACAGCATTTTGCTTATTGTGGCTCTTACATGCCCCAACCCCCTACTTACAAACAGGGGAAAAAAGCGGTCATTCTCCCCTTTCCCACAGGCTTTTCACTACAACACAGCTGCCTTTTCAAAAAAAAAACACAAATTTATTGAACTGCCCAATACAACAAAAGTTGCACAAGTTTAACAAATACAAACGGTTTGATGAGAATAAAAATAACACAAATGCTGCAGCCTTTACACTCACCAGATCTCAACTCAGCTAAACACATGGGAGATTTTCGCCATGTTAGACAGCGCTCTCCACTACTATCATAAAAACACTTAACTGAGGCAATATCATATTAAGATAAATCACAAATCATATAAGCTGAAAATTCTTAGTAGAATTAACTGAAAACATCTTTCAGTGGTTAATCCTGGTTATCATGTTTTTTTTCTTTCTTTTGTGAACAGATCTTGCTGTTTTTCTATGGAAAATGTTTTAAAATTTTGATCAATGTGCTTGAACAAGCTTAAATTATGTGGTTTTGACCTTTTCCATTTGTCCAATTGCTGTTAAATTTAAACTTAGATTGGATGATCTCATTTTTTGTACTTAGTTTTTTCCTCCAAAGACATTTTGGAAAATGGATATTCATGTAAGTAATTCACTTAATTTATGTTTTGTATAAACATCTGTGCAAAATACTAATCCAAAAGAATAATGGATCTAGGGACATTTAACTATGTGTAATTACAGCTTGGACTAGATATGCAGTTGTGTGCCAACTCCTTCACACCCCTGGCCAACTTACATCATTGAAGTGAAAAGACGTAAACATGAAGTCTATGGCAAACTATTTTTAAACATAACAGTTTCCGGCTAATTTTAATTACCTCATACGTGATGAACTTAAAACACAGAAAACTAGTAAATACTGGTTTGGGCACATCAAGAAATTAATTATCATTAAGTATCAGCTGAAGACAATTCAGACTCTGTGCTAACACTAACACCCACACTCAACCATGCGCTTCTCTAAGCAGGTTGATGAAGATCTGAAATGAAGAAAAATTAATGCCAAGAATATTTATATATATAAGTGCTTCCCACGCTTCCAGCTTTCACTGTCCAAATAGTCATTTACAAATGGCAGTAAAGGGGAACTGTGGATCTCTCAGACAGAACTGTTTGTATGCTGGATAGAAAGGCAAAACAAAGCCCTCTTATGACAGCAAAGGACCTGCAGGATGGTTTAGGGAATGGTGGTGGACTGTTCTACTGTGCTGTGAACTAATGACATAAAAATGCAGTTCTTTCACAATCAAAAAAGGTATATTTTAAGCATAGAACACATTGCCAACTGTTAAGCACGGAGGTGGATCTTTTATGCTTTGAGGTTAAGTTGCAGTTACACAGGGAACACCGCCTGAGTAGAAGGAGGAATGGATTCCACTCATATCAGTAAAGTCTGGAAGCAAGTGATACACAGTCAGTCAAGAAACTGAAGCCTTAAAGAGGCTGGACAATGATGCAAAACAAAGAGCTTTATCCAATTAAAAAGCATTATACATTTATTAAAATATTACAATATTAATATATTACAAGTTTCCTTACAAGTTTATATTACGCTTTCCTTAACAAAAGTCTCTTGTTAATGAAGATGGATTGAAAATGAGAAACGAAAGATGTGGTACTGCTCAGTTATCTCTTCAAACTGCTTTACATCATGAGTTTCCTTAAGCTCATTTGCAGTTTTACTTTATTTTTCTTTTTTTTTAGATATTCCTCAAATATGAGAGGTTTGACAGACAGGTTTCTGGAGGTGCCATAGCTGGTGTACTGGAAGTGAAGTCATTGGGAGAGCACACTGTTCTGCAGCTGAGTTCACAGATTCAACCAATAACGAGCCCAGTGGACACAGTAATGCATTCATGTTATCCACACATACATGTGTAGATAACATGAATCTACATGTTACTGTGTCTACATTCATGTGTGTACGTCTGTAGTCTTAATAACAATCTGTGAGACTCAAAGCAGGTAAGAAGGTAAGAATCTCTGTGAAACTCATAGCAGGTCAATGCTGTAAGAAAGTAGAACAAGAGATAATGATCAGACATACACTTATCACAGTTAATTTCATTATTTAGTAAAATGAAACTAAACTATTGAAGCTCTTAACATGTCTTTTATCACTGTCTCATATTCCCATTGCAATTATGACAGATATCTGACAGGCATTTCTCTAGATTCACCTTGAAGCTTAAAAATAATCATAAATGTTGTCATTTACTGAGTTTCAAAAACTGACGCTGCCCATGAGCAGAACAGTCAGCAATATAATAATTATACTAGGGTATAATTAATCACTACAAAGATGCACACCAATGTTTGCATAGAAGATCTGGGCTTTTACTGTCAATTTTCATTTCATTAAGCAGGTCTCTTATTAATGACATGGAGATAGAAAGATAATAGTGTTGGTATTACAACAGCAAAGACATGCAATAAATCTATGCTATTAGCATGATCCACATTTTTTTAACTATTTGCTAATGATAATATATAATATGCAAGATTACAGTTATCAAGAAAGTGTTGAGCTAATAGTCCCTTTCTTTCATATAAGACTATACAAATGTTTAGAAAATTAGCATGTTAATATGGAATATAAGACATTAAATATTGCAGTATTGCACCTCCTTATCTTTACATTCCTATTTGTCATGGAAGGTGACTTTTCAAAATGCACTAAAATGAATTTCATGACTGAGCAAGGTTTTCACTCAATATGAGCCTATCAGACACAGCTGTGTGCTCCAGTTCACATTCTGGTTCATAACTCACTTTAATTTCCGTAATTTACAGAGTGGATCCTCCAGTAGCTCAAAGAGCAGCTTCACTCCTGACTCTCCTGGTTTATTGTAGTCCAGATTTAACTCTTTCAGATAGGAAGGATTTGACTTCAGAGCTGATGCAAGAGCAACAAAGCCTTTCTCTGTAATACTGCAGCATTCCAGCCTGCAGCAAGAAAGAAACACTCCTTACAGATTACAGTCCATCAGTTATTTTTGTAGTTGATGAGCTGTTATTTATGAATGTAATCAAATGCTTACATTTGAATAGAATTCTAGAACACTTGTCTCACAATTGTGATTGGTCAATGATTAAGATGAGAAACATTCATAGGGTCAGTTTGACAATTATATCCTACCACTGATTACTTTTGTGTTAAATCTACTGCCAGAACTGCTGTGTTGAAAATTAAAGTTTTGGAAAATTTTTGTACATTTTTAAGAAAAAATAGAAAAAGAAAAAGAAAGACATAACACACTCTGGTTTCACCAGTTTCCAAACTATGAAAAAAAAACCCCAAAAAAACACAAGACGAGTGTTTTATGCACCAAAGATATGGTGTTGATATGGTTATACAAGATTTTTGCGTATCAAAATATGCATATTTTGGAGAGAAGAGCACATGTCTTCCAGATCACCCTAATGATGTATTTTGTGTGTGTGTGTGTGTGCATGTGTGTGTTTCTATGCATAAACAATTTAAGTTAATAACTCACTGTAGTTTCTCAAGTTTACAGTGTGGATCCTTTAATAAATCAGAGAGCAACTCCACTCCAGCCTCCCCAGGTTCACTGTAGTTTAGATTCAGCTCTATCAGGCATGAGGGGTTTAATTTCAGAGCTGAAGCCAGAGTAGTACAGCCTTCCTCTGTAATACTGCAGGCGGACAGCCTGTAGGGAACAGTGTTTGTCAACTTCAAAATATAGGAAGATAAGCTACCTTAAAAAACTCTCCATAAAGGCTCCCTTTCTGAAGTTACTTCACGGTGTGTATATGAATACAGCAATAGAAAAATGTGCTAGAATTACCACCACTCTCTGAATTCCTTCAACATTTCCTGGTAAGGTTTTTGGATTTGGTAGGATGGCCTACATAGATCCACAGTAATAAAGTGATCTCACCTCAGGGTCTCCAGTTTACAGTGTGAATTCTCCAGTCCAGTAGAAAGCAGCTTCACTCCTGAATTCTGCAGTTCATTGTCACTCAGGTCCAACTCTCTCAGACTTGAGTTCTCTGAGCTGAGAGCTGGGGCAAGAGCTGCACAGCCTTCCTCAGTGAAATTACAATCACACTGTCTGGATGAGAATTGATGCTATGTCAGAGCAGTGCTTTTCAAAACCCCTGCACACACACACACACACACACACACACACACACACACACACATCCACCGATCGGCTACTTCATTAAGGACATTAAGCACACCTAAAATTAATAATCAAAACAAAAATCAGCTAGCTTTTAAATCACACATACTTTCATCATACAAATACACCAACTAGACACTAACCACCTCCTTGTTTCTATGCTCATTGTCCATTTTATCAGCTCTGTTTACCATATAGGAGCACTTTGTAGTTCTACAATTACAGACTGTAGTTCATCTGCATACTTTGTTAGCCCCCCTTTCACCCTGTTCTTCAATTGTCAGGACCCCCACAGTACCACTACAGAGCAGGTATTATTTGGGTGGTGCACTGCAATGACATGTGGTGGTGGTGTGTTAGTATGTGTTGCACTGGTACAAGTGCATCAGACACAGCTGTGCTGCTGGAGTTTTTAAACACTTCAGTGCTGCTGCTGGACTGAAAATAGTCCACCAACCAATAGTGACCTACAAAGTGGACAAACAAGTAGATGCATCCAACAGAGTGGATAGTGAGACACAGAGAATGCATTTACATGCACTTAATAAGCCGATAAAATCAGAAAATCAGATTTTGTCAGTGATCCAATCAACACTTTTACATGCTCTTGAGTAATCAGATAATGGGAAACTCTGGGTCTACATGAATCAGGCAGTAATCAGATTTCTGCTTTGCAACCTGCCAATAAACTCACATAAACATAATGTAAAACTCAAACTTCATGCCGTGTTTTTTTTTAAAACATCATGCTATTTTATCTCAAAATATGAATATACATTATTTAGAAGATGAAGAATATTTAAATGCTTCATTTTGCATTTGGTTTCAGCGCCTCTCCAAAAGTGTTTTGCTGCCATCTCGCGGCTTTTATCTGGTACCACAGTCTGTTCCACACATGCTCAGAACAAAGAAATCCAATAGAAATCCAAGACGCGTACTGAGCTAAACTCCAGCTCTCCTTATCTAAATTCTCAAGGAGATTTCTAGATTGAAGTATGGTGTTTACATGACCATTTGAATAATCAGATAACTGCAGAAATCTGATTATGATTGGATTATTGAGTGCATTTAAACATACTCAGTGTTTAAAAACTCCAGCAGCAGTGCTGTGTCTGATCTACTTTCACTAGGGAAACACACACACTTACATGTAACTACCATGTTAGTGTTACTGATGTGCGGAGAATTATTCATCACCCAAATAATACCTGCTCTCATCTGTGCATGTGTGTGTGTATATGAGTGAGAGAGTTAAACCGCATGCATAAAGAGAAAGTGATGTTCATACCTCAGTATCTCCAGTTTACAGTCTGGATTCTCCAGTGCTGCAGACAGTATCTTCACTCCTGGATCCTGCAGATCATTATTACTGAGGTCCAGTTCACTCAGACTTGAATAGTTTGAGGTGAGGATCGAGACTAGCACTGCACAACTTTTATGCGTGAGATTACACCAGCACAACCTGGGCAAGAAATGTTAATATATCACTGTCATTTCATACATAGAAACAGTACAAAAACATAAATTAGTTATAGGTTACACATTATGAAGACTGGAAAAAAAGATCTAAATAAAAGCCATCTCTCTCACTCAAGCATTCACACACCCACACACACCCACAAACAGATTTAACAATGCGTGAAAGTCCCCTGTGACTATTTGAGCAAGTAATGTGTGTCCGTGTGTGTGCGTGTTTGTGTGTTTGTCTGAAATGTATATCCACAGCCAGAAACTGATGAACTCACCTCAGTTTCTTTAGTTTACAGTGAGGATTCTCCAGTCCAGCAGAGAACTTCTTCACACCTAAATCCCGAAGTTTGTTATTACTCAAGTCCAGCTCTCTAAGATTTGAAGAGCTTGAGTTAAGTGCAGATGCCAGAACTGCACAACTTTCCTCAATGAGATTACAATCACACAGCCTGGGGAAAAATCATATATCTCAAACATGGTATATACATACACATACACAAGAAATGGCAGTTAAGGGGTACTGTAGAAATCAAAGCAAGATCTGCAATACCAAGAAAATTCCCAGAACGAAAGTCAACATCTGAAGTATCTAAAACAATATCTAATTAGGGCAGAGACCTTTTGGAAACAGGTGCTGTAAACTGATGAAGTAAAAATAGAACACAATCACTAAAGATACATTAGAAGAAAAAATAACAACATATTGGAATGCATGGATCGTGTAGTATGTAGAGTTACATTAACACATCAAAGAGTGCAGCACCTTTAAAATGTAAATACTTACACAGCTTTAAAGGATGCCTTGACCACTGGAAGCAACCTTTTAAGACATTCCTCTGATGACTCATATTTCCTCAGGTCAAATTCATTCAACTCAATTCATTCAAGTTCAGCAGCACAAACACCAGAGCTGACCACTGGGCAGGAGAAAGTTTGGCTCCACTGAGACAACTGTCACTTTTCCTGTTTAGGTATTTTTGGACTTCTTGCACTAGAGAATGGTCATTCAGTTCATTCAGACAGTGGAAAAAATTTATTGATTTCTCTGGAGAGAGATTATTCCTGATCTTCTCTTTGATGTACTCAATTGTTTCATCATTGCTGTGTGAGCTACTTCCAGTCTTTGGCAATAGGCCTTGTAAGAGAGTCTGATTGGACTCCAGTGAGAGACCCAGAAGGAAGCGAAGGAAAAGGTCCAGATGTCCATTCTCACTGTGTAAGGCCTTGTCCATTGCACATTTTAGAAAATCAGTCATTGTTTGAGTTTGATGTGCATGTTGTTCCAGCACATTTTTTGTCTCAGAGATAAAAGAGAGGAAAGCAAATAAAGCAGCCAGAAACTCCTGAATGCTCAGGTGTACAAAGCTGTACACCTTTCCCAGGTACAGCCCAAACTCCTCTCTGAAGATCTGAGTGCAGACTCCTGAGTACACTGACACTTCTCTGACATCAATGCCACACTCTCTCATGTCTTCCTCATAGAAGATCAGGTTGCCTTTTTCCAGCTGTTGGAAAGCCAGTTTTCCCAGTGTCCAGATAATCTTGCTAGTCTGGTCAGGATCAAGGTCAGTTTTTCCATGGTACTTTTGGTAGTTTTGTTTGATCTGGAAGATCAGGAAGTGTGTGAACATTTGAGTCAGAGTCTTGGGCATCTCTTCACTCTGTGCTTTACCAAATATTCTCTCTAGAACAGTGGCTGCAATCCAACAGAAGACCGGTATGTGGCACATGATGTAGAGGCTTCTTGATGACTTCATGTGTGTGATGATTTTGTTGACCAGATTCTGGTCACTGATTCTCTTTCTGAAGTATTTCTCTTTTTGAGAGTCACTGAACCCTTGTACCTCTGTTACCTGGTCAACCCACTCAGTAGGGATCTGACCACATGCTGCTGGTCGAGAGGTGATCCAGAGAAGAGCAGAGGGAAGGAGATTCCCCTTGATGAGGTTGGTCAGCAGCACATCCACTGAGGCTGACTGTTTTATGTCAGATAGACGCTCATTATTATGGAAATTTAGAGGAAGTCGACATTCATCCAGACCATCAAAGATGAACAAGATTTTGTATCGATAATAGTCTCTTAATTTAATTCTGTTATGTCACTGAAAAATTGATGGAGAAGGTCTTCAAGACTAATTCTTTCATTCTTCATCAAGTTCAGCTCTCTAAAAGGAAGTGGAAATATGAAGAGGATGTCCTGATTTGCTTTTCCTTCAGCCCAGTCCAGAATGAACTTCTGCACAGAGACTGTTTTTCCAATTCCAGCAACTCCTTTAGTCAGTACAGTTCTGATTGATTTCTCTCTAAACATGTCATTGCAGTTGATGGATGTCTCCTGTGTTGCTGGTCTCCTACATGCTGTCTCAATCTGTCTCACCTCATGTTCATTATTGACATCTCCATCCCCACTCTCTGTGATGTAAAGCTCTGTGTAGATATCATGCAGGAGTGTTGAGTTTCCATGATTTGGGATTCCTTCATGAATTTTCTGGAATTTTTCCCTCAGTGTGGATTTGAGCTTTCTATGACAAGCAGGAGCAAGTTCTGATGGAAAAAAAAGACATAATTGATAAAAAATAAATAAACAAATCTTTTTTTCAATTATTCGTTTATGGTTTAAAAGATGGCATCAATGCACAAAGCATCACAACTTTATAGGCTATTTTGTATATAACATGGTGTTAAGAATAACAAAGAACAAATAAAAAGCACTTTAGTGTTTTCGGTTTTTAATTAAAATCTATGAAATGGTCAGAGATGTAACAGGTGTGTAGGCTGTATTCAAATTCAATTCATGAAGATGGATAAACAGAGGGAAAAATCATAATGTTGGTGTGTGGCCATCAGGTTTTTAAACTACAATCCACCACAAATGTAGGCTGGGGCTGGTGACACTCTCTCTCTCAGCCATTCTATACACAGGATTTCATAGCATATTCATGCATGCTGATTACCAAATGCATGGAAGTGTATAGCGTTTCTGGCCATAAATCCATTTAGAGTAAGGCTGTGACATAACAACATAAGGAAAAAGTGAAGGGGTTTAAGTACTTTCTGAATGCATGTCACCACAGGAGTACAACTAAACATGCATTAGCTACTAGAAAAAATGTTTGACTGACATAATGTTTGTCTCAGGTCAGCAAAAAATATACTGAGGTGAATTTGATATATAAATGTATATCAATATGAACTGTTCTGACAGAATCCAGTGCGTTTCCCTCTCACACAAGATCATGGCTCTTTAACTGTACTTCTCATCTATCAAATCTTTGATGAACTCCAGTTAAAAATAACATGGTTTATGGTCTTTCAAAATCAAATGTTTGCCTGTGAAAATGTAAACGTGGAGCTACACTCAGCTGTACTGAAAATACATTACTATGCAAAAGTCTTGGCCAAGTGAGAAAATAATATGTAAATATATTTATCTGGACGGTAAGTATTTATTCGGTAAAAAAAAAAACACCAAAACACTAACATTTAAAATACGCATAAACAAAGAAACAGTACATTTAAACAGTACATTATGACCTGTGTGTGAGTGCGTTAGCTTAACCATGTCTAAAGCTCTTCCTGAGGCAGTCCAGGATTTACAGTTACCATCCAATACCTAGTTTATTTTATTAATACTGTATTAAATTAATACAGTTGTGGTTCTTATGCAATTAAATAATTACATGTGATACCTGGAGGGCTGCAAGAAGTCAGGAACCAAACCTGCGTTCTTCTAATTGAATCCTTTAAATCAGCATACTAAATACTCTAGCAAAAAACAAAACTATTATTTTTTAACGTATTTATCATTATTTGTATTATATAGTATTCTATAGGCAAAAACACACTTACTGCCGAGGTAAACAGTTTTAAGAAATTTTACATAGCTGCCTAAGAATTTTGCACGTCATGCTGCCATGGTGATTCCATCTGGTGCAATGCAGCACCTGTTGATATGAAATGGCCAATATAATGACAAACTGAATTGTCCTCATTTTTTTCAAACAAAAGGATTGACAGAGAAAATTAACACTGTCAACGTTTTAAAGCATAGCTATAACAACCCAGTCCATACAGTCCATATATGGAAACAAAGCTGCCGCCTGTTTTGAATCGACTGTGTTCATGATGTCATGGAAAACAACTCTTTTATATATTATATATATATATATATATATACATATGTATATTCATTTATTTGGCCTGCAGCAGTTTAGTCCCACCCATTCACACTCAAGTTATAAGGAATGTTTCAGCCTGGACTGTTCTTTGAATGAAGTGTAATACAGGACAGCCAATTACAACAGAGACCCTTAATATATATCAGTCTTAAAGGTGGAAGAAGAAAAACAGCCTGTTTAATTCTAAGGAATATAGAGAGTTTGGAAAATGATAAGTTTTTGCATTACCATAATAATATGACATATTGGTGTCATCACAAAAAAAATCTTCATCAAAATGGTTCAGCTGTAATGGTTATTAGCATTACACTGCATTAGCATTTAACCCTTTAGAATCCATTTTTATATTTAATAAAATGACTTACTGATCTGTAGTGTGTTAGCGAGGTCTGTCTGGTTCATGCTTCTCAGAATGTGCAGGGTGATCTTCAGCACCCCCTCTCTGACACTGCATCGATCTATCTTGTCCTCCATCTCTCTCCCCAGACTCAACAGCTTCACAAAACTCTTCAGCTCATCCTTCACCAGAGAGATGATTTTATGCTCCAGTTCCTGGTTAAGAATGAGCATGAATAGAAACAAAGTGTGTGGTCACAGTGATGAGAACACACAGTGCACAGTCGTCTGCAGTAATCATAGTTGGTACACCCATGGCTAATTACACTGCATGTGTGCACTCTTAAAAACATACTAAACTCTCACTACAGTGGTAGCGCTCTTGTCACTGGGGTGGTACCCTCAAAGGTGCGACTTCAGTACCTTTAGTTAGGGAACAGAATTTTACCATATTCCATTGACATATATTTTATGTTATATTGACTCCACACACTCTGTCTTGCCTGCAGGTCTTTTATTTTAGTTTTCTGTAAAACATTAGGTTATGAAAAGGTGCAAATATGTACCTTTCTCCTGAGACAGTGTAGCAAACTATTTTATAAACAACATTTTTTCTGCGAATGTTAATGCAGTTAGTTATATTAATTAACTTAAAATTTATATTTCAAAACAGTTATTTAGCTACACTCTAAAAAGTGATTTTGTTAGAGGAGCCCTTTGTTGTTGAATGTTAGAACACTTGATGAGAGATCTTGGACCACTCCACCATGCTGCACATTTCCAGTTCCTTCATATTCTTGGACCTTCCTTTGAGGATGGCCCTCTTCAATTTACAGTGCAGGTTTTCAATTTGGTTCACATCTGGAGATTGAAAGGTCACTGCAAAACCTATTTTGTGTTCCCACAACCATTTCTGTGTGGATCTGTGTTTGGCCCTTGTTCAACAAATTTGTGTATGGTCCTATCTGTTCATATGATGAACACGTGCAAATTTCACTGACAGTTTTGTTATTAAGTTTCATCTTTGGCATACCTGTATGATCAAACGTGTCTGGTAGGAGTATGTGTAAAATTGTATTTATCAGTTTAACAATGTGAAAAAATGCTTTATTTACAGTTAACTAACCAAAAAATATTATCACTAATATCTATAATACCAATAATGAGAATACAAATAGAAAATAATAATAAGAGTAGTAATTTGTGCACATAGCAAGTGGATATACTTATTTTACATGCACACATGCTGTTTCCATATGCTTGCATTTCTTTTTATATTATGGACATGGACTCAGTACAGACAAATCTCAAGTCCTTATCTTCAAGTCCTAACAAGTCAGTATGCATTCTTAAGCTATTTAAGACCATTTCAACCCTGAACTATATTACGAAAAGGTAACAGTAATATAGCATGTTAGTAGTGTATGGCTGTATATATTTTTTGCTTTGTTTTTACCCTTCCCTATAAAAAATATAAATACATGGTACAAGGTAACCATGGCAGACATGGTATACACATAGAATAGTGCAGCTACACTTAAGAATTTTCAAATTACTATTGAAAAAAACTTCATGATTGAAGATAAAATATTTATCATTTTTGGGAGCACTGGGAGCATAGAATTAAAATAAAATCTAGCTCAGCACTAAAACTAGCTCAGGGAACTGAAAACCCCTAGTTGTAACTAAATCTAAATGACAACAAGAATCAAAACAACCATTCTGAACAAGGTTTCCAAAAAAGACAGCAACATGATGGTGAATGTATGAAACTGAAGTTGGCTTCTTCTGAGAATGTCAAATTCGAATATAAAGCTGATGAATAAACTGTGAACTTCAGCCTTGTGGTGAATGTTGTGCTTGTTTTAACTGCAGACACCATTAGAATCAGTCAAAAAGAGAGCATGTAGAGTAGGGGTGGGAATCTTTAGGCACCTCACGATTTGATTCGTTTATGATTCAGAAGGCTGCGATGCGATTATAAAATGATTATCGATGCATCTTGATTCATCTTTTTTTTTCTATACAGGATTTCTATTTTCTCACTGTCTGAGGACTCGGTAGTTTTAAAGCGAAGTATTTGTAATTATCCATAATGCATTTACTGCAAAACTTTTCTGATGGAAAGGGGAGGAAAGCGGCTATAACTAAAGCTTAAAGCAGAGCAAAGTAAATCTGTGCTCTTGTTTATATTTTTAGCCTACTACAACATTGACACATACTGAGATATACTGGACATTAAATGTTGAGGCTCTCAAGGTGGTTTGACTTTGTTGAAAGGACAAAATGGCTCTTCTTAACATTTGGGTTGTGACTCCTGACCGAACCTGGCTTTAATACAGAGGGAGCTGGTCGGATTTCTCACTCAGCCAGCTGTGTTTTTGTTATGTGCCACCACAGACTGTCCGGGCGCTGTCCTTCCCCACTTCCAAGTTCCAAGTCCCCATTTCATGAGGTTCAAATCAAAGTCGAGTTGCAAGTTTTTTTTTTATTTTGTTGAGTCAAGTCATCAAATGTGTGACTTGAGTCTGATTCGCGTCAAAGTCATATGACTCGAGTCCACCCTCTGGTGCTTTATGTAAATATATAAATGAGGTACTAGTAGGTTGGCACTTGATTTCATAAAGTGAAGCTCATTAATCAAGTTCACTCAAAATGTAGTGTAATTCATTAAAGGCCAAATCTACCCTCTTTTTATGCAATTTAGATCAATAAGGGGTAATATCTTGCTGAAATGTCAACCCATAGCCAAGTTTTAGCCTTCTGGCAGGAACTTAGTACAATTCATTATGTCATGGATTTTCACAAAAGCAAATGGACCACTATCAGCCCCAAATCCCCCAATATTTTTCAACAAACATGACAGTGTGCCACTCAAAAAAATAAAATCTCTCTGTTGTTGGTTTCAGTTTTCTATTGATGACATTACTTGAATGCATGTAAGTCAGTGAAACTACCTGAATTGTTAGATTTAATTCATAAAGTGTTTGCTTAGTAAATCTTTCACATTGGTTTCTGGCAACATCTGTTTGATTAGTGTTTTACTTGTTTTACTCTCTCTCTTCAAGTTGTGTTTCCCTCTGGCCTACATCTTTCTTATACTCTATAGTGAACTGCCTAGTCTCAGTTTTGTTGGTTCTAAGTGCAAGTTGCCATATAACCTCAGTATAATCTTTTGCAATTTCATGACAGTTTAGTGGCACGGTTTGCATCCACAGTAGAAAAGTGATGATCTCACCTCAGTTTCTCCAGTTTACATTGCAGATTCTCTAGTCCAGCAGACAATAGATTCACTCCTGAATCCTGCAGTTTATTGTTACTTAGATCTAGTTGTCTCAGATTTGAAGAATTTGAGCTGACTACTGAGGCCAGAGCTGCACAGCTTTTCTCTGTGAGATTACAGGCACACAACCTGTAAAGAAATGATTATATTAGATTACAGCCATTTCAAATACACACATTAAAAACAGTGGTGTAAGATTTAAAGATTTATTGGCATGGACTACATTTTTTACCACTTGTGTGATATGAGGCATGGCTGTATGTTTGGTTCATTTAAATATGGTGGTATTGATTCATAACATGACACACTCCTGCAAACAATAACTCCTGAAACACTCTGGCAGTAATTTTCCCAGTAAAAAAACAAAATGGATTAAATGATATTTTCTACAGTGTTTCCAAACAAATTTGGTCACATATGCACACATAGAAGAAAAAAAAGGCTTGAACAGGATTTCAGAGTGCCACAAGATTTTGCCAAAAGAAATGCAAATTTAGGTTTTACAGAGTAAGACATTATTAACAGATTCCAAATATGTGAATAGTAATTTGGCATGTTCAAATTGTTGTTTTTTGTTCATTCATATTTTATAAAATAATACAGTATTATAAAATAACAGTTTACCTATGTGAAAATTACATTTTTCTAGTAAAAACATTTTACAAAAAATTGTACAAAACAATTCAGTTTACACATGTGAAAACAACATTGTTACCAAAACTCTGATAGGTGGAGTGAAGGCGGGGAAAAGGTCTTTGTGCTCAATGAACATGCAATTTCTGACATTTCAGACATTCTTTGTCTGTGGGCTCCTCAAATTAACCATTGAAGCAATTTCACAAAACTTCATTAAGGTCCCTGAGCATGGTTATCACTTAAATAAAAGAACATAAGCATACAAGATGTCACGCATCTTTCCAGCCTTGATTCTCACAAGGACTCCATCTCGCAGAACCCCTTGGCAGATCATGTGATTGAACTTCCTAATTCAACCAAACATCACTCTAGTTCTCCTGCGTATTGAGTCCTTTCACCTGTGTTCCATGTCATATGACTTGTTTAGTTTAGTTTAAAAGCCTGGGCTTTAGCTTAGCCAGATTGTGAGGTCTTGCTTCTCCTGTAGAGCTACTGAGCATTTCTCCTCTGTTTTTGTGATTGCCTTTGTCATGTTTTGGACTGTTTTTCTGGATTTCTGGTTTTTCCCTTTTTTCTTTGCCCCCTGGTTATGGTTGCCTTTTTGTACCTTTTTGCTGTTTTGGATCTAACCCACGCCTGTTTACTGACCAGGATTCTTGTCAAACCCTTTGATATTAAAGACTTATATTTTGTTTTTTGCCACAAATGTCTGGCCCTCTCTGTCTCGTTACACAAGAAAACAAAAAAAGCCAAGTATGCTACATGAATTGGAAAAAGTACTGAATACCAATGAGAAATGAAATCTTGCATTCTAAAATATCATTTTTACAAGCGAGTTGACTTTATTCACATGTAAATTTTGATGGGCTCTTGCCAATCTTGTAAAAACACTGCAGAGTTTACTGCAAAGAATATGGCCCATAGTGTACTATACAGGCCAAAAGGAAAACTGAGTTACTTACATCTAATCCAATCTTGAAGAGAAATAGTCTCTTACCTTTGCATTCAATATACTGTGTGAGGAAGAGATTTTAGGTTTTGAAGGTGTTCTAGATTAACATTCCCTTTTAGTATGGGTGTGTGGGGCGTTTGATCTAGAGTGAGAAAATGATCTCACCTCAGTGTCTCCAGTTTACAGTGTGAATTTTGCAGTGCAGCAGAGAGCAGCTTTACTCCTGAATCCTGCAGTTTATTGCCCCTCAAGTCCAGTTCTCTAAGACCTGAGGAGTTTGATCTAAGAGCTACAGCCAGAACTGCACAGCTCTCCTCTGTGAGATTACACCTTTGCAGACTGGGAGAAAAATGATGATTACAAAAGAACATTACTTCAAACAAAGCTACACATACATCAAACTCACATAACATGCTAAAAAGGTTAGCAGGCAAATGGAAGTGTGTTACACACAAACCAACTCAAATCAAAAAAAGTCTTGCATACACATGTAATGCACTTCATGTGGAAAAACAAACTCAAAAGTAGCTGTATACTTCAATCAAAAAAATAACTAAATGGAAAATGCCGTACTTTGTACAGACTAACTACTGTGTCTTTCTTTGTCAAAAAAGTCCTTTTGCTTTGAAACAGCTTATTCACTTGAAGTATATAGTCAGCTTTAGACCTAAAAGAACTAAACACATCCTGGCAGTGTTTGTATGTAAAAGACTTGTGAGAAAAGTATGTGAAAAGTGAGTGTGCCTGTGAGGTAGTTATGAGAACTAGACCAGATAGATATTAGCAAGATTTTCCTACGAAAAGGCACAGCCAAGACAACATCAGAGCACAATTGGCCATGCTGCTTATGAGAGGAACGAATGGCTTAGGTCCTTTCTTCAATTAACCTACAGCCTAACACTCAAATACCACCCATTGTTTTACAAATCCAATGATAGCTGCCACTCTGACAGCTTGGTGGAAACTACACAATCACAACCCCTCAATAACACCAACTAAATGTACACTCATATTCATATGGCATAACCCTGACTTTCTTTCAAAAATTCAAAATGTTTACAAATAGGTAGAAAAGGCTATAACACCTTTCAAGCAGATTTTATGTCATTCTCACATCCAACTTGCTTACCCAATTTCAGACTTTGTTAATATCTCCTCTACAATTACACCCGTCCAAAAAGTTAGCATGCAAATCAGACTCAACTATATACATACCATGTAGAAAATGGAAAGAAGATCTCTCAGTTACTCTCTCTGCTGATTTCTGGTCACAGATTCTAAAAAACTAAAACTTAAAAAAAAAAATAAAAATACCACCCTAGACCTCATACAAGATAAATTATTTACAGAGTACACTATACTGGACAAAAATAATTTAAAGTGGTATTCAAAGACTCCAACATCCTTCACACTGCACACTACACACCACTAATAACTGCACACATACTATGATACTCCACACCCATTAAACACTTTTGGCAACAGATTATTGATCAATTAACCACAATACTGAACCAGCCCACCATCTCCATCAGTCTGTCCATTATGAGATATATCAACAGTAAGATTAACAAAGGAAACAGCAGAATACTTCTTATAGCACTAATATTCAGCACAAAAAAATATTCTGATGAACTGGAAATCAAGCTTAATCAATCTAATAACAGCACTCACTGGAAAAACTCATTGATTATATATCAATGGAGTATATTTCAGCCTCCATCAAAAACAAATCCACTGAATTCAACATAATTAACTTCCTATAACTCCCCAAATCTTATGAATTCAACTCGACTAATTTTAGAAACAATAAACCCCCTAATACTAATTACTAAACACCTAGCTACCCAATACTAAATAATAATTCTCCTAGATTATTCATACATACACAACCATGCAACATAACTGTAAGCCTTTCCACAAATGTCCCTGTGCTTACACACACACACAAACATCAAACAATGGTGTTATAAATAGTTATCATTATACATTTTCTATTACCTTATGTATGACTGTTCATTATGTACACACTTGCTTTATTTATATTATGTTTTCCCTTGTTCATTTATTTTTCTTTCTCTATGTCCTCCTTAAAACCTCCCTGAATCGTCTAATATGTATTGTTCATAACAAAGCACTACAGGTTCTCCAAAGTGCGGAGTCGTGGCAAACAAAAAAAAAATTAGATCATAATACTCACTTAGCACTTCTGGATGTCTTGACCACTGGAAACAGCTTCCGAAGACATTCCTCTGATGGGTCGTATTTTCTTAGGTTAAACTCATCCAGCTCTGCTTCTGAGTTCATCAATACAAACACCAGAGCTGACCACTGAGTGGGAGAGAGCTTAGCTTCACAAAGACGACCATTACGTCCTCTATTTACATATCTTTGAACTTCCTGCACTAGAGAAAGATCATTGAGTTCATTCAGGCAGTGGAACAAATTAATAGATTTCTCTGGGGAAGGATTCTCCTTAATTTTCTTCTTGATAAAATCTACTGTTCCATTTTTGTAAGAGCTGCTCTCTGTCTGCGGCAGTAGGCCTCGTAATTGCTTCTGGTTGGACTTCAGTGAAAGACCTAGAAGGAAGCGGAGGAAAAGGTCCAGGTGTCCATTTTCACTCTGTAAAGCTCTGTCCACTGCATAGTTGAGAAAATCAGTCATAGTTGATTCGTGGGATAAACGTGAGGTTCCAGTTTGTTGGTCTAGCACATTTCTGTTCTCAGAGATAAAGGAGACAAACGCAAACAAAGCAGCAAGGAACTCATGAACACTCAGGTGAACAAAGCTGAACACCTTCCCCAGGTGCAGCCCCAACTCCTCTCTGAAGATTTGGGTATATAGTCCTGAGTACACAGACACTTCACTAACTCCACATTCTTTCAGGTCTTCCTCATAGAAGATCAGGTTGCCTTTTTCCAGCTGTTGGAAAGCAAGCTTACCTAGGGTGAAAACAATATTCCTGGTTTGATCAGGATCAGCATCACTTTTTCCATGGTACTTCTGGTTTCCGTGTTTGATCTGAAAGATCAGGAAGTGTGTGAACATTTGAGTCAGAGTCTTGGGGATCTCTCCACTCTTTGCATCATCAAATACTCTCACTAGAACAGTGGCTGAAATCCAGCAGAAGACTGGAATGTGGCACATGATGTAGAGGCTTCTTGATGACTTCATATGTGCGATGATTTTCTTGGCGAGCCTTTGATTATCTATTCTCTTCCTGAAGTACTCCACCTTCTGAGGGTCACTGAATCCTCGTACCTCTGTAACCTGGTTAACACATTCAGGAGGGATCTGACCACATGCTGCTGGTCGAGAGGTGATCCAGAGAAGAGCGGAGGGAAGCAGATTCCCCTTGATGAGGTTTGTTAGCAGCACATCCACTGAGGTTGACTGTTTTATGTCAAACAAGCTCTCATTGTTCTGGAAATCGAGAGGAAGTCGACATTCATCCAGACCATCAAATATGAACATGATTTTGTAGCGATAATAATCCCTTACTGTTAATTCTTTTGTGTCTGTGAAGAAGCGATAAAGAAGATCGACCAGACTGAATCTTTCCTTTTTCATTAAATTCAGTTCCCTGAAAGGAAGTGGAAATATGAAGAGGATATCCTGATTTGCTTTTCTTTCAGCCCAGTCCAGCAAGAACTTCTGCACAGAGACTGTTTTTCCAATTCCAGCAACTCCTTTAGTCAGCACAGTTCTGACGGCTGTGTCTTTGAAGAGGTCATTACAGTTGATGGGTCTCTCCTGAGTTGCCAGCCTTCTGGATGCTGTCTCAATCTGTCTCACCTCATGTTCATTATTGACCTCTCCACTCCCACCTTCTGTGATGTAGAGCTCTGTGTAGATCTCATTCAGAAGTGTTGACCCTCCATAATATGAGATTCCTTCATTAATTTTCTGGAATTTTTCTTTAAATGTAGATTTGAGCTTTTGATGACAAGCAGGAGCCAGTTCTGAAAAACAAAAGTTGAAGCAGTTATAGCAAACATGTTGATGTTTGACATCCTTACCACAAACACAATGACACAACACCCTTCTATCGATACCGTCTTGCTCTGTCCTCATGAAGAAATTCCTTTAATTGTCTGTATTCAACTTTCTAGAATTTCTATGTTCAGTTTGATTAAAATAACTTTACCAAGGAAAAGAAATGCATGTAATGTGCTCTGCATAAAGAAAAACTGCATTAGAACAGAGATTATGAGCAAATGTACAGACTTTCCAGAATTGCTCAATAATCCAGGTGACAGAGTTCTTACTGATCTGTAGTGTGTTAGCAAGATCCGTCTGGTTCATCTTCCTCAAGACGTGTAGTGTGATCTTCAGTGCACTCTCTCTGATACTGTTCTGATTTTCCTCATCCTCTTTCTCTGTCTCAATGAATGTTGGGAATTCTGGACTCAGTAACTTCTTGAACCTCTTCAGCTCAGTTTTCACCAGAGAGATGATTTTATGCTCCATTTCCTGATTGGAAATACATAGTAAAGGAAAATCACTGAAATATCATAATGTCATGTATTAGTGGTTCCCAAACCAGGTCCATGAGAGACTTTAAGCTGTTTTAGGACCCACCTAAAAGCAAGAAATTATTGTGATTTATACATATCTATCTAAATCCACTTTCTGTAAACATATTAACACCTTAACAAATTACAACTTAACTCAATCATTTTTCATTAATTTTCATGTCATTACTAGACAATATGCATTAGGATGGGTACAAATAAAGGGGTTTAACTGAAGTCAGTGGTGTGTGTGGTGGATATTTTTCCAGTTAGGCAAGCAGAATACATCACCTCAGCCTGTGAAAATGTTAACTGAAGGAATACTAAACACAAAAGTTGTCTTACTAAAATATATAAAAATGCAAACAAGCAATATGAAAGGACATCTGACAGCAGTGTTGAGCTGGTAATACCTGCTTTTACCTGCTAACAGGTCAACTAAAATGAAATGTGGCCTGTGAAGTTTATTTTAATTCAATCCACTAGTGTTATTTTTTGGTAAGGTCTCAGATCTTATTGGATTCATTAGGCCTTAATCCAAGTCACGTATAGACAATTCCAGAATGCACTTACACTCAAAAGCCATGGGCTACTCAAAACAGCTGACTGGGGACCTGAAACTAAATATAATATACTCAGGAAAAGCAGGAGAAGACTATAAAACAATGTAGACAATAAACAGCAATAAACCTGGCTCTAATTTTCACTTCTTAGACATCTTTAGGAAATGTAAATTATATCCCAACATCACTGCCAAGGACCTACAGGAAGATCCGGATCACAGGGTTCGCATGGGCATAGTGACACACTGAATCTACATAGAAGCGTCATCAGAAGATAAACTTAACTGTGATCTCAGCACAATTTTTCAAAAAATTTCAAAAATTTCTAAACTTCAGCTTTGGCGATTCTGGTGTTTGTCAAATAACCCCCATTTCAATGTTACAATGTTAAATGTCCCATTTACTATCCAACCCCATTTCCAAAAACGTTGGGACACTGTGAAAAATGTAAATAAACACAAAATTAGTGCACATGGCATGGCTGACGTGCACATTTGTGAGGGCACCATTAATGCTTAACGATATATACATGTTTTGACAACATATACTGCCATCCAGACGATGTCTTTTTCAGGGAAGGCCTTGATTATTTCAGCAACACAATGCCAAACCACATTCTGCATGTATTACAACAGCATTGCTCCATATTAAAAGAGTCCAGGTGCTGAACTGGCCTGCCTGCAGTCCAGACCTGTCACTACTGAAAACATTTGGAGCTTTATGAAATGAAAAATATGACAAAGGAGATGCCGAACTGTTGAGAAGCTGAAATCCTATATCAAACAAGAATGGAAAACATGTCACTTTCAAAACTACAGCAGTGTCTCCTCAGTTCTCAAATGCTTGCAGAGTGTTGTTAAAAGAAGAGGTGATGAAACACAGTAAACATGTCCCCATCCCAACTTTTTTGGAATGTGTTGTTGGCATTAAATTCGAAATGGGCATATATTTTTCAAAAAACAATGAAATTTCTCAGTTTCAACATTCGATATCTTGTCTTTGTGCTATTTTCAATGAAATATAGAGTATTCATAAACATTTTGCAGAGCATCCCAACTTTTTTGGAAATGGGGTTATAGTTTAAAAACAATATTTTGGTTCACGTTTTAATTTGTGGGTCCCCTTTAGCACAGACTCAAAAAAACTGGAAATCTATAATAAGTTTGTCAGTGTTTGGTTTAGTTTGATTGTATTTGTTTACTTTTTGTAGTTAGGCATTCTTTGTCAATTCAGCATGTTGGGTTCATTCTGTTCTCTTTCGAGTATTGTTTCTCTGCCTTGTCTTGGGATTTCAAGTTTGATTCGTCTTTGTTTTGGTTCCCTTGGTTTCATCTTTATAGTGATGGCAAAACTAAGCTTCCTGAAGCAGTGAAGCTTTCCTTTAAACTGTAAGGGGTCATTATATGGTTTACAGTTGGTATTTGTAGCAAATCATCAAACAATGTATAATCTTATTCTTATGCAACTTTGCTATTCTTTCACATATTGTTTCATAGTCAAGGTAAAAGTTTCACATATGAAATTCATATAAAATACAGTGCAGTCCACATCCTCTTCTTGTTGTTTCAGCATCGTTACATTTTTATGAAGTTAAAAAGACCCCTATATGATCCTGGTTATTATTGGCCTGAATCACATTCATTTAGCTGTTTTACATTTACTTAATCATTTTTTTTTTCTGTTATGCCCTGTGAAATCAGAGGATCAACTGCCTCTGAGGCCCTGCTCCACCAGACACTCTTTTTATGGCCAGAGTGCATTGTTGAGGTGAAAATTAGGATGGATGTTTTGGATCAGTGAAAATTGAGCTGAGAGAGGCTGCTTCTTTCCCCTGGCTTGGGACGCAATGGAGTACAAGCATTATTCATTTAAACATTAGAAGCCTTCATCAGCATGGATAACTGGATAATCTAAAAAAACTGATTTTACAAGCTGATCTAGATATTGTAGTACTGGATCCAAGTGATATCCAAATATGCATCAGCAACTACTCTTAAATCTTTAAGATTCATTACTGGTGACTCCTACAATAACTATCACTGTATACTGTAAGAAATGCTTGGCTAGTCATTTCTGGCTGTGCATGGGAAATACACTGGCTCTTTTTTATCTATAAAGCACTTACTGTCCATATGCCATTGTATATCACAAAATTGCTCCGTGTAAATAGTGCATTTTATCAGACTCATTCTAGTGACTGGGTTACCCTACAAGTGCCTAGAGCTTTCACTGAACTGGGAAAATCTGCTTTTAGCTACAGTGCACCAGCGAACTGGAATTCATTGCAGGAAACGTTAAACCTTCGCTTGCTTCTGTCACAGGAGCAATTTTAAAATGTTCAGAAAAGAAAAAGTGGTATCTCTGCTCCTGATATTTACTGCTTCGTTTTGAAGTCATTAACTCTGACTGGATCTCTGGTTTATACTACAGGCTGATTGGTGATTAATGTGAGATTATCAGGAGAAATTATATGTCAATTTTACACACACATACATACATACATGTACAAATACACACCTGAAATATGGATTCCCAGTGTTTCATGATCTTTGCTCTCTCTTTTTGGGTGCTAAGGAAAAAAATAAACAAACTTAAAATCTATAGCATATCTGCTCAACAAGCACCATTAAACAGACAGAAATGCTGTAAAATTGCCATGATAAAATATATTGCTATATAAAGTGACATTTTGAAGTTGGTTTTCTACACTCCTACTCTTGGACACCAATAGCACCACTAACACCAACTTAGTGTCTTAAGAACCCAAATCACTCTTTTGTCTTTTTTTGTAAATCAGTGCTGTTTTTACACCACCAAACTCTCAAACGGTCATTGGTCTTTGTAATATGACGCTTATTCCCTGCAGCCCTACTGTAATATCCTTCTCTGTGTAGCTGTGGATGAACTGCTCTTGCTGACAGTCTGACCACGTCCTGCGTCTTAGTCACCTAGTTAGGTAGAGTTGCTCTTCTGTTTTTTTTTCTTTACATATCACACACTCACTGAGTAAATGTTTTTACCATGATTTTCCAACCCTGTTTACTGATGTCTTTCCCTCAGATCTAAATTAATGTCACTTCAGTCACTGTCCACATTCAAAAACAGGTCAGCTGAGAAGTCTTTGTGTTTTAAAGTCACTTAGACCTTTTGCCTTCCTCCTGCCATATTTATCCAAATCAACTGTGCAAGCTCAGCATTTTATACATGCTACAGAGCATGGTAGAATGTTAACTAATTACTTTTTTCATGCAGCACACCTGTCTGGAAGCATGTATTGAGATTTTTCCCTTGGCACCCAACTGTACCCAGCTCAGCTCTCGAATACTACCCATGAGACTGTACTCACCACGGTTCAGGTGAAGACTCTCCCTGTTTGAAGGTTATGCCTCGCTCCATTGACTCATCACTCTTTATGGACACACAGCTGGGATCAGGAGAGTCTGGTCTCTTTCCTTGAACCAGACTGAAACACATTCAACCATTTGTTAAGAGGTGCAACTTTTTGCATTGCCTATCATTACACAATTGTGTTGCTGTTCTAAACACACCTCGGACGAGTTGACATATATTAGCATAGTGGGACACATGGACTGTCTTGGTTAAGTTAGTAAAAGTTCAAAGGTAAAATGACAGTAGCCACTACTGACAACAAAATGTCTTGACTGACTTCTCTGACTACTGTGATACTCCGTTCTCTATTCACTTCTCTAAGATTCACATCCAGGTGCAAGAGAGCAGGCAAACCATGTCTTTATGGAGTTCACGTTGTGCAAAGGAGCAGAGTCATGGTGGAACAGGAAAGGGTCATCCCCAAACTGCTGCTACAAAGTTGGAACCATTTTATTGCCTAAAATGTACTGGCATGCTGTAGCATTAACATCACCCTTCATAGGAACTAAGGGGCCCAAACCCTGAAAAACACCCCTAGACCATTCCTTCAGAAAACTTTACTGTTGGCACTATGGATTCTGGTAGGTAGTGCTCTTCTGACATCTGCCAAACCCAGATTCATCCATCAGATTGCCAGAGAGTGGACAGTTAGGTGATTTGATGTGGAACTGAGAGTGAAAATACTATCCTTGAGACAGTACTCACCTCAGCTTAGGTAAGAACTCTCCCTCTTTGAAGGTTATACCTCTTTCCATTGACTCATCACTCTTCATGGACACACAGCTGGGCTCAGCTGAGTCTGGTCTCTTACTTTGAATGAGACTGAAACACATTCAACCATCTGTTAAGAGCTACAGTTTTTGCACCTTCTCTATGTTTCTCTAATCACTCCTTGGAGCAGTTAACATTTATTATCCTTTAATACAGCCTAGCAGTGCTTGACAGCTAGTAGCTGGGTTAGGTAGTCAGGACAAAACAGTGTAAAATGGCAGTAGGCACTACTGGCACTCAGATATCTTGACTATGTTAACTAACCAATAGATACTACATTGTCTGTGCACTTCTCCAAGATTCACATCCAGATGCAGGAGAGCTTCATATGCAGTATGTGGCCAAAAGTATGGGGACACCTGACCATCACACATATATGAACGTGTTGGACATCCCATTGCAAAACTATGGGCATTAAAATAGAGTTCCCCCCCCCCCCACACTTTGCAGTTTTAACAGCCTCCACTGTTCTACAAAGTGTGTCTTTCAGAAATTGTGCCCATTCAGTCAAAAGAGCACTTGTGAGGTCAGACACTGATGTTAGACAAGCAGGCTTGGCTCACAATCGACATTCCAGTTCATCCAAAAGTTGTGCAGTGGGGTTGAAGAACTAAAGGGCCAAAAGTCTGAAAAACAGCTCCAGACCATTATCCCTTCTCTACTAAACTGTGCTGTAGGGACTATGCATTCTGGTTGATAGTGAAAACATTATCCACAAGACTGTCCTCACCTCAGTTCAGATGAACATTGTTCCTTCTTGAAGGTTATGCCTCGCTCCATTGATTCATTACTCTTCATGGACACACAGCTGGGCTCAGGTGAGTCTGGTCTCTTACAATGAACCAGACTGAAACACATTTAACTATCTGTTAAGAGTCATAGTTTTTTTTGCAATTTACACTATTACACAATAATTTTGTCTTTATGTTTCTCTAAACACTTCTTGGAGCAATTGACATTTATTAGCATAGCAGTGCAGGACACATGGACTGTCTTAAGTAAGTTGTTAGTACAAAGTAGCTAAAAGGTAAAATGACAGTAGCAACTATTGGCAACAAAATATATTGACTGAGTTCTCTGACTGTGGTGATATTCTGTTCTCTACTCATTTTTTTCACATCCAGGTGCACAAGAGCCTCACATACAATAGGTTTGGTCTGTTTAAGAACATTTATTCATGCAGAATCTCACCTCTTAGGTTTCTTGGTGTCCTGTTCCCCAGAGAGACTCATTTTGGAGGTTCTTCCTAAAAGTTACCACTATAACCCTGCCAACACACGCATACACAGATTATCAATACAGTCCACATTACAACAATTAAAACAAACTGACAGCATATCACATCAGATGTACATAAGAGTGCAGAATGTGTCTTAATGTGACTGCAATGTGCGAGGACAACATGCCTGAATTTAGGCCTAATGTTGGTTTTACTAAGACTGCAGCTTATCACACAAACTGTGTGCAGGCCTACTCACTAACTGTGCACTCGTGAGGTGCAGGATTTAAACGACACTGTGTAATAATTGACCCATCAACAAGCTTGAGACAAAATAGGAAGTGGAAGTTAATTCATTAAGAGATAGACATGGTAATAAATAAAGTTTGTTCCCACCAATACATTCTACAGGGGCATGATTCTACTCCAGGAACAAAAATTGTGAAACACAGACTGCAAGTGCATACTGTGGCCGCAACATTGCCTGTCTTCTCACACACCTTCATCTTAGGACTGTTTGAGATTGAGGTGTGACTGGTTGATTCCTCTGTCACTTCTTAGTCATGTTGGATGTTAATTGAATGCTTAAGGCCTTCACTTCAGCTCTTCAGTCCTATAGGAGAGTTAATTCCTGATTAGCCTTATTTTTTGCAAGAATTTAACCCTTTTGTTTCCATTCAAAACTGAACAATGAAACAAGAGTAGTACAGTAATATTTGCAAAGTTCAGATACAAGCATGATTTTATTAAATAAGTTCCTAAAAATCACGAGGCCTTCTCTGAATCCTGTCTGTGTTCTCTGCATCACAGAAATTATAGGGCCCTATAAATATTTCTGGATGTATACAGCAGTGTGTACAACTGTCCTAACAGTTATTCATCTGGCAAGGGCTCTGAGAAGCATGCAGTCCAGGTGGGATTCTGTAAAATTCATACTTTTGTTGAAGGTGAATAATGTTGTGTACATCAGGAAATCTATTGTAACTAGCATACAACAGTAAGTTATGGACATATGCAGTCTTTGATCTATTTAGCTCTTCAACTTTTCTACACTCTATATTCTTTACATGAATTTTATTCTGCCCTCAGTAGGCTGACAGCTTGGCAGACAGCTCACAAGCTAACAGGCTTCTGCACTAATAAGAGACAGGCTTTACCTTTACATTTTTACTGAAATAGTCACTAACTTTCAAAGTAAAATGATACTTGGTTTCTAATGTGTAGGTTTAAGCACCTCTATGTCTAAACAAAATTTAAAAAGTCAGGAAAAGCAAAGAATATCCCAAGCTTTATTTTCCATCAGTACAGCGGTTTTAGTGTCAGCCCAAGCTTGTGGAAAGGTTGCAGATTATGAGTTTATCGTATCACTGCATCTAACGTTAATGCTTTTACAGGAACTTTACTGCATAACTGTCTAACACAAAACAAACACATTTACAGAGAGAATGTGAGAGGGCATCATGGAGAAAAAAGAGACTACGGTAAGGAACAAAAGGCCAGCCCAATATATCATCTTCTCAGTGTACTATTCTGTATGAACCTGTATGGCTTTCACCCATTTGCTGAAGGTGGGTTTTCTGGTACATAATCATGATTTATTGAGCTTACTTCTGTTGCTGCTTAGCCTAGATTATACTATTAATATAAAACTTTTATTTCAAATGACTTTATTAAATCTAAACCTCTGTATCTTCATCATCACTGTGGGCAAACTTTGGAAAGCTAAAAACTGAATAGTTTTTTGACATATACACACAATTTCTTGACATTCTGTTTGTAATTGATTGATTTAGCTTTTAAAGAAGGGGGATCATCACTATGGATCAAAATGCCTGTACATCTTTCTAATAATGTTTCTCTTGAAACCATCTATCACAACTATAACTCACTCTCCTTCATTTTCTTTAGAGCTCTTAGCTCTCAACATATATTCAATATATATTCAATATATATTCATATATCTCACTGCTGTCAGAACAAAACCTTGTATCTCTATTTTTGCCAACTTTCAGTTTTTGATAGTTTGAAATTTTGAAAATGGCTGTTGCCCTTTACATTGTTTGTAAATGTCATGATGAATCGACCCACAGAAATGGCACAAAATTACTTGGAAAAAAGTCTGGTTACATTGACTTACATTGAACGTGAAGCATGTTTTCACCTTTTCCTGTAAAGTTACCATTTTGTTTAGAGTTAAGAGATTTTGTTTATATATATATATATATATATATATATATATATATATATATATATATATATAAATATAAAATACACACACACACACACACACAAACATATATGAGTGTGTTTATGGGAATTTTTGACGATTCTTCCAGAAGCGCATTTGTGAGGTCAGACACTGATGTTGGACGAGAAGGTGTGGCTCGCACATTCCACTCTAATTCATCCCAAAGATGTTCTATCAGGTTGAGGTCAGGACTCTGTGCAGGCCAGTCAAGTTCTTCCACACCAAACTCGCTCGTCCATGTCTTTATGGACCTTGCTTTGTGTACTGGCATGTAGTAATGTTGGAACAGGAAGGGGCCAAACTCCCCAAACTGTTCCCACAAAGTTGGGAACGTGAAATTGTCCAAAATCTCTTGGTCTGCTGAAGCATTAAGAGTTCCTTTCACTGGAACTAAGGGGCTGAGCCCAACTCCTGAAAAACAACCCCACACCATAATCCCCCCTCCACCAAACTTTACACTTGGCACAATGCAGTCAAACAAGTATTGTTCTCCTGGCAACCGCCAAACCCAGACTCGTTCATCGGATTGCGAGACAGAGAAGCGTGATTGGTCACTCCAGAGAACACGTGTCCACTGCTCTAGAGTCCAGTGGCGGCGCTTTACACCACTGCATTCGACGCTTTGCATTGCACTTGGTGATGTAAGGCTTGGATGCAGCTGCTCAGCCATGGAAACCCATTCCATGAAGCTCTCTACGCTGTTCTTGAGCTAATCTGAAGGCCACATGAAGTTTGGAGGTCTGTAGCGATTGACTCTGCAGAAAATTGGCAACCCCTGCGCACTACACGCCTCAGCATCCGCTCTGTCATTTTTCGTTGCCTACCACTTCATGGAGTTGCTGTCATTCCCAATCGCTTCCTCTTTGTTATAATACCACTGACAGTTGACTGTGGAATATTTAGTTGTGAGGAAATTTCACTACTGGACTTGTTGCACAGGTGGCATTATATCACGGTACCACACTGGAATTCACTGAGCTCCTGAGAGCGACCCATTCTTTCACAAATGTTTGTAGAAGCAGTCTGCATGCCTAGGTGCTTGGTTTTATACACCTGTGGCCATGGAAGTGATTGGAACACCTGAATTCAATGATTTGGATGGGCGAGTGAATACTTTTGGCAATATAATGTGTGTGTGTGAGTGTGTGTATATATATATATATATATATACACACACACACACACACACACACACTAATTACAGAGAGAAGTTTTTTAAGTTTCTGATACAAGCCTCATCCACCCAGCCTGCTGGAGTCTGGTCTTTCAAACACTGTATTCAAACACACAACGAAATAGACAAAATATTTATATAATAGGTCGTTACGATGTAGTATTTTAAGCAATAAGACTTTAAAGCAGTGCAGATCAACGCTACTGAAACGTGTCAGATTTGCATGGTGTAAACTGTGTAAACTTTAGCCCTATAAACGCATTTCTTTCGGAAATGACACGCTTTTACTTTAATCAGGAGCAGGTGTGTATTTTTGTCCACACTCACGAATATCCTGACACTGCGAGAACATTTCCAACATTCAGACACGGTGAGAACCAGTACAGGAACTGCTCAAACTGAAAGCTACGACAGAGCTGCTGCTGCTGTCCGCCTGACGGACCGACTGCACTCACTGTATCTGCTGTAGTTCTGTAGATTCAGCGGTCAGAATTCACGCTTTACAGCACAGACTCTGATACTCACTGCGGATTCCTCCAGACATGGTTTATGATCCGGTCTCTTGGAAAAAAAAAGAAAAACAGACACTGAGAGAACTCGTTTCATTTTGCTACTTCCTGGACTGTCCTGACCTCGTTCTGACGTAGTGATGTGTCGTTCCTGAACGAGTCGGCTCGTTCAAAAACAAATGAGTGGATCTTATGACGCTCTATCTGAAAATTACGGGACCCCCTCCTGGATTTACTGGAACATTCCAGCTCTGCCCCTCGGTATCCCCACCGTGCTGCTGATGTTAGTTTTGGCGGTTTTCTTGTAATTCTGCCTCTCTGTGATCACTGCCTCTCCAAACTCAGCCAGTGAAACTGTATCAACAGCTGACATTCTTTACAAAATAACAAACATTACGCAATTTTGTCAGCTAGTCAAATAAAACGTGGAGTATGGTTTTGTGGAAGGTTAAATTCTAGCTAATATCGCTCCTGAATGCTCCTGAATGAAGAGTTATTTGGGATCCAAAAGAGTCGGCTCTGATGAGCTGATTCAATTGATCTGACTCACTGAAACGAGCTGGAATGCCCATCGCTAACTCCGAGATGACTCTATAGGGGGCGGAATTAACTGGCTAGGACTGTGTACTTGTTGCCTTTTCACTCTGATCCTGGATCAGTGTTTGCCCCTTGCAGACCCCAAACACTTTAATCGCCTCTTCTGCTCCTTACACTAAATCTTTTTAGTGTAAAAAGTTTTGCCTACAAATGTTACACTGCGGTTCATCAGCCGTTTTCTGACAAAACACTATTACACCAGCCACACTTACCACTGGCGTGCGCAGATACTGCACACTCAACGGTATACGACTCACAGTGGCTGTGTTTACATGCAAAGATTTTTGCCAATCCAATTGAATACAATCTGATTACAGATTCAGACTGAGGTGTTTATATGCTCACTCTATTCAACAATTTGATGGAAAATCTTCGTTTACATGCGCACTACAAGTAATCCGATGCTAAATGACGCGCATGCGTGGAGTAGCGCTTAGAGTAAACGTTACTATGACAGCGAACGTCACGTGAGGTCCAGTCCGCGTGAGATGAGTTTCCAGTTGGCGCGCTGGAGTTTTAATAGCTTTAAAATGAGGTCAGACTCAGGAAAACGTGCTTCACATGTCCTTATAAAGGAAGCGGCGAGAGGAAGACGTCGTGTTCTGAGACACATAAGCTGGACGTCGTCCCACCGCCGTCTTTTAAAGCTCAGAGCATAAACTTCGTCTCCTCTGCAGACCAGTTTCTGCTCCGCCATGCTGAACGGTATAAACTTTCGCCGTGACGCGACGCACATGCGCAGAACATACTTACACGTTCCGATTGGAATGTAATCGGATTCAGGCGTTTACATGGCTATTATTCTTCTATTTAACGGATTATTTAGAGGATTACCCACCTCGTTCAATCGGATAGAAATTGTATTCCGAATGGCCTCAATCGGACTAGACTATTCCGATTGAGGTGTTTACATGGACGTGTTCTATTCCGATTGAGCTATTAATCGGATTATTAACGGATTATCAGGCTGCATGTAAACGTGGCTAGTGCTGAGAAAGAGAGGGCCAAAACTCACGGCGTTATAAAATGATCATTTCAAATAACTAGTCCATAAAAACAGCAGATATCAGCTCAGAGTTTATCATATGTACATAGAAATTATGAAGTGATTCTATTAAAGAATCTTTAAGTATTTTCCAGCCCCGATCCCCACATTTGTTAATATATTTTAATAATCGGAAAAACTAAACATATAATTAGATGATCATTTCCAGTAAATACGTCATAAATACAACAGATATTAGTTAAAAGTAAATGTTTAAGTACTTGGCAATTAAAATCCTCATGTTGGCCAACATAACTGACACGTTAATAAATATAAATCATCACTTTATAAAATTATCTTTTCTAATAAGCAGTCCATTAAACAACAAATCAACAACTATCAGTTCAGACTCTACTGTACTATATCTTCACATTTGTCCATGTCAAATTCAACTAACAGACATTTGTTCAGGGTATACGATGCTGTGTACACATGAAATAGGAAATAATCTTACTGTAACATTTTAAAGAAATTGGCTGCCAAAATCCTCACATTTGTTAGTCTAACTTGATAATTCTGCAAATTCTATACATTATAAAGTGGTCTTTTCCAGTAACTTGTTCATAAAAAAGAAAAAAAAAAGATTTATTAAAATGTAACTAAAGGTGATTTGTGAAGCTTAAGAAAGCTGTAGTAAACATGGAGGAAACAATGAACTGAAGATATCTATGTGATAGTTGATAATTTGGAAAAAAAAATAGATATTAAAAAACTTTTGCACATCACATAAAATGTTTTAGTTTTGTTTCCATTGTGTTAAATTATAGCAGATAAACAGTAACTGTGCATTAAAGTGTGCAGAAGTGTGTTCTCTGTAAGATCTGCAGAACATGCTTTATCCTACTCCAATACATAACTTTTGATTTTTACTTTCACTTTGAGCTGCAATAACTTTTCCTTTTATTTCTCTTTATATTTTTCACTCTTCATGCTTGTTACAATGCTCGATGGTGCAGCAGCACTGTCTGTGGTATTTAAATACAGAATAGTCTTATTATTTAACCTCTCATAGCTGATGAGTGATTAACTAACCATCAACTACTGAGTCTTATGAATGCCCTACAGAACTACTTACTAACTATGGATTCTTAGAAGAACTACTTATTAATTCCTGATTACATCAACATTAAAGCTCAATAGCTGAGGCCTTTAGGCTCCTGGTGAACTATTAACTGATGTAGCATACTTCAGGAAATACTTAATACGGTACAGTATTTAACATATAAAGGATTGTATTCTCTAATATCATTTACAGAAACAGGAGGAGGCAGGGGCGCCACACCACATTGGACTGACTGCTGTCCCTCATGTCTTTGTTTTGATCAGCAACTTTAAAAGGCTAATGGACATCTTCATATTTGACAGTGTGAACCAATTTGATAATAATAGTTAATAGTAGTTATTTAAGTGTTAATGCAGCAATATTCATTTGTCCCTGTTTAGTTCCTGCATACTATGAAGTATTACATAGTGTTATTATAAAGGCTTCCTTATAATATGTTTATGATTTGAAATTCTTATTAAAGTACTTTAAAATTAAAAAAGTAAATGTACTTTATTAGAAATACACTCAAGTGAAAGTAAAAGTGCTGTGATTTAATTCTACTTAAAAGCATCGTTGCAGAGAAAACCATTCTTAAGTACTATAAAAGGAGTAAATATAATTCATCATGTTCTACCTCTGATTATAATACTAGACAGATCACTGAATATCTTCGTCTCAAGAAGCTTCCATAATATTTTTATTTACTGTGGTCATCAACTGTTTAATCCTGATGTATTCTACTGAATGTTTCTATATATTATCTATATAAACATCATTCTGAAGGTGTTTCACACTTCAGCCTTTTCAATATATAAAGTAATGTTTTTAAATAACAAGAAATACATCATGTTTTTAAATTCATCTTATCGTTCTTGTCAGTAATAACCAAATTTCAAATTTCAAACTTCTTTTATACCCCCTATATAGAACAAAGTTTAGCAGTGACTACATACAGTCTTGCATAACTTGGGTTAACGCTTTACTTAAAAGCTTTTTAGGAGAGAGACATGCCATGGGTGCAGCTCATTTGTTCATTTTGGCTGAAGCATTTCCATTTTCCAAGGATACATTTTATTGGGATTATATCCTATGCCAAGGAATGGAGATGGGGTATATGGAGGTTCCATTGCATACAGTCAGTTTGTGTTCAGATTTAGCTTCAGGTGAGTTTAGATTTGTTGTGCTTTCAGCTTTACCTGCAAAAGGGGTGCAGGTTATTTTGGGCAATGACATAGCTGATAGAAGAGTTTTGCTACCTGTTTTACAAATAACCAAGAAGTCATTTTTATCTGACGTGTCAGAGAATCAGCATTCTAATAATTTTGTAGTCCCCTGAGCCCAGAACAAAAAAAATCATGAACTTGTTTAAACATGGTGTGAAGTCAGTCAGTGCTCAATAAAATGAAAAAAGCTCTGATTTGGTGGTAAAGCGGTCTTCTTTATTAACTGCTCAGAAAGTAGAACCCACTTTGGAAGGATGCCTTAAGTATGTGGTAAAGAAAGATAAGACAGACAAATAGGATATGACTTAGTTGTCTTCTAATGCAGAAATGGTCTCGTGCTGGAGAAGTTTCACAGTGTTTATCAAATCGTGGTACTTGGCCCATATCGTGAGATGGTTTTACACATATTTCATGAGCATCTGTGATCAGGTCATTTAGATTTAACAAAGACTAATGTATGTGTACTCAAGCATTTCCTGGCCTGGTCTCAGGAAAGATGTAGTAAAATTTGGCAGGGCTTGTCATTCTTGTAAGTGTGTGGGTAAACCAAATCAGTGTATACCTCCTGCACCACTTGTTCCCATTCCAGCAATTAGTGAACCTTTTGTGTGAGCGTTGGTGGACTGCGTTGGCCCGCTGCCAAAAACAAAGTCAGGTTACCAGTTATTATTTGGGCTGCTACCGGATTTTCTGAAGCAGTTCCTTTGAGGGAAATAACTGCTCATGTAGTTGTGAAAGCTTTGAGCAAGTTTTTTTATTATGTTTGGGTTGCCCAAAGTAGTCCAGACAAATCAAGGTACAAACAAGTTTTGAAGACTTTGCATGTTAAATATGTAATGTCTCATCCATACAATCCAGAATCACAAGGTGCATTTGAAAGGTTCCACCAGTCGCTTGAGTCCATGCTTCAGAAATACTGTGTAGAATATACTAAAGATTGGAGAGTGCTGAGCTGGTCTGAATGGCTCAGACACAGCATTGCTGTTGGAGTCACCTCAGTGACGCTGCTGGTCCACCAACCAAAAAAATTTAGCTAACAGCATCCTGTGGGCAGTATCCTGTGACCACTGATGAAGGACTAGAGGATGACCAACACAAACTGTGCAGCAGCAGATGAGCTATCGTCTCTGACTTTACATCTACAAGGTGGACTGACAAGGTAGGAGTGTCTAACTGAGTGGACAGTGAGTGGACACAGTGTTTAAAAACTCCAGCAGCACTGCTGTGTCTGATCCACTTGTACCAGCACAACACACACTAACACACCACCACCACATCAGTGTTACTGCAGTGCTGAGAATGATCCACCACCCAAATAGTACCTGCTCTGTGAGGGTCCATGGGGGTCCTGCCCACTGAAGAACAGGCTAAAAGGGGGCTAACAAAGTATGCAGAGAAACAGACGGACTACAGTCTGTAACTGTAGAACTACAAAGTGCACCTATATAGTATTCTGATTCTAATAGCTTAGAAACAAGGAGGTGGTCATAATGTTATGCCTGACCGGTGCATATTTATGTTTTGTTTAGTTTTCAGTTACAGTAAACATCTTATTTTTGTTTAGGTTATGCTTAGGTAGATTAAGTTTGGTTTTGTTTATTATTATTATTATTATATTATAATAATATTATATTATTATAAGGTCGACACTGAAACTTGGTATGCTTGTTACTGTTGAACTGTCTATCTTGTATAATGTTGTATGATACATGTTCTGTTTTTAAGCATAATGTCTCTTCTTTAAATCTCTCTTCTTCCACCACACCTTCCACACCAGCCTCATGTTTATGATCCCCTGTCCCCTAGACTTAACCAAGGGCCATAACACTTATGAACAGCTCACGCCATTAATCACAAGATGACATAAGATGTTTTATGAAGTAAATGTCGTTTATAATAAAGAGTGACTAATATTTGATCCACTTATAACACAGTTATAAAACATCAGGATTTACCTCAGAAAATGCTGCTTACTGAGGAATCTTATTTTGACTAAATATTGAAGATGTTGGACAAGCAGTGTGGCAAGTGGTGTGGCAAGCTGCCCAGCGAGCAGCACAGTCATCTTAAAATGTAAGTTATTCTGATTTTCTGTGGTATTCTAAAGCAGTAAGCCACGAGAGGCCATGCATTACTGTGATTTTATTATGGGGAAGAGGATCCAAAGACGAGTAAAACCCTCTTCCCTGAGATAAAATCACGGTTACACACAGCCTCAAGTGTCTTACTGCTTTTACAAAATGGTGACCAACATAAATAATGATAAAATACACAATTTTTCATAAAATAACTGTTATTATTATTATTATTATTATTATTATTAAGTTAAATAAGATATTATTAATAATAATTGACAAAGTATTCCACCAAGAAATATAGTTCCTTTAGCATATGGTATTGTGGACAAGATACCATTATATATTGCGGTCATTTCATGAACTTTTTAACTTTTGTCATATAATAATGAACATATGATAACACAGCACTGTTAATGCAAAAACCTTTACTTTATAAGTTTATATAAATTATCAAAAAATTTAATTATAAATTTTGCTCACCAAATTACCACCAAGAGTCTTTTTTTTGTTTTTGAATATCTATTTCTTGTCATAAAGGTGCAGAAATAGTCTATTGTTGTTGTCAGCTTGGAAGTAAGAAAGTTTGGTTGTTGGTTCACCAGTTAGATTGGGGGTGCCCAATCTTAACTGCAAAGATCTGGTGTAGCTGCAGGTTTTCATTGCAAACAAGCAGGAGTATACTTGATTCCCCTTAAACAGGAAAAAACAATTTTTCATGAAAACCTGTAACCACACAGGCTTTGCGAATGCAATTGGACACATTGTGCTGAGAATGATCCATGACCCAAATAATACCTGCTCTGTGGTGGTCCTGTGGGGGTCCTGACCATTGATGAACAGAGTAAAGGTGGGATAACAAATTCTGCAAAGAAACAAATGGACTACAGTCTGTAATTGAAGAACTAGAGAGAGTGCACCTATATAGTAAGTGGAACTGATAAAATAGACAACAAATGTAGGAGTAAAGTGCTCAGTGAATGAATAATACAATCAGGCATTTACTTTATTCTGAAATCATATTCACAACTTCTACATTCAACTGAAGATTTCTCCCTCTTTGTGTTGGCAGGTCTATGACCTCAATCCTCATTAGGATCTTAAATGAGATGAACAAAATGTATGGTATGTACAGTAAAGGTGCAGTAAAACATTCAAGTTTGAAGGCCTCATATCATGGGAAATTTAATTGTCCCCTCTTTTTTGGAATACGAATAGTATACAAACACTGTTAAAGTTTCAAAGCGTACCTCGCACTCCTCAGCGCATGCAGTCCATATATGAAAACTAAACTGCAAAAACAGCCTGTTTTAAAGTTTTTGTATCCATGATATCACAAAAGCTGATCATTTACATGTATCAGCCTATTCAGCCTATAGCTTAAGCCCCACCCATTCATATTGAGGTTATAAATAGTGTTTCAGCCTAGACTGCTTTTAAAACAAGATACAATACAGGGCAACAACCGATCAAAACAGACTGTTTTATAGGTTGAAGAGAAGTTGGAAAATGATTATGAAAACTGAAACTGGCTTTGGTACATAAACTGCGCAAACATTTTCTCAGAGGAACAAAATAAAATAGAATAATGTAAGGCCCCTTTAATAATTTAGTTTTTGACTCTATTAGTTTTAACAATATCTGTCAACAAGTGTGCAATTAACTGTAAAATGGTCTATAAAAATATTAAAAATAACTCATTATAATGCAGTTTTTTAGACATTTGAAAACATAACGATGAGAAATTAATATAATTTCAATCTTCTGGCCTGTATGTGACATTATGCCACGTAGAACAGGCATGCGTAGGCTACTGAGGAGAGGTTACTAGCACTCGTCCTTTAGTCCAACTGCATGAGTGGCTGTCAAACTTAACTTGCCTCCAACTTTTACTGTAGAGTTCATTACTAGCAGAATTTGATAAAGCCCTTCAGATTTGGTTTCTAATGTTGTATACAAACTCTGCTTACTGAGAATCACTGGCACTCAGTGTTAAACTTTATGCTGAATGGAAACTGTAACGATCCATCAGATTTTGTCACCAGAACTGTAACCATGGATGGTGTCTGTATTCTTCTGGGTACTACAAGATGACTTTTTCCTGTTCCTAATGCTGGAAGTTTCATTATTTTTGGCACACATTTCCTCTTGTACTTTAGAATCCATATTTTAAACTTTCTATGGCATTTTTCTTAGTGAATCTCCTCCAGGCTGTAGGAATCTTCCCACGACCCTGAAAAGTTTTGCTATGGTACTTTTCCAGGTCTCTCTGAAACCGACACACAAACCATTTCCAGTAGGGGTGTTCTGAAGTGTCAGGTGTGATGCTCCAACAGGTAAATTTTGGGCCAGCTTCTCTATATGTCTTGTTAGAGACACGCGTTCCATCTTGTAAGACAATGTCGTCTTCACGAGCTACTAAAACAGTGCAGATCTCTACAGACAAACTGTTTGTGTTATACCATGACCACCCACTGACTCCTCCAGGTCTATGGAAAGGAACACTGTGATCCCCATCATGTCCTTCTATGGTGTTTGTACAAATAACTGCACAGAAGGGACACTGAACCCAACATCCACACAACTGGTTTTTCAGAATATCTTCTGGTCTCTGTCTGAACATGTCCATTCTGACTGTAGAGATGTGGTCAAAGCGGCTGGACGTCTCATTAAAAACACTCTGAAGGGTTTTATTCATCATTTCACCAAAAAAGTCTGTGTCAGTGATTTCTTGGTAATGAGCTCCTTCAACATCATTCACAGTAAATATCACCTCACCTTCGAGTTCCAATGAAAACCTCTTCAGCCACTCATTCACATCTCCTTTGTTCTGTTTAGTTTCCTGTGTGGCCTTCTGGATGGCTGTGGAAACACTGGACTGCTTAATTTTTACAGCATTCCTTAGAATTTCCAATATTCTAGGATTTCTCCCTTCCAGCATTTGCTCTTTAAATTTTGTTTCAATAAAATTTGAAAAGTGTTTCTTAGGATTCATGATGTAGGTGATGAATGTCTCAAAGTTTTCAGCTTCTGCCAAATCCTGCAGGATGTGTTTCTCCAGGTTTGACCTGTTTCCACTGAATGCTGGGAAATTTGCCCTCATTTCTCCAGCTGCATCAATGGCAGTTTGATCATAGACAGACTGCAGAATAGACGACTTGAGTTTGTTACAGACAAAGTCTGCAAACACAGCGGTGGCTGTTACTCCTCCACATTGCTTCTTAAACATTGAGAAAAATTCTCCTTTCTTATTTCCCAGGTAAATCACAGGATCATTAGCCTCTCTGAAGACCTTGTGAAGATCAGTGAACTTTCTTACTGCAGTGTCACAGACAAACAGAGACAGATCCACTGTGAATTCATTCTTCAGTCTGAATCTCTCAGCTTTAAACTCTGCCACTCTCTTCTTCACACAGTTCACAATCTCCTGTGTGTAAGCGTCACTGTAGCCTGTTCTGTCCACTGGTTTAGTTCTAATGATCTCCTCAGCTTCTCTCACTGTCTGCTGCACCAGCTCTCTGATTGAGTCATGATCTTTGGTGTCCAAACTTTGATATGAAAAGCCACACATGCCTTTCTTCACTGTTACATAGTCAGAATAATCTCTTCTGTTATAAATCTGTCTGTAATGTTTGTCTCTGTTGGAATAAATGGTGAGATGTTCAAAATATGAACTCAGAACGTTCATCACTTCCTGCTCTACGTAGACGTCTTTAATTGGAGGCATTTCTGCCCTCAGATCCGAAAGCCATTTCTCCCACATTGAGTCAAACTCTCTCCTGAGGCTCGTCTCATTCATGGCCTTATCTTTCAGTCTAGAAGCCAAATCTTTACTCATGTTGAACAGCTCATTCTCATACTGGGTTTTCTTCTCATCTAGCTTTTTACATGCTGCCTTCATTTTCTCAAGCTCAGTCAGTTTTCTTGCAGTCTCATCAATAAGCTTATCATGTACATCTTCAATTCTCTGTTCTGTACTTACTTTCCACTGAGAAAGGATCTCAGCATCTGTACCTTCAGTAAAGGAGTTCCTCACCTCCTCATTTACCTTGCAGAAAGTACTGTTGATTTGATTACGGATTAATGTCTGATCAGTAAATTCTAGCTTTCTCTTTTCAATCCAGGCGTGTAGTTTATTCTCAGTGAAGATCATGTCTCTCCTGAGCTCCCAGGTCCAGTTCCCATACATGACCTCCAATCTCCTGTATGCTGCAATCTCCAGGCAGTTCTTGAAGCTGAACACAAAGTCTTCATTCAGCACTGCAGTCCACAGGTCTTTAATACGGACTTTGAGCTCTGAGAGTTTTAGACAGTTCTTTCCTGCTGCAGCTTTGAGAATAGCCTGTTTGAGACTCTCAACATTTTCACTGTAACGTGGGTTGGGGGGAGCCATGGGGGGGTTTCCCTCCCACAGCTGGGCAAAGTAATGTACATCTGTCTGTATGCTGAATTTGACAACATCAGTAAAATACTCTGCACTGCACTCTTCTTCAGTTGCTGCCAAATGAATCATTTCATCCAGTTGTTTCTGCAGTTGACTTCTTCCCTCCATGTTCTTCTCTCCAGCACTGATATCTGCAATGTTCTGGTGAACAAACATGCAGCTGGGATTCAGTTTTACTTTCTTCATTCTTAGAAATGCCTGAACTACAATTTGAATGATGTCCTTCATTTCTGCTGGATTTTCCCCAAAGACATTTATCAGTGTCATATCTGCAAGACCGGTGATGAAAGTGGCCAGTTCATTGTCATGAGTGAGTCCTGACTGTTTGCCCACCAGTTGTATAGACTGAAGCCCTTCTGTGTCGACCACAAGCAGGTAATCAAACTTCAGCTGTTCTTTAACCTCTTCTTTCACTCTGATCAGCTGCATGAAAGCTCCTCTTGTGCACCTGCCAGCACTCACAGCAAACTGCAGCCCAAACATGGTGTTCAGCATGGTGGACTTTCCTGAGCTCTGCAGACCCAGAACAGACAGCACAAACACTCTCTGGTCTCCGAGTCTCTCAGTGACCTTGTCCAGAACAGACTGTATCCAGGTCAGAGGAACATGAGCAGCATCTCCATCCATCAGCTCCAGTGGATGTCCAGAGATCAGGAGGTCTGCAGCCACAGCAGGGAAAGCAGAAACATCTTCTCCCATTTCTTCAGGCACTGCAGCCCAAGCCTCATAAATTTGACCCATTTCCCTGAAAATATGCTCCAGTCCAAGTGTTACTGCATGTTTCTTGAGGTTTCTTTTGGAAAAAAAACTTAGTGATTTGTGTTGTGTTCTAGGGTTTACTCTCAGAGGATTCACATCTGACACCTGCTCTGAAAATAAGCCACCTAGGTAAAGGTCAAGCCATTTCACAAAGTACATTTTCTCGGAAACATCTTTGGAGATTATATTTTCACAAACAGCTTTTATCACATTATTAAGTGAACACTGCCTTTGTTGATTTCGTATTGACTGCATTTCCCGCTGTGTCATGGTCTTGATATGTTCAGAATCTCCATTCATGCCTGCACTTTTAAGCTGTCTGTTTAGACTGGTCCATCTATGCCACAGTTTTCCCTGACAAGGTAAGAGCTTGGCCTTGATTTGGGAGATACCTCCACCTTTCAGCAGCTTCACAACACCTACAGCTCCAGTCTTTCCTTTGTGGCATTCCTCACTGTCTTCATCAACTCTGAACCCACAACCTTTTGCCAATACTGAGCTTTCCTCAAGACTGAAAGTGGGAGCTGCATTACATTTCTCCAAACACATTTTAATTGCTGCTCTTAGTTCTTCATGTGATTCCTTCTGGTTTCTGTCTTTGAGTCTAATTGTACATTTTATATCAGTTCCACTTTCCATCATATCTGTACCTTTCTGTTCACTCATAAGACAGATCAAAGGCTTTGAAAATTTATGGAGCCTCAGGAACAATTGCCTTTGTTTGTCATTATGCTTCATATTTTCCATCAGGACAACAATGACTGTGGCTCGCTCAGCCAGAAAGTGGCTTTGCGCTCTGTTCTCTGCAGCATCACCATGAAGATTGCAGAATGCAATGCATTCATTAAAAAGGTCGTCATTGTTTCCTGCAGGACAGTACCAGGCAATCTCCACCAGCCCCTCCATCAAATGCCGGCTCCTGCTGCTGCCTGGACTGTTCCTGTGGAAGAAGGTGTCATGCTTTGGGTTAATCAGAGCATTCATTAGCTGGGATTTGGAAATGGAAACAGAGCCCAACCTGAGGAAGAACACCATTGGAGCTTTAATCTGACTGACTGGTAATGTCATATTGGAGCCAACTACAGACTTCCAGGTTTTCTTGATCTGCTGAAACGTCCAGAGAGGGAGTTCAATGTCTGTAGATGTAGGGCTGGGCACCAGCAGTGGCAGAGCGTACTGGCAGGTGGAGAGTTTATTCACCATGTTCTGCCTCAAGAAACTGTCTGCACAGTGGAAAACTGCCATCTGGATGTCCATTGGATGAATCTGATTATTTCCATTGTCATTTCTATGTTCATCATCTTCAATTAGAAAATGATAAAAATCATCATCAGAATTTTCCTCCATCTCACCTCTGACACCTTGCTTAGGAAGTGTCACATATCTGGCTCTGTAATCCAGTGTGAACAGCTTTTTCAGGTATGCAAAGGCCAGGTCCTTTTCTGTCTGTGGCTCCTCAGTTTGAAGTGAAGTCCAGCTTATGCTGAGCACATATGCAGCTGTCAATTTATTAGGATAGAAATGACTTAGATTCAGTCTACTGATAAGGTCCTCACTGTATTCTTCAACTCTGAACCCACAGTGTTTTCCCTGTTTGGCGCTTTCCTCCAGACTGAAAGTCGGAAGTAAATTCCATTTCTGCACACATACTTTGATTGCCATTATCAGTTCCTTGTGTGATTCAGCCTTGTCTCTGTCTTTGAGTCCAATTTTGATATTATTCCTTCTTCCAATCTTAAATGGCCCTTGCTTTAGGTCATTAACAACACATATCAAAGGCTTTGAAGAATTATGGAGCTTCAGTAACAATTCTCTCTCTTTGTCATTAGGTTTCAAATTTTGCATCAGGACGATGTTGACTGTAGCTTGTTCAGTCAGAAACTCATTTTGTTTGCTGTGCTTTACAGCATCACCATGAAGATTGCAGAATGCAATGCATTCACTGAAAATATCATTAGTGTGTCCTGCAGGACAGTACCAGGCAATTTCCACCAACCCTTTCATTAACAGGGGGCTCCTGCAGCTTCCTGGACTGTTCCTGTGGAAAAAGGTGTCATGTGTTGGGTTAATCAGAGAATTCAGCAGCTGAGATTTGGAAGTGGATACAGAGCCCAGCCTGCAGAAAAAGACCATTGGAGCTTTAATCTGACAGACTGGCAACGTCACATCAGAGCCATCTACTGACTTCCAGGTCTTCTTGATGTGTTGAAACGTCCAGAGAGGGAGTTCAATGTCTGCAGATGTAGGACTGGGCACCAGCAGTGGCAGAGCGTACTGGCAGGTGGAGAGTTTATTCACCAAATTCTGTCTCAGGAAACTGTCAGCACAGTGGAAAACTGACATCTGGACATCCATTGGGTGAATCTGGGTGTTTTCATCTGTGCTACTATTGCTACACTCAATCTCCTCATTTAGAAAATGATCAAAATCAGACATTTCCTCTGTCTCACTTGTGACAATTTCCTTGGAAAGTGTGACATATCTGGCTCTGTAATCCATTGTCAACAGTTTATACAGATACACAGAGGCCAAGTCCTTTTCTGTCTGAGGTTCCATTCTCTGAAGTGAAGTCCTGCTTATACTGAATGCACCTGCACTTGTCAGTTTATGGGGATAGAAATGACTCAGATTCAATCTACTGAGGAGGTTCAAAAATCTTTGTAAATCTTCGTTCTTTAACCCATCTTCTGACTTTTTACTTGCACCCTGTTAAAAAAGAATAAAGAACAAAAATAACACATTGAGTGTTAAAGCAGTTTGTATTTATTAAACAACTAAAGCTACAAACTCAAACACTGCTTTTAAATCAGCCTATTTTGTACTATTGTCACGCACACTTCTGGTCCTTGTGTGAGTCGAGGGACTCACACAAGGACTCTGTTTCCATTTTTTTATATGACTACTTAGTTTAGTATTTAAGCCTGGGCTTTAGTGTAGGATATTTGCGGGGTATTGCTTCTCTTGTAGAGCTACTGAGCGTTTCTACTGTATCATTGCAATAGCCTTTATTGTGTTGGACTATTTTTCTGGATTTCTGGGTTTTGCCTCTTGTCTTTGCCCTCTGGTTATGGTTGCCTTATTGTATCTTTTTGCTGTTTTGGGTTTGACCCACGCCTGTCTACTGACTACGATTCTTGCCAACCCCTTTGATATTAAAGCCTCATCTTTTGGTTTTAACCGCAAGCGTCTGGCCCTTTCTGTCACGTTACAACTATGAAAACCTGTGCTACATTATTTCATTAGGTATCCACACATAAAACTAAACCTATATTTACTTTTTGTTTTTATTCTTCTTCATGAACATGGCTGCCCCCATATCATGTAGTAATTGAATAAGTTCAAAAATTTGTCTACTAAATCTATTCAAGAAATTAAACTTAAATAAAATTGTTCAATTCAGTATTCAATTCAATAAAATTGAATTGATTTATTTGATTCAATATTGTGTCTTTGCTACAATATTGAAATCTAATCTGGAGCATTCCCAAAAAACAACTGAGGTCACTGCTAAACCAACAAAGTACATTCAATCGTCAACATAAAAGTCAAAAACTTTTTTCAGTCATTCATTTTCTAATTCTAGTTCTTATTCTTACATTTTTTCTTGCATTTCTGTGAGGTATTGTATTTCCCTTGCTATGCTTTATCTGTTTTTAACCAATTCTGTGCCACTCTCCTCTGCAGTACATGCAAATTCTTAGTTTGGCCTTATTAACTGCTGTCAGTTCTTAACGCTGCAATGATTTCATTACATTTAGTGTACCAAAGGCAACAAAAAGACCACTCTTCTATTTTAAGAAACTGAGCACAAGGATCATCTCTTGCAGCATGTTATTGTAAACCATGTCATCCATATTTAGTTTATACATTAATCATTTTTAATGTGCTCATATCAGATTTTTTTCACTGTAAAATCCAGATCTATTAGAATTTGGAACAACTGAAAAATTGTTGAATTACAAATAATAAAACATTTAAATTTTACATATAATCAGTATTTGTACCTCATTTTGTTGCACCTGTTGCCACTAAGCTTATTTGTGTATTTTTAAAAGTAATATAACTTTTAATATGAGTAATAAGATGAATATGACTACTACATATGTTTTCTCTATATCTTAGATTTTCAATACAAAACTGGTTCACTAAATTCACCCTTAAAATTCAGCACTACACGCACATAATTATAAATAACTATCAATATCTAATGTAATGAAAAATATATTATGAAAAGTTTTTTTACTATATCGCCCAGTACGAGGTTGAAACAGAAAAAGAAATTAAGCAGTTTGACAGTGCCATGTTTAAAATCACCAAGCTCTTCAGTACAGCTCATCCTACTGCCACTGTTTGTCTATGGAGATTGCATGGCTATGTGCTTGATTTTGTACACCTATAAGCAATGACTGTAGCTGAAATGTCTGAACTCAACAATTAGGAGGATGTCCACATACTTTTGGCCATAGTGTTTTTTTTTAGTTCACTGGTAATACCAAAGATCTAAGTAATTATTTGTTCAGTGGATGTTTTGGGCTCATATAGCATTTCTAGTATTTGCCAGAAAGCACATACTTCTCAGCTTACTGATTACTTACCTGTGCTGTTGCTCCCAACTTGTGGCTGTCTGACACAGTTCCATATCTTGAATCTTGAGAAGGAGCTACAGAAAGATGAAACAAATAATAACAAATGAGTTGCACTTAGATTTTCACACATAAAACGCTGCAAAAAGAATACAGAAGTTACTCATTTTTATGTTTTCACCTTTAAGAAAAAAATTCTACTTCATAGGTCTACTATCACTGTGAGAACTAGCAGTATGAATCTCAGGGAATCCAAATGTACTATGACCCAAATACTGTATTTTTAAGAATTAACTATAATAAGTTTGGCAAGTGTGTCAATGTACATTTTCTTGCATTTTCATGTAATGAGATCATGGTTCACTAATAGGGCTGGACACTATTGCTTTTCTTTATCTAGCTCTAAAAATGTCCTCAGAGTTCACTTTCCTATCTTTGCTATTATTCCCAATTTTTAAACTTTTGTCACAGCCCTTTGCAGTGTACAGCTCTTGCAGAAACCCAGCACAACGATGATAAAACTACAATATACAGAGTGATTCAAAAAGATTCATCTGATTTCAAAATGATTTATTTCACTTTGTAAATCATTACAGAACAATGCAGTAAACTGTAAATGGTTTAAGTTGAGCATAAAGTTTATTATGTAATTTTACAAGTTCTCAATATGAACCTCCTCCAGCTGTACGGACAACAACACCATAGTCAAATTCATCCCATACTCGACTGAGCATGCTGGGTGTCACTGTACTCACGGCTCTTTCAGTGCAATTTCGGAGATCATCCAGTGTTGTTGGGAGTGGTGGCGCATAAACAGAATCCTTAAGAATCCTTAACGTACCCCCACAAAAAAAAAGTCACATCTGTTGATGTTGGTGACCTTCTTGGAATTATTGGACGAATGCTCTGAGCTGTTGGAGGTTCACTGCCATACTGACAAACTCTATGACCCCCTCTTTCAATTGGTATGTGATTGGTTCCTCGGCGCCTCGCAGTTGTAAAAATATGGCGCTTTGAAATTGGATGAATCTTTTTTAAATCACTCTGTATTGTGAAGCCCTAGTCTAATTTAAATTCCAGCTGTAAGCTATTCTGCATAACAAAGACTTTTTTGTAATTTTTTAATCATGATTCTAATTAAATGAAGGTCATTAAAGATTTTTTAAAATATTCAAAGTTGTCATTTGCTTACCAGCTAAATGCCGATGCTTCGGTCTTACTACAGGATCTTCCATCTTGTTGTCTGTGTTAGTGTACCATCTACCACCATTGGCTGCTACAAGGTTGTCTATTTTCACTAAGAGCTGTCCTGCCTGATCTTCTTCACCAGGATTTTCATTGTTGAAGACATGGTACCTGCTGCCACACTTCTGCACCAGCTGCTGAAGACTGTCCCCAGCAGTGCTGATATACTCCTCAATGGAGATGTTTTTTAACCTGTCTTTAAATGTGAAGAGGATGATGGTGAACATGTAAAGTCTCATGCCAAAGACCTCCACCACCCTCTTCACAGTGTCCTTTTCCTCCTGGGTGAATCGACCCAGGCGAATCACTAGTAGCAAAGCGTGGGGTCCAGGGGCTGAGAGCTGGAGGCACCGGAGCAGTTTTGTTTTCGCTGTATCTGTGACCATTGTTGCAGTCAATCCTGGAGTGTCCACCACTGTGACCAGCCTGCCTCCAAGACTCACAGTATGTGCCTCACACTCCAGGGTGACTGGGGAGGCACTGAGTTTACTGGAAAATGATGGAGTGCCTAGAAGTGTGTTCCCTGATGCACTCTTGCCTGCACCCACTTTCCCCACAAGGACCAACCGGAGGTCCTGCTGCCCTGCAGTGAAAAGACAACCAAAGAAAAATGAATAAAGTGTGTGGAAATACTATTTTTTCTCACAACCACGGTTAGTTCTGAGTTATGAACGTACATCCATTAAAACAGATTTAAAAGCATATACCAACTACCAACTGATCATTTTGCCAAATGGTGTCCTTTTTAACACAGTTTTGCTCTTATTTTTCTAATCTTCCACAAAGTTTTATTTGTTTCATTTAAATCCATTTTTCATGAAAAATACCATTTATGTTCCAAAAAAAGCATACAGCAAACAGCTCCACTTGTCCCATCTCCAAGTCGAGTGTTTTCTTCCTAAGGTGGAGCATGCGGCCACCATGATGAAATCCAAACTGAGTATGCAAGCATCCATTATAGGCACGAGTCAAAACTCCAGCCCTCAGTACTCTCCATCTGCAGAGCCACAGTACTGCGACTTTAGCTCCCACACGTTCAGATACACATGTCAGCTCCTGCACCTGTTTAGGAACCGCAGCTGCATTTTCGGCTCTCATGAGTACGAGAGTAAACGGTGGATTGAACAACTACTACGTTACTCTTATTAGATGAGAGAAGCCATTTTTAACAGAAAAACTATTTGTTTTTATAGTAACATTTTTGTTCTTTCAGTACTAAAGTACATTTCAGTGCTGCAGGCTGCCTTCAGGTATAAATGGTTAGCTGTGCATTTACACAGGCCCTCTCTCTGGCTCAACCACACCACAAACTTCCTTTTACTTCATGATCATTATTGTTTAATCACAGATGGCTCACTACTCCCTAGGTAGTACACTACATAGGTCCTAAAATAATGACTCTGGGACCCAAACAGTGCATAGTATGTCTAACAAAGAGCCTTTTGAGATTCAGCCACATGTGTACAATTCTCTACAGGATATATACTGCACTATTTTTGTGTAGTAGTCCAAATTTCATAAGTCACATAGTGCACCATGCAGGGAGCCATTTGGGACTAATAAAACGCAATGTACGGTAGCTATTAAGCCTCTTGACCACTATGTAACATCATATCTTGGTCTAAAAGTGCAGATCTAAAAGTGTGGTACTGCAGTTCTGCAGGTAGACCCTTCTCTCTGCACTTGGCTCAGCCCCCCACCACGACCGGAAGCTGCCTCTTCTTGGTTATGCAGGTTCTTCCTATCCTCTGCTGGCCTGGCCTCCCTTTGCTGCACTGTGCCCCGCTCAACTGCCTCTACCTGAGGCGCTACTGGAGGCTTGTGCTATGGCTTGAAAGCAACCTCTTGTCTCCAGTACTTGGTCATTTCTGACACCACTGCAGCATTGAGGGTGCTCCCAGAGAACTCAGACAACTCAAGGTTCTTGTCCATAACGCAGCTTTAATGACAACGAAGTCGGCAGGTGGAGTACAAGCAGAACAGCACACTCTCTAACTGCTAGCTCAAAGCTCTTACTGCTAGCTCTCCCCCCTATCTCTTTCTGTTAGATCAGCTAGACTCCAGCAGCTTGCTACAATAACACCCAACACTGGCTGTACCTTGCTCCGCCCTTCACAATAAGAGTCCCCACAAAAAGTAACAGGTATAACAATTTCTAACTCATTAAACAGCCTAGGATTAGCATGAACAATCATTTTAATAAGTGAGTACACTTTTATTTTTACTAAACAGAACACAGGCAGATCACAGTGCCATAATTCTATACGAACTTAACCATAATCACATTCATTTAGTAAAGAAAAAGCAGTATTTTGTACATTCAGCCTTCTCCTGTCTGCCCAAATGAATTAATGCTTACAGTTTACATACAAAAAAAATAGGAATTTCCTATCACGCATTGTCATTTCTCCATAATGAACACTGTCCATTTTTGCATTATGATATCACATTAGTATGCACTGTTGGACACTTGATCAAACCTGAATATCAATCCTTCTAAAGTTATAACAAATTTACATTACAGTGTAAAAATACCCACTGATGGCTGTGGATATCAGCAATTATTTCAAGAAAAATATAACTATTTAACAGTAATTCATTGCTGAGAAATGTGACTGCTTTTGAAATCAACTCACTGTGATGCTCTTTGAATAAATGGTTATGAGCACTATCTTGATTGCTTGCTTTATTTCTCAGCTCACCCAAAATACAATATACAATAAATTTGAATAAAGAAACAGCTCGTCTCACAATAATTTAAAGCTTTCTGTTTGTTTATTATAAAGAGATTAAATTAGTTTAATGAGTTGACTTTGTACATTATGATCCTTGCTGTAGCTAAAGCAGAGTGGCTTTTTCAGGGTTTTATTGTGGTAATAAATAAATAGCTTTGGTGTTCTTTTGAATTTTTGTTAACTTCAATATTGTATCAATATTCAATATTAAATAACATTAATACATAGATTATTAAGAATCAATATCAGATCGGAATGTTGATTCAGTGAAATTAACATTGATTCTTTAATGTCGATTCACTGTTTGGTCTGGGGAAAGTATAGTAACGTGTTAACATGCATGTCTACACATGTTGGAAGACCATCAGCCTTATATATTTTTTTAATTTGTCACGATTATCCTTTGATATTTTTAATAACTGGAGAAGTCAGAAGAGTGGACATGATTCACTCTATTCATGCTATTGTGGCACTGGTCAATAGGCCACACCCCAGCCCGTGACAAGCAGACCACTGCTACACGCACTAGTAAACAGAACATACAAGACGTTCATGATTTCTCTCAGACGACACGACAATGACGGTTAGGCGATTCACTCTCCAGCGCGCGCAAAGGACGACATACTGACGTGTGAAAGAGCTCCGTAAAGTTAATGACAACGAACAGTCAGCGGATTTTCCCGTTTCGCCCCTCCTGTTGCTCACAAACCGCCTCCTAAAACCTCTGAAAGTACACTTTCTAAGTCGTGGCGAAACAGACAACAAACTACAATCATTATTTTTCGACGAAATTCCAGATCTTTCCATTTTACTCAGTACTTTTGATCTAAATCGCAGCAGCGAGCGCTGAAGAGGGTAAGAGACCGTCTGTAAGGTGCGGGTAATGTTAAAAAACGAAAAACATTCACAGACGAAGAGCCTTTTTGTGTTGTGAAGACTTGAAACCTGCTGAAATACACAGATGATGTGAAAATCAATAACTAACATTAACTGTTTACCTCAATTTTAACAGATGATTATTTTTATAAGTTTAAGCAGTCTAAACGTGCGTGTAGAGCACTCTTAACCCTACAACACATTCTAGTTGTGAAAGTGTTACCAGCATAGCTTGGTGGAATGGTACCATGCCTTTTTAAGCTGGTATTAAAATTTACTGCTACTTTTGCAAAGTTGTGTGGAAAAAATGCAGACATACAGTGGAAAAAGACAATCAAACCTGCTAAAATTTTACTGAGACACACCACACAAACCTACCGCAACCTTTACTACAGCAGCTTGGACAAGGGTTAAATAATAGTAATAATAATAACAATAATAATAATAATAATGATAATAACAAAATGTTAATATGATACATCCATAAGTCAAACAGATCTAAAATCACTTATCACGGAGACATATTACAAACCTGCTACAGTTCAGTTTGAAATGGCATGTCTTGATTGAATTTAAATTAAATTCCTCTGCACATTCCCTCCCTCTCCACATCATCCATCCCCTCTACACATCTCCTCTCGAATGTCCTGAAAACAGAGGAACGCTTTATCTACAGTTTTATAGATTTTAGCTGAAGAGTCAGTAAAACTCTTTTCTAAAACTAAACAAACAATAATTTAACTGTAAAATCTAAAACAGACACTCCACCTGGGTCATTCTGTGAGCTGATAAACACTGTTACAGCTCTGTAGACCGACAAATCAACAAAATATCAGATAAACATTTTATCTCGTTCAGCTTTGGGCTCAGATCAGACCGCTTTACAAATGACTGATTTAATATTTAGTGTAAAAACCTATTTAGAGTTTGACTTAAAAAGTCAGTAACCTGAACATTTTAATTTATTATACTTAAGATAATTAGTGAACAACATGTAACACACACTGATCTGTTAACTGACTGTTGCAGTTTCAGAGAACTTTACATTTCAAAACAGCCAGTTTACTCACATTTATTAGTTAGAATGATTACAGTGGAGTAGATTTACCTTTTACGATTTCAGACACTCAGATAATATCTCTCTCTCTCTCTCTCTCTCTCTCTCTCTCTCAAAATTCAAATAAGTAGCTGGCATGATTGTTTCAGTACAATGTTGCTAAAGCATATAAAATTCAATTAAAAGCAGAACATACTTTGTAGAACTAAGAAACAAATATAGAATTAATAACAGTCATAATGATAATAGTCATAGTGAAATAACAATACACACACACACACACACTTTCTAAGCCGCTCATCGTCCTGGGTCGCAGGAGTCTATCTCAGCGCTCATTGGGTGGAAGGCAGGAGAAACACCCAAATAATATTTGTAATATTATTTTAATATGTTATAATAAGTAGATGAATACAATAAGATGACATAAATTAAAAATAAAAAATGATAACAGACACTGTATGTAACTTATATACAGTGAGGGTTTGGTGGGGGGTCCGTGAGGTCAGGGTGTGGAGTGTGTTACTGTCCCTCAGGCGGTGACATGTTGCCACATATTTTGCAGCGAGAGCTGCTGTGGAAAATTGCTTTTTTTTTCAGATAAGGTTAGGATTCCAAAATTTGGGAGAATGTTTTTCAATGTTGTTATGAAATTTTTCCATATCAATTTGAATTTTTCACACTGAAGGAGGAAGTGCACCTCTGTCTCAACCTCACCGGATCACATGATTTTTTATATCTGCCCGTTTCTACAGCCAGACTGTGGTCACTGAGCCTGTGCTTGGTCAGGATGTGTCTGTGCTGTGGGTCTCTGACGGTGAAGAGATACTCTGTTAATTAATACTCTCAGTTTGAGGCCTGATAGTTCTGTAAGTTTTGTAAGGCTGAGTTTTGGTTTCATTGTTCCAATGTTCCAGATAGGTGTGATTTCAAATTCAGTATTGAAAAACGGGAAAATGGGCCTGTTCTCGTTTTTGGTTCTGTTATTGTCAGTGGAAAAATAAATAAAAAAAATAGCTTCATGTTACAGTCCCACAAACTAATCATAAAAAACAGAAGAAGAATAAAGGGTCATATTTTATTTAGCAACATTTACATTTTTTCATAACTTGAGCCGGAAATAAACGTGCAGAGGTCACGTATGGTCACAGAAGCTCAGAAATCAGGCAGTAAAAAATGATAAGAATAAGATCGGGCATGAATGTGGACAAGATAGGCCCAGTCCTGGCCTTTAAGGAGACTATATGATGTTTTATAGGTGTTTGAATATCTGATGTAGCTATTCTACCAGCACAAAACTGAAGCGATATGGGGAAGAGACTCTACATGCCTCCCACAATTTAACAGCGAAATCAAAGAGGAATGAAAGTCACACTGTCCAGTAATGTTAAGAAATGCGTCTCGTGTCTCCTTCTTCACCAAGACAGTCATCATTATGACTGAAAGCCATTCAGTCCTCTGAGTGCTGCACAACAACCAGCGCTTTCAAACTTAAACTCTCACTGTGAGACGGAGACTCTAGGTTCGGCTGTAGGTCCTGTTGTGCTGTTTGCTGTGAAGGAAAAGTGGGGATTAACAGTTATTTACACACAGAAATCGCAATGTAATCTGTAGTCTCCATATGCCCGCAAAACGCGCCTGCCCGCAAAGGGGAGTCTGGATTCTGTACAACCCCTACGTGCACTCTGCACGTCTATTTCCTGTTAAGGCGATATATATATATATATATATATATATATATATATATATATATAAGATGAATAAAATATCACATTTTATCCCGTTGTTTCTATTTCTTGGTATTGCCACTGACAATAAGAGAACCAAAAACGAGAACTGACCCATTTTCTTGTCTTTCAATGCTGGATTTGAAATGAAAATCGAATGACCAAAAGATACACAGACCTTACTCTGCTTGCTAGTTTGGTTTACTCTGATTGAACTTCGGTCAGCAGTGCTGGACTCAGGCTGCCGTGTGTTAGGGGTCAGTGGGTTAGTTAGCCTCTGAACCAGCTGACAGAGGGGACTGGGTTTAGGGCTGAGCGCTTGTGTTTTAAGTGCTTTATACTGTAGTGAGTTTGGATTACTGAATTTTAGATGCAGCCAGAATTTTAAAGCTCTTTTCTGAATGGATGTAATCAATGGAAATCAGCCTAATTCTGCCCTGCATGCATTTGTTGGTGTTTTTCATTGAACTTTTTATATATTTCTGCAGAATTCTGCATGCAGGGACTCTGTAGGATGCCTGTCCCATCTAGTGTAGTTGTGCTTATTGAGTGGACCCCATAGCTCACTTACACTCAAAAATTTTATGTTTTAATTGGAACGTCTATTTTGTAGATTTCTTCCTGATTGAGTAGAAAGCTCTCAGTGCTTTTGCATTCACTCCCAGATTAAAGTTTCCTGAGGCACTGATTTTCAGTCCTAGGTAATCACAGTGTAAGGAGTGCTCTAGGGCAGTGTTTCCTAGAGTAAAAAAATGTCTGTTTTCCTGAGACGGGGCCTTTTTCTGGAAGATTACGATTCTAGTTTTGTCCAGATTGACTGCCAGGGCCCAGTTCTGACAGAACTGCTCCAGCAGGTCCAGGTGCTGCTGTAGCCCTTGCTCTGTGGACAACAGCAGTACCAGGTCATCTGCATAGAGCAGGAATTTCATTTCTGTGTCGTTTAGGGTGAGTCCAGGAGCTGCAGATTGTTCGAGTAACACCGCTTATTCATTTATATAAATACTGAGTAGGATTGGCTGCAGCCCTGTCTCACCCTACGCCCCTGAGTGAAGTACTTTGTTCTTTAATCGCCGAGTTCAATTCCACATTTGTTTAAATATATAAACTTAATGATTTCATATACTTCACCCTCTACACTACACTACACTGTAGAATCTAATAGAATAATCCAGGGTGCCAAATGGAATCAAAAGCTTTCTAAAAATCAACAAAACTGTTGCTGTTTTGGTGGACATGCTGGTTGGTCAAGGTGTGTAGGGTGTAAATATGATCAGTAGTGTGGTGATTCAGTAAAAAGCCAATCTGACTCTTACTCAAGACACTGTGTTCGGCAAGGAAGGCCTGTATATGGCATTAATAATACAGCAGAATACCTTTCCTAGATTACTGCTCACACAGATGCCTCAGTGGTTGTTGGGGTCAAATTTATCTCTACTCTTAAAGATTGGGGATATTAGTCCCCTGAATCTAAAACACTGCAAATTTTGCTGATGTGTAAATCATATTAAATTAAAAAACTGCACATTTTACAGGTTAACTAAAAACAGTGAACTGGGCTGAGCTCTGGATCTTCACACGCCCTGCCAGTGTCCTTGATGTTTAGCAAAAGATGGAAAAAACCCAGACTACAAAACAGCAAAATTATAAATAAAATATAAAAAATCACTTTGCAATGAAATAAAAAGCATCTTACATGGCACTGCATTTTTCCCAACATGCCCATTTAGTTCTAGCATACATATATCTAATTCCTCATTATCACCTATTGTGGAGGCATTTAAAACCTAATGCCATCAAGTAAATCAAGTTACAAAAATTAATGATGCTATGTAACTGCACCAGGCATTAGTATTACTGGAATAATCCTTTTCTATGTGGAATATTAATGACTATAATATAAATGTGAAATGTAGAAAACCGTTTGGATTAAATAAAGTCTTGTTTCTCAATTAGTGTCCCTTCTTAACATTGGTCTGTTTTCTGTTTTTAGTGTCTGAAATGAGGATTGTCCTGGTGGGGAAGACTGGTGTGGGGAAGAGCTCTACTGGAAACACCATCTTGGGCCAGGAGGTCTTCTGCGTAGCGTGTTCTGCCCAGTCAGTGACCAAAGACTGTATAAAGGCCAGAGCAGAGGTTGATGGCCATAAAGTGTCTGTGGTCGACACTCCTGGTTTATTTGACACTGACCTGACAGAAACAGCAGTGATTAACAGACTGGTTGAATGTATCGCTCTGTCCTGTCCTGGACCACACGTCTTCCTCCTGGTGCTCTCACTAGGCCGCTTCACTGAAGAAGAGAATCAGACGGTGAAGAGACTGCAGTGGATCTTTGGTGATGAGGCGCCTAAATACACCATTGTTCTTTTCAGTTGGGGAGACCAGCTGAAAAAACAGACCATAGAAGCGTATTTGGCAGAGGCAGGAAAAGAGCTAAATCAAGTGGTGGAGACGTGTGGTGGACGCTATCAAGTCTTTAACAACGAGAACATGGCAGACCGCACTCAGGTCTCCAGCCTTATGGGCAAGATCTTTAAGATGGTGTCGGAAAATGATGGTGGATACTACACCAACGAGATGTACGAGAATGTGGAAAGAGCGATTCAGGAAAGAGAAGAAGAGCTGAGAAACGAGATGCATGAGAACATGGAAAGAGTAATTAATGAGAGAGAGGAAGTGCTGAGAAATGAAATGGACATAGTGGTCAAGGCTAAAGACAAGGAAATAGACCAGCTACGTTGGGAGCTCAGAGAAAAGGCAGAGAGAGATGTGAAGAAGAAGACATTTCCACAGTTCAGAAAAGTCACAGAGCAGTGTAAACAGCAGTGATATCAGCTCTTCTTCCTTTAATTTCCCTCCCCTTCTCTCCCTGCACTCTGTCCTCATTCTACTTTCAAATCTGTATCTACACTCCCACCTCTTTAATTTGTTCAGCACAGTGAAGACAAATATATATTATACACCTCATAATGAGTTATTATGTTTAAAATAGTTTTTTGTTTATATACATTCAAGCACACTTAGCTTTAATCACCCACAAAGCACAAATTGTGTGGATAGTAATTAACTAAACAGTACCAACTAAACAGTATGAAGGTTTTCCGTTTACACACAAATTAACCCCATGGTAACTTCATGTTACAAAACGTTTGAGCGTCTTAAATCAGCTGAAGGATTACTGACTGTAATTTTGTACAGTCTGTAATTGACTGTAATTATACACCATCTGTTGCTGCAGAATTAATCAGCTCCCCTTTTACTGCGTTGATTCTTGTCCATAAATTGTTTGGTCCATTCTCAGCACAGCAGTGACACTGCCATGTTGGTATGAGTGTTGAGCTGGTATGAGTGTATCAGACACAGCAGTGTTGGTGGTGATTTTACACACATCAGAGTCACTGCTAGGTTGAGAGTGGACCATCACCCAAAAATATCCAGACGAGTTGCTCTGTTGTCAGAAACTGACCATTGATGAAGGACTAGAGGATGACAAACACAACCTGTGCATCATCAGATGTTCTATAGTCACTAACTGCACACAAGGTGGAGCTACAAGAGAGACGTTTCTGATAAAGTGGCCAATGATTCCATGTTACTAATAGTGCGTTTCTTGTTTAGGATTTTGTAATGAATGGCTAAATATGAATTAAGAGTTTAACTGTGTGTTCTGAGAAGATGAGTACAATTTCAGCCAAGTTTCAAACAAGTGTCATTTCTAGGGACAGTCCTTGTGTCATTTCTAGAGTTCTCAGTCCATGCTTTTAGAATCTTTTTTTTATCTGAGCCCATAGGTTTTTCACTGGGCATTAGGTTAATTGTGTTGTCAGTGAACCATAGTTTAGATTTGGGAGATAAGCTTTGGGTCACTGTCCTGCTGGAATATACAACCATGACCCAATCGTCCTCATGTCAGATCTAGCCAGATGTCAATCTTAAACTTTCAGGTAAAATCTTCTTTGGTGGGATGATGGCATAACAAGATTCCCAAAGGTTTTTGAATTAAAACAGCCCACAACATCACAGTTCCACCACCATATCTCCCAGCAGGGGCACTGCTGGGCCAGTTTTAGGGGAAACGTTATATAGCCCCATTTCCCATTTCATTCATTCTTGATTATTCAACAACCACTGTGTCTCCAAAATCACAACATATTGCAATAGCAAGGCACCGCCTGGGGGAGGTGCTGCTGCTCTAGTGCAGCGGGGCCTCTGCTGTGCTAATAGAAATTTATTAACGTAACATGAAAGAAGTGGAACATCCAGCTTGGCCAGTCAGTCTAGTGGTCAAGACCCAAGCCAAGGAAATAGACCAGCTACGTTGGAAGCTTAGAGAAAGGGCAGAGAGAGACGTAAAGAAGAAGACATTTCCACAGTCACAGCTGTGTAAACAACAGTGACACTAGCTCTTCTTCCTTAATTTCTCTACCCTTCTCTTTCCATCCTCGTTGTATTCCCAATCTGCATCTAAACTCCCACCTCTTTCATTTGTTCAGCACAATGAAGACAAAAGTAAATTATGCACCCCACAATGATTCATTACATTATTGTAAATAGTTTACTGTTCATTTACATTCAAATATGTGTGCAATATGTGGAAATGGGTGAAGAAGAACAAGAACAAAGCATGTTTACTGTAAAGTTAAATAATATTGGTACAATGTTTAATGGACAATGCATAAACCTATACATAGTTATGAGAATTAAACAAGAACAGCATTTTAAAAAAATATATCCATATTGCCTTGCTCTCAGCCTAACTGATGAAGACCCACAGTGTATCTTTGTTAACTTTATCATCTTAGGTTTATATAATGCATAATTACATAGGTATAAAAGTACAGCATGTTTGTTATTAAGTGAAACACTAACAATATTTTAAAATGAAATCTTGATGTGTTAATGAATCTACTTGATTTCAATAAACTGTGCCTAATGACAAATGACTGTGAATGTTTAAAACACTTGAAATGCCAATTTTGCTTGTTAGCAAATAATTATTGATTGAAATAGTTTTTAAACAATTCAATAATGAAATAGTTGTTATATGTGAAATAGTTATTGTGCTAGCTAGTCAGTGAAACTCCAGTGAACAACTTTGTGTCTTTATGATGAAAATGTAAGTAAATAATATTTTAGGGTAGTATGCTGAAGGGTCATTTTGCCTCTTTGTCTTACTCCAAAGGTTTAACTTTACACACTGTAAAAAAGTGGGTCAACTTAAATTTTTAAGGCAACTTCAATGTTTTTTTTAGTTAACTTTTTTCCTTCAGTTCTCTCTTTACATTATTATTACTACTATCCAGTGACAAATAAATGAGATCAACTGACCCAAAGAAACTGACCAGGGCAATAAATCACAATGATAATAATGTGATAAATAATGTGGTCATCCAGATGAATTTTCAGCATTCTAGAGTATATCCATTCACTTCATATGTTCAAATTAGATAAGAAAAATGTTGAAATTATTTGGCCCCTTATTTGATCAGGAGAAAAACAAGGGGTGACATCTTACCCTAGTTCCGCTGTTTTGTGATTTTATATCAGAATTTATATTTATTTATATTAAACTAACTAGGTGCCTTTTTTGTTCATGGTTCAGGAAATGCTGATCAAGGGTAAAATGCTGAGCAGTAGTGCCACCATGCCAATCAGCGGCCAATCAGACTCACTTCATTTACATGAACAGTACATACACTATTATAACCACATAACAACACATAGGTAGAAGCACCACAATGAATAGATGCTACAACATTTTGATTAAAATAAAATAACAGCCCAAACTGGACTCTTAGCTCTGCTAACATAATTCATCCACAAAGCACTGAAACAACTGGCATTAATGTTCACTAGATATCTGACCAGTCAACTGTGAGAATACTGTGGACAGTAAGTAACTTTATTAATCTCTAAACAGTATGAGGTTACTGTTACCAAATGTTACCAAAAAAATTGAGAATTTGAATTTTAATGTGCTACGTTGACGGTTGTCCATATAATATTTGAACGGCGGTCCATTCTCAACACAGCAGTGACACTGGCACATTTGTGTCTTTGGAAAGCCCTAGAAATAACACTTCCTTATTTGAACAAGTTTTGTCTCTTTGACCTTTGAATTATCTGGACTGTGTCTAAGTCTATTTAGAAATTGCCATTGTCAGCATTGGATTCTGCATGCATACACAAGATCAAACATTTTAGAAAGTTTGATTCTCTATCTGTGGTATTAAGTTCCTACAATTACATTATTCGAGATCCTTGTCAGTCAGTCACCATTTGGCTAAATACTTGTTATTAGTGATATAATTCCTCCCAATTACATTTTTAGTCAACTATCAGGATAACCACTGATATTGGGATCATTCTTCTGTGTGACCTCATGAGAAAAGCTTTGCACATTTTCCCAAATTTCATATTTTTCTCTTGCTCTGGGATTTGTCTCCTGCTGTGATTTGTTAATTATAATAATTACTTTCTTATTCTCTTCATAACTCTGGGTTGGCATTTGTTAGAAACTTCTCAAGTTAACCCCTGAATAATGCACCAATCATATCAGACCTCATAAGTTGTAGGCCAATCATATCAGACCTGGGGGTGGGTCTCTTTACATGCTCTACAAAGTAATATAAGTTGGCAACCACTGAAGCTGAAGACAGGAGTTTGGCTAAAAGCTCATTAAAATAAACATTATAGCACAACATGAAACAGTAAGTAGTTACAGAATGAAGACACCCACATAAAATATGGATTTGTGGGAAATGGACGGTATAGCTGGTTATTGGGTTTTTACTTTGTTGCTTGTTAGCTAGCTAACTTTGAGTTTATGTGAGGTAAAGAGGCTAACACTAACGTTAGCTTACTAGCAGACAAGCCAACTAGTTTAAGAATTTGAAGAAACTTCACAGTGAGAGTGTGAGAGTGTGAATGAGCAACAGAGATAGAAATAACGTTATTGACAGCTCTTTATATTTTTTGTTTTTAGATTTCTCTTCAGTTTTTGGTAACAATCACACCAGTATTTGTCACATATTGTCATTTACAGTAAGGTTTTGCCAGTGAAAAGGATGCATAGTGTTGAACATTCCCCAATTTTATATCCCTCAATTCCTCAACCTGTAGATGGAAATTCAGAGGCAGCAGCTCCATCTGAGGTTAATAAAATGAATGTATTGCTAAACACAGGAAGAGAGGGAGAGAGAGAAGCTGAAGGAGACTGACAGGACTGAAGGAGCAGATCTGATGGAGGTTAGTGATCTAGAAGAAAGTGAGGGAGAGTTGTTGACACTTTCAGTTTAAATTAATACTGACTTTAATTAAATTTAACTGTGTCTCAAAGGTGTCTCATCAAAAGGCCCTGAAGATAAATTTGTATTTGAAATTCGTGATTTTAGGCAAGGTGTCATACCACCAGAAACCACGCTGTGTCAGATATATGAAGAAAGCAAACTTCAACTGGTCCCCTTATACCTTTGCTTAAAAGAAGTAAATGCTGAGGCCTTGTAAATGCTAGATGCCTTGTCATTTCTTCAGATACAGATTCTGACTTTCACCCTGATGAGTCTACTGAGTAGAAGAAGATAAAGGTATGCAGGTTGTCCTTTCTACAAATCAAGGCACAAATTATCTTAAGATATTTTGTGGAGAAAAACAAGACACTGTTGTAGTACATACTTTAAAAGGCTGTTTTGACACTGCTAAACACTTTATGTATTTTTTTCAAAAAGTCCTGTCCAGTCAAAAGGAAATCAAAACCAGGGAGGAAGAGTTGCGTTCAAGAAAATGAAAAGCTTGGTCATGTAAGCTTATCTTCAGAATGAGGTAATTACTGCATCAAATGAAATCTTAAGGTCTACAAGTCTCTATTTCTGCCACGGATATAGGACATCATAAGTTAGTTTTATAATTTGCCTTGTACACTATATATTTAAAAGTTTGTATTTACCTGCTTCTCCAGTGTTTTTCCCATTTTTCTACAGTAACAGCCTCTACCTTACTGGGAAGGCTTTACATTAGATGTTGGAAAATTGCTATGAGGATTTGAGTGCATTCAGCCACATTAGTATTCATGATTAGTGAGGTCAGGTACTGATGTTGGATGGTCAGTTCTGGATCACTCTAACTCATCCCAAAGGTATTGGATGGAGCTCCATCACTCCAGAGAACACAGTTTTACTGCTCCACAGCCCAGTGCTGGGGGCTTTATACCCCTCTAGCCAATGCTTGGCATTAGGCATTGTGACCTTAGACTCTTGTGTGGTTGCTCCAGGCCATCCCATTCTATTGGTAAATGCTGTCCTATGGAAATTGTTTAAGTTTAGTGTATACAATTAAATGTCATCAGTGGGTGCACTTTAAAGAAGCTGAATTCACTAATTAGAAGGGCTGTCTGACTATTTTTGGACATATAGGGTTCTGTGTTTAACCATTTGCTTTGTGACTATAAGTTATTGAATAAAATTCATTAGATGAGGCTTAGATATCTGCATTCTTGACTAGCTTTCTGCAGCACAGCGAAAATCAAGAAGGAAAAGAGGACAGGTAATCAGATGCAAGAAAACCATGATGGCAGCAGAAACAGAAGTATATCTTCAGATCCTGAGACTTGTGAATTCACACTTGAATAGATGAGTATGGTAAGATGTGGACTGAATGACCTAACTATCTGCTAATTAACAATTAACAACTACAGTACAATCACTACCAGGCCGAGGTGTGTAGGAACCAGTAACATAAACTGATTTTCTTTAAGATCTAAGAATTTTATGGATTTATACTTCCCTGGGTATTTTGAAATTGCACTAATTTTTACCTCTGCTTAGACACATTTTGTCAAAAAAATTAAAGTAGTCATCAACATTTCATTACAAATTCTTGTTTTGTTCTTAATGTCATTCTTTTACATTAGTGGCAGCACATGTTCTGCTTTGTGATTGGTCATACCTCTGACTTTCAGATTTATCATTTTATTTTAGGTTCAAAATGAGAAAAATAGAGTCTAACAAACTTCACTTCATTTGCTTATAGTGTGCGTGTGTGTGTGTGTGTGTGTGTGTGTGTACTTAAATAGTCTTTTGACATGCTACATTTGTTTTTTACTCAAAATGTTTTTAGGAAGGTAGTTTTACTTGAGTCATTACTGTTATTGAAATAACAATAGTTCTGATATGTATGGATTTAGTATGGATTTAGACTACACACCCCTGTTCTCAGTTTTTAGAAGTCTATACTTTGTGCACACCATGATCTTGATTCTGAGGGATTTTATTTTTGATATAGATGTAATTAGATTGCACAAACATGGAATTTGTGCACATTCTGTTTTTTAAATATAGTTTATGAACAAAATATGATTTTGATGATACAGATTAAAAATGTTTATAAATAATTTCAGTGATAAAGAGCCCATGTACACCTGGTTTCATGTGGTTAATGTATTTTAAGCATCTGAATTATGTCCAAATAGCAAACATCTACCTAACAAGTGTCACTGTTGCAAAGCAGCACTCTTCCATAGCACCCCTGGTGCATTTTTGCTTGTGATAATTTCCATATGCTTGCTGTATTTTTACTCTGACTGAATATTTCTGCAGTAATTGTTATCATATTACAAGGGCATAGAGAGGATTTTTTTCACTTCCTATACACAATTTGGAACTGCAAACATGCAGGTATTTGTGAGCACTTGTTGGTGTGGTTTGCTTCTTTTACAATATTGAATGCACAAGCTACTTCAGTGCAAATTCATGTTTTGTGACACAGCCATTCAGAATATTTACTATAAAAATATGGGCAGACATTTCTGTTCAAAACAAAATTCAGAATATTTACAAAAATTACACTGTTTTGTACAGTGTGTTCAGTAGCTTTTCCAGTGGTAGCTTTTACTATGACTGCAACCAGGGTCATCGCAGTATTAACATTCTCATCAGCTGTTTCATTACATTTACATTAATACCTTCCTATAGCTAAAAATATTAAAGACACCATAAAAAATTAATTTGTTTTTCATATAACATGTCAAATATCAGTTTGCTTATATCAGGATAAAATGTAGTTAAAGTGTCATGAACAAACCAGGTGAAAATAGTGTCACAGAATTTGGCCAACTGAGGTTAGTTTTACATCATTTTAAGACTTGTCTAGGATTAGCTTATTGTAAGTTGTGTTTTTCTTTTTTTTCCCTGTCTATCTGTGCAGTTCTTTACCAGCTCACCTATTGGAAATACTGACACAGTAACCCTGGCTATTCACACAACATTTGAAGACCCGGAGGTTTGGCAGTGTACATGATGACAACAGTAGTGATCTTCTTTCTACCATCTCTTGGCAATCCCAAAATAAGGTATGTATGTTGCCCTCTTGTATTTCAGACAAATTCTGTGCCGTGTTTACATTTATAATGTTGGTATTAAAGCATTCTTGTGTTTGATTTTGATTTCTTCTCTTTAACTTACCAACATTTTAGCCAAGATAATTGTGATGGTATATTTTAATGATTTTGCACTGACTTACCGTTATTTACTATTTGTACATTGTTTTGTACTATACTTGTATCAGCTTCCATATATTCATAAGTTACACCATGGATACAAGATTGTAATAGATTTATATAGATTTACAATTATAAACTGTAACACACCTGTTATCATGCACAATTTGTCAGCCCCCTCTACACCATACGTCACTGGTCAGATCTTTTTAACCAGATATTATTTTGGTAGTGGACCATAATCCGCATGACACTGTCAGCAGTGACACTACCCATTTCAAAAGAAGGTCCGGCTCGATGTTTAGGTCTCAAATGCAAAATCAGCAATTTACTGATGAATATATGTGACAGTAGTAGATCTTTCACTTACATCCTCAGAAAACACGTCCTTCACCAAGTATTGACTGAGTTCTCTACGACTATTCTTTCAATCAATTTCCTCCAAATTCAAAGGAATGGTTCAGACACTATTTTGCTAACAATTGATGAAAGTGAATACTCACCGATTAGCATACTAATAATGACTACCAGATTCCATTTTTTGTAAGCAACATTAGCATGTTTGGTTAAACAATTTATTTTTAAGTGTCATATAAAGGAGTCCTAAGTAGGGGTAGGTTTTTCAAGAGAGGAAGAGGGCAAAATATTATGAGTAAATAAGAATAACAAATGGTTGGAAAGTAACACAGTTGGCAAAAATTGACATGGGCATATTTGTTTTGTTTTGCAGTGTATATGCACTGATGTATTTGTAATATTACATAAAGTGTAATATAATATTTGTCTGCAGGAGGCAATCCTGAATGAACCTCTTGCTGTAGCACCATCAACACATTCAGTGGCAGACATGGATGAACTGCAAGTGTGAAAGAGGTCCGGAAAGTTAACATAAGATGAGTAAATGTAATTCAGAATATGATATAAATTTTTATGGACCCTAAAGTTCTCGATGTAACCCTACCATTTGAGTTTGTCTGTGAAAAGGCATTAGATGATGGCGTGTCAAGGGAGGCCTACACAACCTTTTGGGAGGAGTTCCTGGAGCACTATGAAGGAGAGAAGGAAAGAGTGCCTAGACTCCGACCAGACAATTCAGAGAAAGAATGGCAAGCTGTTGGTAGACTATAGGTTAAAGGATATGTGAACCATAGCATTATTCCAGTCAGACTGTTACCAGTGTTTGTCCTAGCATGTACTCAGTGCATTTCAGACTTCAGAGGCTTTGTTTAACCAAGTTTTTATCATTTTTTTGGCATACCAGAAGACATTGTTTCCGAGGTCCTCAATTCACATCCCAGGTTCGGACCGCATTTTTTGAACATATTGATGTTTCCATAAGCCTAACTTCGGGCTATCACCCTCAGTCTAATGACCCATAGACTGGTCACGTATTTTTACCATGGGCCTAGATAGCACAAAACTCCCTCACCAGTTCAGCAACTGGTCTGACTCCCTTTCTGTGTATCCTTGGATACCAACCACCTTTAGCACCTTGGACAGGTACTTCCACGGATGTTCCCACAGTCGATGGATGGATGCAGAGGAGTGAGAGGGTTTGCGAGGAGACTCACTGACGCATTGAGACGATACAATAAAGGAACAAGGAAAAGGTGCACCGTCACAGGAGTGACTGTCATCTGTCATCTGTAGTGATTCTTCTTGACCTCTCAGCAGCTTTTGACACGGTCAACCACACAATCCTTCTGGATGTCCTCACCAACCTTGGAATCACTGGCTCTGCGTGGAAGTGGTTCAAGTCCTATCTGGAGGATCGCTCTTATCAGGTAACATGGAGAGGGTCCACATCCTCCCCATGCAGGCTCTTCACTGGTGTCCTACAAGGCTCGGTGCTGGGTCCTCTTCTCTTTTCTCTTTACAGTAGCTCTCTTGGCAATGTAATATCATCTCATGGCTTCTCTTATCACTGTTATGCTGATGACACTCAACTAATGCTTTCTTTCTCACCCTCTGACACACAGGTTTCCAGTCAGATCTTGGCATGACTGTCTGACATCTCTTCTTGGATGGCAGCTCACCACCTGACGCTCAATCCTAGCAAGACTGAGCTGCTATTCATCCCTGCAACTACAGGTCCTCATCATGATCTTGCCACCTCATTCGAGAACTCTCTGATTGTCCCGTCTGTAGAGGCAAGAAGTCTTGGTGTGGTTCTGGACGGCCAGTTATCATTCTCGACTCACATTGCGAACCTAACTCGGTCATGCAGATTTCTCCTGTACAATATCTGGAGGATCCGACCCTTTCTCACTCGAGAGGCCACCCAGGTGCTAGTGCAGTCTCTTGTCATCTCAAGGCTTGACTACTGCAACTCGCTCTTGGCTGGTCTTCCAATGCAGGCCATGAAGCCTCTGCAACTCATCCAGAATGCAGCAGCACGGCTCATCTTCAATCTTCCCAAGTTCAGCAACGTCACCCCGCTGCTGCGCTCCCTTCACTGGCTTCCTGTAGCTGCATGCATCAGATTTAAAACCCTTATGCTTGCCTACAAAGCCAAAAATGGACCAGCCCCTCCCTACTTGATGGCAATGGTGAAATCTCTAACTGTACCACGAGCCCTTCGAGCTTCGAGTACAGCTCAGCTTGACCCGCCATCCTTCAAGGCACGTGGAAGGCAAGCATCAAGACTGTTCTGTGCTGGCACCCAGGTGGTGGAACGAACTCCCACTGGCTGTCCATACAGCAGAGTCTCTCGCTGTCTTCAAATGCAGACTGAAGACACATCTCTTTATACAGCACTTATGTGAGCACTGAATTAAGTATTGATTGTAATGTATTGTACTGCACTTATGTATTGTATTGTATTGCACTGCTCTGTGTTTAACTCTGTTCCTTTTTTTCTAGGTATCAACAATGACTTTCTGATTCTAGCAGTATCTGAGTTCAGGACTGGCTTTCTCTCTAACCTATTGGTAACTAGCAAAGATACTTTCTCTGGATAGACAAAGCACTTTTTGTAAGTCGCTCTGGATAAGAGCATCTGCTAAATGCTGTAAATGTAAATGTAAATGTAAATGAAACCCCTGTGTTTCAACCCGGAGACCGAGTGTGGCTATCTACCAAGGACTTCAGAGTCACAGAGGGAAGTAGAAAACTACAACCCAAATGTATTGGTTCTTTTAAGGTGTTTAAAAGAGTCAATGAAGTGACTTATAGATCAGATTTGCCCCCTCATTTTAGAGTCTCACTTTCCTTTCATGTGTCTCTCCTAAAACCTGTCATTGCAGGGCCTTTGGATGAGGCTACACTGGACGTCACGCCACCTACCCTGGAGGAGATAGATGGGGCGCCGGTCTACGCTGTCCATAGGCTGCTGGACTCCTGGAGGCATACGCCCTGCGGGGCAGTGTTGGGGCTCAGCACGTGACATCCTGGATCCTGGTCTCATTGCAGCTTTCCACAGTCAACACCATGACAAACCTGCTCCTCGCCCTAGGGGTCCTCCACAGAAATTGCTCCCTAGTTCACTCCCTGATCATCTGCGGGGTTGTCCTGGCCGGCCTCCGAGGCCACCCCAGACTCTTTGGGGTGGGGGGGGGTTTACTGTCATGCATCTCTCTGGTTCTGAGACACACTTGGACTCCATCTCCCAGAATCCTCTGGGAGATCACCTGACCCCAGTGACTCCTGACCTTACCTCACGTTCCAATCAGTGCTCTCATTCACTGGAGTACTAATTCTGTTCACCTGTTTTGTATGTCATATGATCTTCCTAGTTTAGTTTATAAGCCCCGACTTTATCATAGTCTAGTTGCAAGGTATTGCATCTTTACAGATCTACTGAGCATTCTATTGTTTGTTTGACTCCTGTTTATGACCGTTTTTGCCTGTTTCTTCGACGTTGCCTTTTGCCTGACCCTTTTGGATTGTTTGCCTTTTTGTGATATTCCAGTGTATGACTGTTTTGCCTGTTTTTTTCGACTCTGCCTTTTTGCCTGACCCTTTTGGACTGTTTGCCTTTTGTTATGTTTGTATTTTTGTATTGACTGTCTTTTCTGGATTTGACCCACGCTTGTTTTTTGACCACGAACCTGGATTGTGATTCAATCAGTAAAGCTTCTTTTTCTCTTTTTAACCGCGAGCATCTGAAACAATAAAACATATATATGTTTATAACTCAAACATGTGTTTCCTTAAAATTGGTGTTAATAGTGGAGAAAAAACCAGCGTGAAACGTCATGCTTTATTCTAATATTATAAGATCATCTTTGTGGTAGAAGACAGTACTGAACCAGTAAGATTGCGAAGATTTGGTAATAACAGGTCATTGCAATGTTTATCATAAAACTCCATTCTGTATTTTTCTATTACATGTTCTTCTTTTTAGAGATAAATAGTATTTATGACCAGTAAAATGAGAGCCATTTATTTTGCTTGGGCATTATATTGTTAGCAATGAGCTTTTGAACAAATTAATATGTAAATCATGATTATTACCTGGATATTTACCATGAAACAAAACTGAAGAACACTTTTATCCAGGAAACATCTGTCAAACATGCCATTGTCCTTAAGATCAGTGAACAAAGAGATAAAGAATTCAATTGATTCTCTTCTTAGGATTCTCCACCAACTCTTTATTTGTTGATTGGCCATGCTTGCCCCATCCAAGTAGCTGTCTATGGCGTTTCCATCATCTCTGTTGAAAATCCCTGATGTGTACATTTTCTGTACCCCATCTCCTCTAGCTATTCTAGGGCAACCTCTGAGTCTCCCTACAGCTTCCATGTAGTCGCCTCCCACAATTTTTGGATTGCTACTTGTAGTGAATGCATTCAAGCAAATGATATTTCTAGAAAATTCATCAATGCACCCATTGTTACAAAGACCAAAGGGCTTTAGTTTGTCATAGAAATCAAAATGGCAAATGTAGTTTGGTCCTCTTGCAAAATAGGTACGACAATGAAGTCTCCGGGCTTTTCTGAGCTGAACTCCTCTTGGATCCAGGGCCTTTAGGATTAGCCAAATGTTTTCATTCTTCATATGCAAACCATTTTCTTGGCATGCAACCACCTGTAACCATGGAGCTGACCTGAACTGCGCAATTGTTGTTGAATAAACACAATAATGTTTTCTATGTTGCTGTAGTTCTTTCGATGAAATAAAGACTAAGACCCTTAGTCTTTAAAAAGCATTTAAAATGTCTCTCAGTGATAATATATCCATGACGACTGGGAAGAATAAGTGTTATGTCTTTATATTTAAGACCTAGCTGAAAATACATTTCAATAAACTCGCTAATATCCATTCAGCTAGAGCATAACTGCAAGATGGCACTCACACAAGTGTAATATAGTGCTCATCCGATAATATCTGGCGCTCACTTTCTGGTGCGCACCAAATAGTGTCTGGTGCTCACCACATAGTATCGGGTGCTCACCACATAGTATCGGGTGCTCACCAAATAGTATCAGGTGCTCACCACATAGTATCGGGTGCTCACCAAATAGTACCAGGTGTTCACTTGATAGTATTGGGTGCTCACTACATAGTATTGGGTGCTCACCTGAGAGTATTGGGTGCTCACCTGATAGTATCAGGTGTTCACTTGATAGTATCACGTGCTCGCCTGATAGTATTGGGTGCTCACCACATAATATTGGGTGCTCACTTGATAGCATTGGGTGCTCACCACATAGTATTGGGTGCTCACCTGAGAGTATTGGGAGCTCACCTGATAGTATCAGGTGTTCACTTGATAGCATTGGGTGCTCACCACATAGTATTGGGTGCTCACCTGAGAGTATTGGGAGCTCACCTGATAGTATCGGGTGCTCACCACATAGTATTGGGTGCTCACCTGATAGTATTGGGTGCTCACCACATAGTATCAGGTGCTCACCTGATAGTATCCGGTGCTCACCACAGTATGTGGTGCTCACCTGATAGTATTGGGTGCTCACCACATAGTATCAGGTGCTCACCTGATAGTATCAGGCGCTCGCCACATAGTATCGGGTGCTCACTTGATAGTATCTGGTGACCTCCCAATACTATCAGGTGACCACCCAATACTATCAGATGACCACCCAGTACTATCAGGTGCTCACTTGATAGTATTGAGTGCTCACCTGAAAGTATCAGGTGCTCACCACATAGTATCGGGTGCTCACCTGATAGTATCAAGTGCTCACCACATAGTATCAGGTGCTCACTTGGAAGTATTGGGTGCTCACCTAATAGTATTGGGTGCTCACTTAATAGTATCTGGTGCGCACCAGATTTTTACCTAAAAAAAAATAAAAAGCCATCATGTCCCTTTACCATACACCATGTCCCTTCAGGGGATCCGTAGTCTGTAGATTTACTTTTACAGAAATTTCAGGCACTCGTATATTTTCTCCCTTGCTTCTCTCATTGAGCTCTTTCTGTCCCTCTCTCTCTCTCTCTGACCTTATTAGGGTGATTACATGTGCTTCAGCTTAGTTTCGATTTCCAAGGATGCTGCTTAACATTTTCCATTTTGAAATGTCAGGCACTCACATATTTTCTCCCTTCTCTCATTGTGTGGGCTGTCTCTGTCCCTCTCTCTTTCGATGAAATAAAGACTAAGACCCTTAGTCTTTAAAAAGCATTTAAAATGTCTCTCAGTGATAATATATCCATGACGACTGGGAAGAATAAGTGTTATGTCTTTATATTTAAGACCTAGCTGAAAATACATTTCAATAAACTCGCTAATATCCATTCAGCTAGAGCATAACTGCAAGATGGCACTCACACAAGTGTAATATAGTGCTCATCCGATAATATCTGGCGCTCACTTTCTGGTGCGCACCAAATAGTGTCTGGTGCTCACCACATAGTATCGGGTGCTCACCAAATAGTATCAGGTGCTCACCACATAGTATCGGGTGCTCACCAAATAGTACCAGGTGTTCACTTGATAGTATTGGGTGCTCACTACATAGTATTGGGTGCTCACCTGAGAGTATTGGGTGCTCACCTGATAGTATCAGGTGTTCACTTGATAGTATCACGTGCTCGCCTGATAGTATTGGGTGCTCACCACATAATATTGGGTGCTCACTTGATAGCATTGGGTGCTCACCACATAGTATTGGGTGCTCACCTGAGAGTATTGGGAGCTCACCTGATAGTATCAGGTGTTCACTTGATAGCATTGGGTGCTCACCACATAGTATTGGGTGCTCACCTGAGAGTATTGGGAGCTCACCTGATAGTATCGGGTGCTCACCACATAGTATTGGGTGCTCACCTGAGAGTATTGGGTGCTCACCTGATAGTATCGGGTGCTCACCACAGTATGTGGTGCTCACCTGATAGTACTGGGTGCTCACCACATAGTATCAGGTGCTCACCTGATAGTATCCGGTGCTCACCACAGTATGTGGTGCTCACCTGATAGTATTGGGTGCTCACCACATAGTATCAGGTGCTCACCTGATAGTATCAGGCGCTCGCCACATAGTATCGGGTGCTCACTTGATAGTATCTGGTGACCTCCCAATACTATCAGGTGACCACCCAATACTATCAGATGACCACCCAGTACTATCAGGTGCTCACTTGATAGTATTGAGTGCTCACCTGAAAGTATCAGGTGCTCACCACATAGTATCGGGTGCTCACCTGAGAGTATTGGGTGCTCACCTGATAGTATCTGGTGACCACCCACATGTGCTCACCACATAGTATCGGGTGCTCACCTGATAGTATCAAGTGCTCACCACATAGTATCAGGTGCTCACTTGGAAGTATTGGGTGCTCACCTAATAGTATTGGGTGCTCACTTAATAGTATCTGGTGCGCACCAGATTTTTACCTAAAAAAAAAATAAAAAGCCATCATGTCCCTTTACCAATACACCATGTCCCTTCAGGGGATCCGTAGTCTGTAGATTTACTTTTACAGAAATTTCAGGCACTCGTATATTTTCTCCCTTGCTTCTCTCATTGAGCTCTTTCTGTCCCTCTCTCTCTCTCTCTGACCTTATTAGGGTGATTACATGTGCTTCAGCTTAGTTTCGATTTCCAAGGATGCTGCTTAACATTTTCCATTTTGAAATGTCAGGCACTCACATATTTTCTCCCTTCTCTCATTGTGTGGGCTGTCTCTGTCCCTCTCTCTCTTTTTGACCTTATTAGGATGATTACATGTGCTTCAGCTTAGTTTCGGTTTCCAAGGAGGCTGCTCAACATTCTCCATTTTGAATAAAACTCTATTCATAACCAGAAATGAACAAGATCATCAGTATTTGATGAGTAATGTATAATGAACCCATTTATGTCTAAAAACTAAATTCAGCCTGATAAGGAGAAATGCCTCTTCAGATTGGTCTAAAGTAATTGTGTTCTGTACAGTTATACCTTAGATTAACATCTAACAGTGCTATTTACATTTTTCTGATTATGCCAGTTCCATACATTTATTCACAGTCAAGTATTGATTTTGTCTTTAGAATTCTATGTGTGATAAAAAATAAATAAATAAATAAATAAAATTCACTTTTTTCAGCCATGTGATTTGGCCAGTTTGTAACATTTCTTCACATTTGTGCCCAGAAAAAAATCAGGACCTTAATGGGTTTATTAAACATGTATAATCTGGTAAGTACCCCACCCATTTTTTCTAACTGTTAAAATCAGACCAAAATTCTTTCATGGTGTCACCAGTGAGGGCATATCAAACACATTAAGCAGCCAAATTCAGTCTAAGGGAATTATTATCTGTCTGGAGAGCCAGTGGTAGAATGCACTCACTATTCAACTGGCTAGAAATTTCTGAATTATTCATTATTAACACTAATTATGCTTACAGATGGGTTTAAATTCGTAGAATTGAATATTTTCTTCAACATGATAACTTTCATTATACTTCAAGTTTCTATAGTTTGGTTACATTCCAACCTCTGTAAATTAATGTTGGATATTCATGCAGTTCAGTGCTGTCTGTGTTGGTGGATTTCTATATGTACAATGATATGATTTTATTAGATAAAATTATTTTTATTGTGTTTCAAATAATGAGTTAATAGAATGTAAAACTGACTGTTTGATGTTCAGTGAACTTGAACCTTCAAAAAGTCAGTTTACTTACTGACTTTTAAAGTTGAAACACAAATAATTATTGTTTTAAAGTGTAGCAGAGGTTTCAGTCAGTCAGTCATTTTCTCATATGCACTCTCATTACAAGCCCGCCCAGGAGACGTCCCTGCTGAAGACTGTTGGTGGTTTCCTCTTGCTGTTTCCTGTCTGTACTTTGTTCATTTCGAGTCCAACTCAGTGACTGATTCATGCATTGAACCAAATCTTTTAATGAGAATCAAATTTAACTTGACTTCTGAATTAGTGAATCATTAACATCTGACATTTGATTAACTGAAATGGCAGCAAAGAATCGGCTCAGTAAACTGAGTCGATCCAGTAGGAGTTGATTTGGCACTCAACTTTTTTCAAATTTTGTTTCTAAATCTGCACATGCGTAGACTGTGTATATAAAACACTAAGCCAGTGCGGGTTCTGTCTTTTGGTCGATTGTTGCTCACAGAAACAGCAAGACTGAATTTCTCCATCGGATCCAGTTAATGAAGATGTAATGCTATAACCCACAACCCAATGCTAAGAAACTCTGTAAGTAAAACTGAATTTAAGGTGAAACATTTCAGTGACCACGGTAAAGCCAGTTTAATACAGGAGTTGAGTAATGTTTAAGATTGTCTCTAATATTAAACACATTATTACCTAGAAAAAGGCACAAAGCAAATCACAATCAAATACGCTATAAAATATTCTACATTCTCTTCATCAAGAAAACACTGATCAAAGGGCTTCCGTCATTAATGGGCATCTAAACAGCGCACAGAGTTAACAAGGCTGGTTTTATCCTGAAGCTGAAATATCACTCGTAGTAAAAAGAACAGCGTGTTTTAAGTTTTAAGTTCACTGTAATTTTTGTTTCTCCATAAGTATTAATTTTTTAAGAAGCATTTTGTTCTGACCTTGTGCTGTGTGCCACATCTATTCAGTATTCAGACATAAAATCACTTGTTGTAAAAACGTAGCCTACCCTATGGAAACAATAGTTATTGGTTCATTCAAGTTTCCCTGTTCAGGAAATGTTCTTAGTTGTGAAACAAAAACACACGTTATTATTGTAAATGTATTAAAACACAGACAGCTCTAAGAAGCACAAATATCCAACATTAATTTACAGAGGCTGGAATGTGACCAAACTATAGAAACTTGAAGTATAATTAAAGTTATCGTGTTGAAGAAAATTTTAAATTAAATGATCTGTAAGCATAATTAGTATTAATAATTAAGACATTTCTAACTGGTTTAATTGCGAGGGCGTTCTAACACTGGGTCTCCCGACAGCAAAGAATGTACTCATACTGAACTTGGCTGCTTACTGTGGTTTATATGCCCTCACCGTTGACACCACAAAAAGATTTTGCTCCAATTTTAACAGAAAAAAAGGCAGGGGTACTTACCAGATTATACATATTTAATTTATCCATTCATGTCCTGAATTTTTGTATTTCCTTTTGTCCATGTGTCTGAGCTTGCCTGAAGAAATTTTACAAACTGACGAAACCACGTAGCTAAAAAACTGAGTTTTTATCAATTAATTTACTGTATTCTGTTGGGCAGGTGGGCCTGTTGGTCTTTAACAAAACCATTTCTACTTCACAATCAGTAATTGTGAATAAATGTATGGAAATAACATGTAATCGGAAAAAGTAACTAGGCTATACACTCTTAGATGTTCATACAATGCATAATATAACAATTACTTTAGAACAAAAATAGATCTAAAGTGGCATTTCACTGAATTCACTCATCTAACACTGATGGATGAGATCTTGTTCATGTCTGGTTCAAAATGGAGAATGTTAATCAGCCTCTTTTGAAACTGAAACAAAATTAAAGCACATGTAATCTTCCAAATAAGGTCAAAGAGAGAGAGAGAGAGAGAGAGAGAGAGAGAGAGAGAGAGAGCATGCACAATAAAAGAAGCAAGGGAGAAAATATGTGAGTGCCTGTAATTTCTGTAAAAGGGTAAATCTATAAAAAACTATTAAAAAAAAAATTAAGGTAGCCAGGTAATTTACTCCAAAGTCACATTGAACTTTGGAGTAAATTACCTGGCTACCTTAAAATTTTAATTTTATTGCACTTCAAATAATGAGTTAACAAAACAGAAAACACATGATAATTGTTGTGTTAACTGACTGTTATAATCAATTAACTTGACATTTTTAAAAAGTCTTTCTTAATTTTATAAGTTGAAATAATTATTGTTTTTTATAGTCTACTAGATTTACCCTTTTACAGAAATTACAGGCACTCTCCCTTGCTTCTTTTAATGTGCGTGCTCTCTCTCTCTCTCTCTCTCTCTCTCTCTCTCTCTTTCACATTGAACTTTGGAGTAAATTACCTGGCTACCTTAAAATTTTAAACTTCAAGTTTCTATAGTCGTTGTGAGGAAATTTATTTTAGCAACACTAAATCTTCCAGTAATGCCAGTTCAGTATTTGCCTCTTTTAAATGAGTAAATGAGTCACATTTACATTTAATTTATAGTTTTGTGTTTGTTTCATAGCAGTCTCTAAATAATAAGCCCTGAGATTAAGGATTTCCACTAATACAAATTATGTGACTAATGGTCCCTTAATAACCATTTGCCCCTTTTATATAAAATATTCACATGTACAATATCAAGTCTGAGGAGATTCTAACCTATGCCTTATAGAGCTGCTTTAGATGGAGAAGCCACATAGTACATATCTATTGGTAATCATTTTGTTTAAAAAAGGACAATAATTAATTAGTAAGAATAGTATTTTATGGCTACTGTGGAAAGCGGTTAATGTTACCCTCCCCAGCTTTAATTGCTTAGAACATTTTTGGTATTGGAATTATCTGCATATATTTGTTTATGAGTTGTGGGTCAATTATTACAACTAACTAATACATTTGAAATAATAATAATAATAATAATAATAATAATAAAGAGAGGCACCAATCCAACCAGACAAAAGTTTTGAATGAGATACATGTAATGGTTAAACCTAAAAAAAAAACAATGAATAACAGTAGAAATAGTAATAGTTTACTCAATATATGAAGGAAATTTGATCAGTCAAATTTAGAGGAGTTTTTTATAGCTATTAGAACTCCTGTGACAAGAGATACACACATGAATACAACAACTCAAAGAGAAACTTGAGGTGCTGCAACTAAGATTTGGGCTGTGTCCAAGTTCCTGTCACGTCTGTTCTTTAATACTGATTAGTTCTTCTGTTTTTCCTATATTTGACTGATCTTTGAAATTGCTATTTGATAACTGCATGAGCCCAACATTCCCACAATTTAGTGCATCCCAAGGGATGTTATATTAGAGTCTGAGTGCATGAACCCCTCATTACAAAGACAAATGCACATTTGAGAGTTCAGTGGTGTAAAAATCATAGACACTTATCTGCATAAATGTGTGAAAAAAGTGATATGGTTAGATGCAGCAGTTTAAAGATTTTTTTAGGTGGGGTCTTAATGGGGCCACAGTTCTTTTCAGGAGCCAAATAAAGGCTGTTCTATAAATTCTGCCTATCATTTGTGTTCTGTCTGCTGAAATGCCCATATTGACTCCATAAGGTATGAGGTGCTTGGACCTGGATGATCACCACTAGTGATATAATTTGCAGATGATCGCATTACGACAGAAATTAGCATGTTCTACATTAGTGACAAAGTGACCACTGATTTTATTGATTGCAAGCATCGATTGCAATGGTAATAACATTAAAGAAAGATATTGTATGTGAAAATGAAATCAACTGATTCAGAAATGTCTGTTGCAAAAATGTTCCAAGGTTCAAAGTATTGTTAAGGCACCAAAGTTAAGTGTTGTCCAGCAGCGCTCTTGAAACTCTTTCAATCTACAGTGACATATTGTAATGTCACTGGCATCTGGAGGGCATATTTTCAGAGAATTGCTCTTTCATGAAAACAGGCAGAAATGCCAATTTGTGCTGAAAATACAGCACAACCAAGGGAGAGGTCACCACCAGCCACACACTTCCTCCTAATGGTTAACACACAAACCTCACTATCTATAACACCCTGCAAAAAATAACACAATAAACACACAACTAAAACCAGCAAACAACAACAACAGCAACAAAAAAAACGAAAACAGTCCATGTTGCAGGGGGAATGCCACCCGAACTCTTAGAGGCAATGCGGCCCATGGCAGGTGCCACATAGCGCCCCATAAAGGTCAGCCATCTTGGTGACCCAGTTGCTTGGAAAAAGTCCTTCAAGTCTGCCGGAATATGTCACTTCCACAGTGTTCCTGCAGCAGGGGTCTTAGAATGCCCACTGTTCTGGTTAGCACAAGCTTCCAACTTCTCCTCAGGGCAAAGCCCCTGATGCAATAGTTCCATCTGGCCCCACGTGGTTTCTTGTTCATGTGGCCAGTATGCAGCAACTCTGTCCATACAAACTACAACAGTCCACCACCACACCTGGACCCAATACACCACCTCACCCAGATACTCTTTTCCCACACGGTGTCCTCCCAGGGTGACTGAAGCTTGGGGCAGCATCTCTTTCTGCAGCACTAGTTGTACAGCCACACCTGTGCATCGGATGACAAGAATTGCCCTTGACAGGCCTTGCCTTGGTGGCCCCTGGAGATGATGGTGGAACTCCTTGGCATTCGCTCCGGTCTGCTGTCTTCCTCTGACCCTGGTGGACTCCCAAAGACCAGCTCCATGGGCATCCATGAGCTCACAGCTCAACATAAAGAAACCTAGAGTGAAACTGGTTGACTGCACAGCAGAGCGGCATGTAAGCAGGACCACTGGCAGATGTCAGTCCCAGTCAAGCTGGTTCTGGTCAATGATGATGGCCAGCTGATTAGTGAACATTCAGTTAAAACGCTCCATGAGACCATTATTCTGAGGGTGGAGTGGCGGCTCTGAGTCTTTTGAATGCCCAGCCAGTTGCAAAACTCTCTGACTCGAAGTTGCACTCCTAGTCATTGTGAAGCTCCTCCAGTATACCAAACTGCCTGCATACTACATAGTTAAACAATCAATGGCCTTGAGCTCGGTGGTAGGAAAGAGACACAGAACGTCCATAGCTACTTTTTCCATCAGGGTGGCGGAGTGAAGGGACTGCAACGGAGCATGTGATGGCAGTGACAGTACATTTAGACTGTTACTGTTACATTTGTCAATTCTGGTGTCCATCCTCCCTGGAGCCAGCCATGGATTCAGGAAAGTTCAGCATTATCCTCCTGGCCATGGCTAAACTCCTTGAAGCTTATGCCACCAAGTCTGGTGGTACTAGGAGCAATGTGCACCGCCGTGGTGCTCTTTTCCATGGTTTCTGCTTTTGCTTCTAGGCACACACACAGTACCAGCATTCCTCAGCAGCACATGGGCAGGGCTTCGGCATGTAGGCGGCCGGGGTGCATGAAGCTGAAGTTATCAGCTATTAACAAGTTTTTTTCTCCAGAAACCTTTGAACATGGGATGGAGGACAGTCAATGATAATGAAACAATTATTGTGTTTATATGTCATATCACACACCATTTGTACACCTGTAACTTTCACTTTGAACTCAAACCCACAGTAGACATCACATGACCGCAGTATTGCAGTAATGCGGTTCTTGTCACAGCCCTACCTCCTTCAGTTTAAATACATGTGCTTCAGGCAAAGCAAGAATTTTGAAGTCCCTTTGGGGACTACCCCCAACAACCTCATATCCAAAAAATTTGGGACGCTGTGCAAAATGTAAATAAAAACAAAATTCAATAATGTGCAAATAATTTAAACCCTATATTTCATTGAAAATAGTACAAAGACAACATATCAAATGTTAAAACTGAGAATTTTAATATATGCCCATTTTGAATTCGATGCCAAAACCATGTTCCAAAAAAATTGGGACGGAGGCATGTTTACCACTGTGATTCATTACCTCTTCTTTTAACAACACTCTGTAAGCATTTGGGAACTGAGGAGACCAATTGCTATAGTTTTGAAAGTGAAATGTTTTCCCATTTTTGCTTAACATAGGATTTCAGCTGCTCAATAGTTCGGGGTCTCCTTTGTCATATTTTTCTTTTCATAATGCGGCAAAAGTTTTCAGTGGTGACAGGTTTGGTCTGCAGGCAGGCCATTTTAGCACCGGACTCTTTTAATACAGAGTCATGCTGTTGTAATACATGCAGAATGTGGTTTGGCATTGTCTTGCTGAAATAAGCAAGGCCTTCCCTGAAAAAGATGTCATGTGAATGGCAGCATATGTTGCCAAAACATGTATATATCGTTCACCATTAATGGTGCCTTCACAGATGTGCCAGTCACCCATGCCATATGCACTAATGCACCCCTATACCATCATGAATACTGGCTTTTGAACTGTGCACTGATAACAAGCTGAGTGGTCTTTAGTCCGGAGGACACAGTGTCCATGATTTCTAAAAAGAAATTGAAATGTTGATTCGCTGGACCACAGGACACTTTTCCACTTCCCCTCAGTCAATTTTAAATGAGCTCGGGCCCAGAGAAGGTGGCAGCATTCCTGGATCCTGTTCATAAATGGTTCCTTCTTTGCGTTTAAGAGTTTTAATTAACATTTGTGGATGCAGCGACAAACTGTTTTCATAGACAATGTTTTTCAGAAGTGTTTCTGAGCCCATGCAGTGATTTCCTCTGCAGAATCATGTCCATTTTTTTTTTTTGTTTTTTGGCCTTGTCTCTTGCATACAGAGATTTCTCCAGATTCTCTGAGTCTTTTAATGTTATTATGTACCATAGATGATGAAAAGCAAAAGTTCTTTGCTATTTTATGTTGAGAACCATTATTCTTGAATTGTTGCACTATTTGATTGTGCAGTCTTTCACAGAGTGGTGAACTCCTCCTCATCTTTACTTCTGAAAGACTCTCTGAGATGCTCTTTTTATACCCAATCATGTTACTGACCTGTTGTCAATCAACCACCAGGTGTTTTTTTTAGCATTGCACAACTTTACTAGTCTTTTGTTGCCCCTGTCCCAACTTTTTTGGAACATGTTGCTGGCATCAAATTCAACATGGGCATGTATTTTTCAAAAAAACAATACAATTTCTCAGTTTCAACATTTGATATGTTGTCTTTGTACTATTTTCAATGAAATATAGGGTTTAAATGATTTGCACATCATTGCATTTTGTTTTTATTTACATTTTTCACAGCGTCCCAACTTTTTTGGAAATGGGGTTGTAGATGCTGAACAGTACGCCGAGGGCAAATAAGATGTCTGGGCAGTCTTCCATTCTGCTCTTCTTGTCCATGGTGACTTTCATCAAACTGTTCTGCAAGGGCACTCTATTCTTACAACTTCTTAAAATAATCTGTGCATGTACATAACTTGATGACAAGCAACAAAATATCTAATTTGTATATTTATCATGCTCTGATGCCTTTGTCCCAATCGTGCTGGTGCTAGTCAGTGATGATGGCCAGCTGAGTAGTGAGCATTTGGTTAAAATGCACTACAAGACCATCATTCTAAGGGAACTCCTCCGGCTAGTAGAATCTCTGCTGCAGCTGCTTCAGGGTCTTACCCACCCTAAAAACCAATGCCAGTTGCCCCATGCACCGTGCCCAGCACAGTTTTAAGCAGGCTGCATGGCACCAGCAACTTCTTCCCATATGCAATAAAACAGCCCTTCGTATTAACGGAGGCTGTCCAAATCTTGGTGGCAGGCCCCTGTGGTGTTACATCTGTTTGTTCCGGGGTCTGCCCGAGCTGGAGCCAACCACTGGTGCTGTGTGGAAAAGTTGTACTCCTGTAACACCGTGATCCACCTCACCACTTTGCCCTTGGGCTCTTTGAAGTGCATGAGCCAAGTCAACAAGGTGTGATCAGTGTGGAGCATTAAGGGAACACTGTACAGGTTGGCCCAGAACTGGCGATTTCTTTGCTTTACACAGTAATCATGCTCTTACTTTCTCAACCATCAGCTGTAATATGTGATGACCTTCTCATTACCCACCTGCCCTTGCGAGAGGACGGCTATGTCTGCGAACTCACACACACACATGGGTACCTGGGTATGATTTTCTACTGATAATAGAAAATCATGTGCCGCACTATTCATAGATTTATCAAAAGCTTTTGATACCGTTAACCATGACATTTTGTTGTCCTGATTGGCTAGCATTTGGTTGTCTGCCAAGGTTATAGGCTTGTTTAGAAATGATTTAAGTAACAGATGTCAGCGTGTACTTTTTGATTGGTTTTTGTCAGAGAAGCTTGCTATTAGAACTGGGGTGCCACAGGGTTCCATTTTGGGGCCCTTGTTGTTCACAAAAAACATTAATGACCTCTGCAATAATGTTTTAAATGCTGATATGCATTTTTATGCAGATGATACCATTATCTATTGTTCTGCTTCATCACCAGCTGAGGCTCTTTCAAATGGAAGGATTTGTGACTGTTCAGCAGCACCATCTTAGCTCTTTAAGGCTTATTGTTAATGATCTATATTTATATATATATATATTAGGGGTGGGAATCTCTAGGCACTTCACGATTCGATTACGATTCAGAGGGCTGCGATGCGATTATAAAACGATTATCGATGCATCTTTTTTTTCTATACATGATTTCTATTTTCTTACTGTCTGAGGACTTGGTACTTTCAAAGCTAAGTATTTGTAGTGATCCATAATGCATTTACGTCCAATATCTTTTATTAATAAAACAAATGGAAGTGATGTGGCAAGTGAACTGGAAGACTCTCATTCACTGCTCTTGTTTGGAGACGCTGCTGCCACTTTATCTGTGATAAAATGCGCTGTTACAGTGAAATAAGATCCAGTGGTAATGGATGACCACGCAGCACATTATAGCTGTCCTACCCGTTTTCGTTAGTGATTTTATAACTTCGGTTTTGGTCTTGTGGTAGTGAGTGGGGGGGGGTCGCTGTGTCAGTAAAATATCTTCGAGACGGGGCGTGAGCAACATAGCGCAAAAGCCCAGGTTCGCAACGACTGAGAATTGGCATGCAGACTGCAGGTCACCTAGCAACAAGGTTAGTAGCAAACGAAAAAGGAAAAGAGAAAGACAGACGAACATTTGGAGATGAATGTACTTCTTCGCATTTATAAGCAACGTAGTTGGTTTCCAGATACGTTAAATCTGCAATGAGAGACTAAAAAATTGTTTAGAGTTGACTAAAAGTTCTTTCTAATTTCTCTGTTCCACGTTAAATGGTGCCACATTTACCTTCAGCGCCTCAGTCAGAATTTAAGGTGGAACGGGAAAGTTCAGCAAGAAGCTGGCGAATGAGAAGCGACTTCAGCCTTGTAAAACAGCCGAAACTATTCAACTTTTGAGGAAAAGTTTTCTGCCGGAGATGGAAGAAAAGCGGCTATAGCTGAGCTAAAGCTTAAATAGAGCAAAGTAGATCTGCATTTTCGTTTATATTTTTTAGTCTATACTAGGACATTATCACACACTGAGACATACTGGACATTAAATGCTGTGGCTCCCAAGGTGGTTTGATTTTTGTTGAAAGGACAAAATGGCTCTTCTTATCATTTGTGTTGTGACTCCTGATCTAACCTATCTTTTAATGCAGAGGGAGCCGGTCGGATTTCTCACTCATCCATGTGTGTTTTTGTTGTGTGCCGCCACAGACTGTCCGGACACTGCACTTCCCCACTTCCAAGTTCTGCCCTTTGCATTCCGTCAACATTACGTTATAAATAAAATATTTAGAAATCGATTTTTGACATTTATGAATCGATTCAGAATCGATTTTTTCCCCCACCCTAATATATATATATATATATATATATATATATATATATATATTATATTATATTAATATATATAATATAATATATATATATATATTATATTATATTATATTATATTATAATATTATATTATATATATATATATATATATATATATATATATATATATATATATATATTATTTTCTAAAAACTTGATAGATCATCCTTGCCACAAATTTACACACTGCTGGGCAGACCAATGGAATTAGTATCACCTTACAAATATTTGGGTTTTATATTAGATGATAATCTCTCTTTTAAATTGCATGTTGAAAAACTGATAAAGTTTTTATTTTAGGAACAGTTTTTGCTTTACTCAACAGGCATGAAAAAAACTAGTCAAAGTTACTTTTTTTTACCTATTTTAGATTATGGTGATGTTTTTTATAGGTATATTTCAAAGACAACGCTGCACTCACTGGATTCTGTTTATCATTCAGCCTTAGGATTTATAACAGGCGCTAGATATTCAACTCATCACTGTGGACTTCATGAAATGGTTGCATGGCCTTCACTTTTAGTGCAAAGACAAATTACTTGGATATTTTTTATCTATAAAGCAATAATAGGTCAGCTTCCTTCATGTTTGTCTGCATTCATATCAACAAATAAGTCTCGATACAATTTACGTTCTAGTAGTTATATTCAGCTGGACGTCCCGATAGTACGGTCTGAATATGGCAAGGCAGCTTTTAGTTACAGTGCTCCATCTGCATGGAATGCTCTGCAGAAACATTTGAAACTGGAGCAGTTTATTTCCTTAAGTGAATTTAAGATAACTGTTGAAGAACTGTATCATTCTGTTTGTTTTTAATTTGGTTTTGACCCTGATTTGATTCTGTTGGTTGTGGTCGTGTTGTTTCTTTGTCGATTGTTTTTGTGTGCTGTCTTCTTGGCCAGGGCTCACTTTTAAAAGAGATCTTAAATCTCAGTGTGATTATCCTGGTTGAATAAAGGTAAAATAAAAATATATACATGGTTCTATACAGAAGCATTGCATTTACTAAATAACCTTTTGAAGAACCCCTTTTTTAAAAGTTTACCCTGTTATGTGACTGGCACCAAAATTTTGTAGTATAAATGTTCATGTACACATCGATGGATCATTCTACTGAATTGCCCTGATCAATTCTGTTTTCTCCGCCACGTGCCTTTGTTTTTGTCTCCTCCCTTGTCCTGCTCTCATCACTATTCCTCACCTGTGTTTGTTTATTACTTGCCTTCTCTTACTGTTTTCAGGTATCTCTAGTCTTTAGTGTAAGTGTATATACCACTTTGCCTCCTTTGTTTTCTGGTCAGCACTGATGTATGTTTCCTGGCTCATGTAATTTGTGCAGCTATTTCAAGTACTATGCTATACAATCAGCTATTTTAAAAAAATTGTGTAATAAGTTTGTGTAATACTTTTTGATAAACTATCACTAAAAGAGTCTGCTGTTTACCACACAGCTGACTACAGAATAATGTAAAGTTGCATGTTAATACCATAATATTTGTTTGTGTAAAAATGAACTAAGCACATTTCTCTCATCTTTCTTTAGCATCTACTGATGATTCGTGTCAGAGAATTAAAGGGGCTGCTGAAATGGTAAGTGATTTTAAAAGTTCACCAAGAACTGCATGTTTGGCAGCTACAATAAAATACAAACACTTCAAATGTTATGTTATTATGACTATATTAATAACAAAATTATAGTATATAAACAAGTGAATGTATTATTATTATTATCATTATTAATGTTACGTTGCAGTACAAAATGTTTTTCTGCACATTGCATGTAATTACACCAGAAAGGTCTCCAAAACTTACATAGTGCAGATTTAAACTGATATACTGGCACATGCCTACTATACAGTTTATACCATGTAGACTAATTGTTTACAGGCTCTCTGTAATTTGTCTTTTTTGATCCATGCAGTTGTGGAGTGTTCTAGAAGTACTGACCATACCCATCATATACTGACCATACCCATCAGAAAAAAGTTTTGTGATAATAGGGCCAAATCTAATCTCAACTCATTTACTGAATGGCTGTGGTCTAATTATTTCTGAAATTTCATTGGATCACTGGATTTTTGAGATTTATTCCCTCTGAAAATGTTCTAAACATTTTTTTTTTCATTGGAAAATAGTGATTTATGCATTTATACTAAGTTGTATAAAAGTTGTTAAAAATATGTAATTACGGGGAAGTTGTGGAGAGAGCAATACATTTCATTTTGAATTTTTCTTGAAGTGAAAGTGTTACGTTTCAAGTTAGATCTTTTCATTTTTCATTAGGTAGCTAGCATTAGCGTCCAGGATGCAGGAATGGGGGGTGCTGAGGGTGCTCAGGATTGCAACTCCTAAAATTAATTAGAATAATAAAACTGTCTGAACTTTATAATAATTTGAGCATAGTCAAGACCCATGTATGCTTGTTTTAGGGTGGAGTTTGTAGTTTTATATTTTCAAAATCTGTAGTAGCCGTGCACTGTTTAAGTGAATGCTCTATTTTCATCACAGTGAGCTGAAAACTGTTGGCTGCTTTAGGGGTGCATCACTAAATCACACACAGGTTGAGGTGCAAAGTGGGAAAGTGCAGAGTTATAAGCCAATTCTGAGTCCCAAAGCAGCCTAATTAAGTTATTAAGCTTAAAAGAATCATCTAATGTAATAATGATGTTTTTCATAACCATCTCCTGCTCGGTGTGTTCCAGTGTTAAATCTCAGGCTGACACAGTTGGTTCCAAAGCCATACATCAGCAATTTGATTGGTCGCCACTCAAGTGCATGTAGTTCCCCAAAAGCATAGTTGCTGACTATATTAGCAACTTACATAGTTAGAAACATGCAGTTAAAAAACATAGTTGTAAATATCGAGGTAACTATGTTGGTAAGTTACATAGTATGAACTGTCAGTAAGCGACAAAGGTGTTTCCCGAAAAAATAGTTCGACCGAATGTTTGCAAGCACTGTCGTTCACTTGTACCATCGATTCCAGAAGTTTGAATCGAAAAAGACAAACACACTATAAAGTTTGTACATTTGTTCACAATCTCAATCTTAAAATAATAATGTGTCTATAATGTGTTTAGGCCATGTACTGAACTTTTTAAAGTGCAAACTGTACACCTATTGTTAAAGGTAGTTTTATTTTGATCATAAAGGGGAAAATAACCCCTGACTGGCTCCAAAGTCAAGACTGTTAAACAATTACTCTAGTAACAGATGTTATTTACCACCGAAACACTACATCTAAAATAATACATGTTGTGTTCATTTATCAAATATAGCTTGAAATGCACTAAACTCTGTGATTTAAAGCTTTCCTAAATTACCCTGTCTCAGATAACCTAACCTGCTGCCCCATATGTGAAAATATGAGCAATATACTGTGTATGTCTAATGTGTTATCAAGTTAGTCTTTATTACAAACATACACTATATGGACAAAAGCATTGGGACACACCTCTTAATCATTGAATTCAGGTGTTTCATTCAGTCTCATTGCCACAGGTGTATAAAATCAAGCATCTAGCTACGCACTCTGACTTTAAAAACATTTGTGAAAGAATGGGACGTTCTAAAGAGCTCAGTGAATTCAAGCGGGGTTCTATAATAGGATGCCACCACTGCAACAAGTCAGTTCATGAAATTTCTTCCCTCTTAGATATTCCATGATCAACTGTGAGTGGTAGTATAGAAAAGTGAAAGCATTTAGGAACCACAAATCAGCCTTGAAGTCTCAGACCATGTAAAGTTATAGAGCGGGTCGCCAAGTGCTGAGACACATAGTGCATGAAAGTCGTCAAAACTCTGCTGACTCAGTAACTGCAGAGCTCCAAACCTTCTCTGGTATTAACATCAGCACAAAATACGTAATGGCATGGGTTTCCATGGCAGCTGCATGCAAGCCTTACATCACCAAGCATAATGCCAAGTGTCAGATGCAGTGGTGTAAAGCACACCACCACTGGACTCTGGAGCAGTGGAAATGTATTCTGTGGAATTACAAATCACACTTCTCTATCTGGCAGTCTGATAGACGAGTCTGGGTTTGGTGAATGAGAGGAGAACAACAACAAAAAAAAGCTATAATAGCTGTTATAGCTGCAAAGAGGGACCAACTCCATGTTAAGGCCTATGGATTTAGAATGGGATGTCAAGCTCCTGATGGTGCACTGTGTAGGTGTCCCAATACTTTTGTCCTTATAGTATTATCATAAAAGACAACAAAGAAATCTTTACAGTACTTTAATGAATCAATACTTAGTCGCTGACAGCTTCCGTTGCAATTATGAAAAAGATAAAAAGAATGCATCACGACTCAGGTTATGATGCCACATGTCTATTCCACTGAGCCGTAAACACACACTGTTGAAAAGTGCTGTACTAGGTATTAAAAACTGTTAATAGTGTTTTATTTTATTTAATTTTAATGTATATTTAATGTTGCATCATACCATGTTAATTCAATGCTAACCTCCATTGTTGTACAAGAAACACACCCCAGAAGGAGAGAAAGCAGAGAGAGGATGAGGGTCAGTGGTTTAATGTGTCAGTTATATGAATATATTGTCTTCTTTGATGTTTGATGTAAATCAGCAAAAGAACATCAAATACAAAAAGGTAAATCATTTTGCATGACATCATCATTCATGTCACATATATGCAAAATTGAACTTGAATTGTTTACTTAAAATTAAATGTTGAATGCTATTGCTTGTTTAAAAAATAATAATAATAATATTGAATTAACTTGTGCTATATTGCACAATCAATTTAATCACAATAAATACTTAATTAATAGATGAAAGACATTTCAAGTGTTACTGTATTACTGTCATATGTATTTTGTCATAGTTTCAATGAAGTGGAATCTTACATTTCTTTTTGAAATGTAACATTTTTATTGCTGCAATATAGACAACGTTTTTACCTTTCTCATAATAGACATACAATGCAATTTCAGAATTTCAGAGCTCCCTCAGATCAACCTTGAAGTTAAAAAGTGCATTGAATTACATGTTAATTACACAAATAAACGGTTGTATCTCATTACATTAATATCAATATCAGATTATATTAATAAAACTAGTCATCTTCCATTCCACCGGCAAAATGGCCTCTATTAGATCTGTAAGACTGTCTATTCCAGTTTATTTTCCCTAACTGTATGTTGGTCTATGCTTCATCATCCTGTACATGATAACCTCATGCACAGACATGTTTCAGTTTTAATATAAATGCACATTCTTCTTAAAGGGGGCATTTTCCACCTTTCTCCCTTAGTTTGTCATGATAACTGTAACATTCAGTCATATTGCTGACCCCTATATAGCAATATATTTACTTAGGCCTGTGTTATATGAACAAAGTAGTTCAGTTAATTGTTCTTGAAAGTCACTATGTGATTGTCTCTAAACAAATCAGAAAGGCTGAATGATCCAGTGACCCATTGGTGCGTTACATTCCTTGAGTGGAAACTGAATCTCTCACTGAATTTGATTATTTTTTTCATTGCATTATAACTTCTGTTAGGTTACATTTTCCATAAAATGAGAAAAAGAAGTTAATAGGGATTAAATGGTCTACAAAGGAAACAATTTTGCTTTTGTACAAGTCATGTCTATTTCTGATTGATATAGTGTAGAAAAAATGGAAACATTAAATCAGCTTGAGAAGGTGAAATTTAATGATGTCTTTCAAAGTGTCAATGACTGTTAAGTATGAATAGTTATCAAACTACAAATTTTTTGTTTTTGGGTAGAAGTGTTTGATTTACTGGGATTGGAATGTATTATGATGTCACAATACAATCCACTGTAGTTATTATTCAGACATAAATCGTTATGATTGACAAGTATTAAATAATTGTTAATTCTTTTTAATAGGATGGTGTATGTAAGAAGTCAGAAGATGGGATACAAAAGAATGATTCAAGAATCAAAACTCCAGACCTTCTCTCTAAGCTGAATTTAGATCATTTCTATCCCAGTAAACTGACAACTGCAGATGCCTTCAGTATAAACAGGACTTCATTTCAGAAAGAGGAGCCCCATTTAGAAAAGGAGCCACTGAAAGAGGAAGACTTGGCTTTTGTGTACCAACATAAATTGTTGACACTGGATTACAGAGCCAGATCCTTAACCATTCACAAAGAACTTATCGCAAGTAAAACTGATGAAAATAAAGATTTTGATGATTTTCTGAATGATGAGAATGAGTGTAATGATAGTGAAGATGGAAATACTCAGATTCACCCAATGGACGTCCAGATGGCAGTTTTCCACTGTGCAGACAGTTTCCTGAGGCAGAACATGGTGACTAAACTCTCCTCCTGCCAGTACGCTCTGCCACTGCTGGTGCCCAGTCCTACATCTGCAGACATTGAACTCCCTCTCTGGACCTTTCGGCAGATCAAGAAGACCTGGAAGTCAGTTGGTGGTCTCAGCACATCATTGCCAGTTTGTCAGATTAAAGCTCCAATGGTGTTTTTTTGCAGGCTGGGCTCTGTTTCCACTTCCAAATCTCAGCTGCTGAATTCTGTGATTAACCCAAAGCACGACACCTTCTTCCACAGAGACAGTCCAGGCAGCAGCAGGAGCCGCCTGTTCATGGACGGGCTCGTAGAGATTGCCTGGTACTGTCCTGCAGGAAACACTGATGACCTTTTTGATGAGTGCATTGCATTCTGCAATCTTCATGGTGATGCTGCAGAGCACAAAGAGCAAAGTGACTTTTTGAGTGAACAAGCTACAGTCAATGTTGTCCTGATGGAAAACACGAAGAACCAAAAAGACAAAGACAGAGAGATGTTACAGAAGCTCAGAAATTCGTCAAAGCCTTTGATCTGCCTTATGAGTGAACAGAAAGGTACAAGTACAATGGGAAGTGGAGACAACATAAAATATAAAATAGGACTCAGAGACAGAAACCAGGCAGAATTACATAAAGAACTGATATCAGTGATCAGTACCTGTTTGCAGAAATGTAACTCATGTCCCTCTTTCAGCCTTGAGGAAAGCTCAGGACTGGCTAAACATTGTGGCTTCAGAGTTGATGAAGACAGTAAGGAATGCCAGGAAGGAAAGACTGGAGCACTGGAAGTCATGAAGCTGCTGAAAGGAGAAGACATCTCCCAAATCAAGGCCAAGCTCCTGCCCTGTCAGGGGAAACTGTGGCATGAATGGAGCAGTAAGAACAAACAACAATATCGCCTGTATGGGGATGTTGAACAGACAAAGAGCAAAATACAGGAGGAAATGAAATCAAAACGGAAAAAACAAAGGGAGTCTTCACTTGACTTGATAAATGCTGTTTGTAAAAATTTAAAATCCAAGCACCTTTCAAAGAAAACGTACTTTGTAAGATGGCTTGGAGTCAACCTAGACGTCTCATTTTTAGATGAGCTTTCAGAAGTTACTCAGCAATATTACAAACAGTTGGCAGACCTGCAAGTTTTGAAACAGAAACGAGAAATAACTGAAGATTTCAGAAAAAAGCAGGAAGAACTTGAAAAATTATCAGAGAAAGTGGATGCAGTGACGTTTGGTCTGGAGCACATAGTGAGAGAAATGGGTCAGATTTATGAGGCCTGGGCTGAATGTCCAGACAAAATGACAGCAGAGGTTTCTACTCTCCCTGTTGTGGCTGCAGACCTCCTGATCTCTGGACATCCACTGGAGCTGATGGATGGAGATGCTGCTCATGTCCCTTTGACCTGGATAGAGTCTGTTCTGGACAAGGTCACTGAGAGACTGGGAGACCAGAGAGTGTTTGTGCTGTCTGTTCTGGGTCTGCAGAGCTCAGGAAAGTCCACCATGCTGAACACCATGTTTGGGCTGCAGTTTGCTGTGAGTGCTGGCAGGTGCACAAGAGGAGCTTTTATGCAGCTGATCAGAGTGAAAGAAGAGGTTAAAGGCCAGCTGAAGTTTGACTACCTGCTTGTGGTCGACACAGAAGGGCTTCAGTCTTTACAACTGGTGGGCAAACAGTCAGGACTCACTCATGACAATGAACTGGCCACTTTCGTCACTGGTCTTGCAGATATGACCCTGATAAATGTCTTTGGGGAAAATCCAGCAGAAATGAAGGACATCATTCAAATAGTAGTTCAGGCATTTCTAAGAATGAAGAAAGTAAAATTGAATCCCAGCTGCATGTTTGTTCACCAGAACGTTGCAGATATCAGTGCTGGAGAGAAGAACATGGAGGGAAGAAGGCAACTGCAGAAACAGCTGGATGAAATGACTCGTTTGGCAGCAACTGAAGAAGTGTGCAATGCAGAGTATTTTACTGATGTGATCAAATTCAACATACAGACAGATGTGCATTACTTTGCGCAGCTGTGGGAGGGAAACCCCCCCATGGCTCCCCCCAACCCACGTTACAGTGAAAATATTGAAAATCTCAAGCAGGCCATTCTCAAAGCTGCAGCAGAAAAGAACTGTCTAACACTCTCGGAGCTCAAAATCCGTATTAAAGACCTGTGGACTGCAGTGCTGAATGAAGACTTTGTGTTCAGCTTCAAGAACTCCCTGGAGATTGCAGCATACAGGAGATTGGAGGTCATGTACGGAAACTGGACCTGGGAGCTCAGGGAAAATATGCTCTTCATTCAGAACAAATTGCAGAACTGGATTGACAATGGAAAGCTGGTAGCTGTTGACCAAGAACTGATCCATGCAGAAATCAATACTACGTTCTGTGCTGTAAAGAACAAGATGGGAACATTCTTTAATGAAGATAAAGATGCTGAGATGCTCTCTCAGTGGAAAGCAAAAACAGAGCAGAGAATTAAAGATGTACATGATAGTCTCACTGAAGTGACTGCAAGAAAACTGACTGAACTCATTAAAATGAAGGCAACATGTAAAATGTTTGATGAGAAGAAAACCCAGTATGAGAATGAGCTGTTCAACAAGAGTAAAGATTTGGCTTCTACACTGAAAGATAAGGCCATGAATGAGCTGGACCTCAGGAGAGAGTTTGACTCAATGTGGGAGAAATGGCTTTCAGATCTTAAGGCAGAAACGACCCCTTTTAATGATATCCAAGTACAGCAGGAAGTGATGCACATACTATGCTCAACTTTTGAAAGTCACAACATCAATTTCAACAGAGACAGTAAACATTACAAAAAGATTGATAAAAAGAGAGAATATTCTTACTATGTAACAGAGAAGAAAGGCAGGTTTGGTATTTTATATCATAGTTTGGACACCAAAGATCATGACTCAATCAGAGAGCTGGTGCAGGAGACAGTGAGAGAAGCTGAGGAGATCATTAGAACTAAACCAGTGGACAGAACAGGCTACAGTGACGCTTACACACAGGAGATTGTGAACTGTGTGAAGAAGAGAGTGGCAGAGTTTAAAGCTGAGAGATTCATACTGAAGAATGAATTCACAGTGGATCTGTCTCTGTATGTCTGTGACATTGCAGTAAGAAAGTTCACTGATCTTCACAAGGTCTTCAGAGAGGCTAATGATCCTGTGATTTACCTGGGAAATAAGAAAGGAGAATTTTTCTCCATCTTCAAGAAGCAATGTGAAGGAGCAACAGCCACTGCTGTGTTTGCAGACTTTGTCTGTAACAAACTCAAGTCGTCTATCCTGCAATCTGTCTATGATCAAACTGCCATTGATGCAGCTGGAGAAATGAGGGCAAATTTCCCAGCATTCAGTGGAAACAGGTCAAACCTGGAGAAACACATCCTGCAGGATCTGGCAGAAGCTGAAAGCTTTGAGCGATTCATCACCTACATCAAGAATCCTAAGATACACTTTTCAGATTTTATAGGTACAAAAATTGAAAAGCAAATGCTGGAAGGGAGAAACCCCAGAATACTGGAAATTCTGAAAAATGCTGTAAAAATGAAGCAGTCTAGTGTGTCTGCAGCCATCCAGAAGGCCACACAGGAGACTAAACAGAACAAAGGAGATGTGAATGAGTGGCTGAAGAGTTTTTCACAGGAGCTCAAAGGTGAGATGAAATTTACTGTGAATGATCTTGTTGGTGCTCAGTACCAAGAAATCACTGACACAGGCTTTTTTGGTGACGTGTTGAATAAAACCCTACAGAGTGTGTTTAAGGATATAACCAGCATTGACCACATCTCTTCAGTCAGGATGAACATGTTGAGGCAGAGACAAAAAGATATTCTGAAAAACCAGTTGTGTGGCTGTTGGGTTCAGTGTCCCTTCTGTGCAGCTATTTGTACAAACACCATAGAAGGACATGATGGGGATCACAGTGTTCCTTTCCATAGGCCTGGAGGAATCAATGGGTGGACATGGTATAAGACAGACAATCTGGTTGTAGATATCTGCACCAGTTTAGTAGCTAGTGATGCTAAATTAGTCCTATCAGATAAAAAGCGTGTCCCCTTCAGGAGATACTGGGAAGCTGGACCAGAATTTGCCTCTTGGAGCATCACACCTGATGCTTCAGAACAGGCCTACTGGAAATGGTTTGTGTATCAGTTTCGGAGAGACTTAAAGAAGCACTACGGCAAAACTTTTGAGGGACGAGGAAAGATTCCTACAGCCTGGAAGTACATCAGTAAGGAAAATGCCATAGAAAGTTTAAAATACAATGTAAAAGGGGATAGGTATGCAAAAAACATGTGATCTCCAATGTATTTTTTTAATTTCCATAATTTATTTTCTTTTTCTTTTTTTTATAGTCATTTCTAGAAGCAGAAATTGATCAAAACATTGAAGTTTAGCCAACAGAAAATAGAAACTAAAACCCAGTTCCCAGAAGAATACAAGTACCATCCCATGGTTTCAGTCTGCTTCTGGAGATGATGTGTGATGTATTGTTGTGATTCCTACCAAGCACTAAGCATCAGGTATAACTTTGAAGACGACAGAATGTCTTAGATAGCATTCACTGTTTAGCCACTATAATGAATTTAGAAGAACTGCTATCTCTAAATTAAATCTTTAAAATCTATGCCATGTTTGGAAACGGGCTCCTGAGAGATTCTACTAGTCACAGACTCTGAAAGTGAAATAACACACGAGAGACTACAAGACAACATGCTACTGAGTGATGTGCTAGTAACCTCTCCTCATTAGCCTACGCATGCCTGTTCTATGGGGCGTAATGTCAGAAACAGGCCAGAAAATCGAGGATGTAAGCTCCATAAACTTCACATCATAACTCATGATAACTGGACACTTCGTGTTTTATTCATGACAGTTCAACACACATGAAATATCAATGTTTTCCATTAATGCTAGTGAAACTCCTTATCTGATGCAGTTAACGCTTACACAGTTGTGCCACTTGGTATTTGGAGATACTTTGGCTGGATTCCATTTCCTGTTTCCACTAAAATGTGTCCCCTGTTTGTCCAGATGAGATCTGATTGTACTTTACCTGTGTAAAAATCACAACCATATCATCGCTGTTCAAAGGAAAACAAGTATCTCCAAAATAGTAAGTTTGCAGGAGAGGGCAGAAACGTCCTAACAGTTTTGGAGTGTTTTTGTGCTCAAATGTCGAAAAGTCAAAATAAAAAAATGGAGATATGTGTAAAAATATGAACAATTTCCAATTTATTTTGATGTCTTTTTATCCTTTTGCAATAGGAGTGGACAAGCTTAATGTGGACACCTTGTTTACTCTCTCACCTGCTACTCAGAGCTCAGCAGACAAATTTCCAATCATGTAGTTATACAGATTCATTCCATTTACACTCATGTTAAATACGGTCAAGATCCGTCTCTGACCACCTCTGAATGTGATCTGAGCGTAATCTGACCATAGTAAGTCCTGGCTGTGGTCAACATGAACGTGATCTGATCTTTTAAAATGCATGTTGATATAAGGTGTAAACAGACCCTTATTGTGTAGACAGTAGAGGGAAAAAGAAAAGGAGGCTGATATTCGAGCGTTTTTACTGTCAAAGTCAAAGTGTGAGTGTAAGAAAATGTTTCAACAGCAGAAAATCAGCCACAAACTTCACTGATCTTATTTAACCAACTCACCATCTGAATAGACTCGAATTAACAAGCAGCTCAGCACATCTTCAACACATACAGTAGATTATGCTGCACAGATGATGCAGAATATATGTGTTCAGTTGTGTAATAGTCTCTCATATATCACTTATAAATACATCAATTACTATTTTCCTCCTTAAACTTTCATCTTTCTTTATTTATAAACTCCCATAAGAGGAAACAGGTTGTTGGTTAGAAGTATACTTTAAATACAGTGATACTGAAGTACCTGTAATGATATCCAAGTTTCTGTTGCTGAAGTTGATGTACAGTTTATATAAAAACAAATGTTAATGAAGGTAATAAGACAGTTATAACACTGTTATGATGCTGCATTAAAGTTGTGAATATTTCTGGTGAGGGAGGTTGATTGTTCAGTATGTTTAAATATAGTTATAGTTATTTGAAGTGTTGAAGGTAATAATGTTCTGCAGACTGAATCACTGCTTAACTGTACATTCCTAATGTAAAACTCCTTAATGCTAATAATGAGTATAAAACCCTTATGAAGGGTCAGGTGGTGTGAGCAGTGAGTCCTCCCAAAGCTGAAATTAAACATACTGCACTGAATCGATATCAGGACTGTTTACTTTTAGGAAGTTTGATTAATAAATATTAATACAAACATGTTCTGATTAAGGTTTGTGTACAGTTGCCTCTCACTTAACACTGTAGGACCCAGTGAGCCTCTACCTGTTTCTACTGTATTTATTCATAGATTTTAAATAGAAAATAAATAAGAATTTACTGAAACTACTTGTTTTTTAATAAATCATATATAAACAAGCTCTGTTGTGTTCAAATTAATTAGTAAATTCTTTCATTTTATTATAAAATATGGCTGATTAAAGGAAAAACAGTGTAAAGTACTTTAATGAGCTGCTGAGTCACCACAAGCCATCAGAGCTTCAATATGCCTTGAACTCTGCAAGTCTCTACAGATGTGCTGCAGGGACCCCTCAGCTGGTGTTTTGATGATGGTGGTGGACAGCGCTGTCTAAAACATCTGTCCAAAATCTCCCATAGGTGTTTAACTGGACGACTGACTCCTCTGACCATCACTTTTCCAGTGAGCTCTGAAATGGTCATTCGTCTTTATAATGAGGGGTTCCTGCCCTACAGCCCTACGTTCTTCACTGACGTTCTCAGTCACCTGAGGAACATCTGCTCTTATGTTTTACTTTACAGATCACAATAATGCACAAACATCTATGAATTACTGACCAGCCCTGTTCACTAAAGTCTTTCACACAGATCTAAATGCAGAGGTCACTTTAGTCTCTGTTCCTATTAAAACACTGTCCAGTTTAGACGTCTGTGTGACTGAAGCTCCATCTGCGCCCCTAAATGATCCAAAATCAAGGTCAACTGGGCTGCTCAGCGTTTCATACCTTTTGTTTGATAAGAGGTTAAATGCTTTACTGTATTATCTAGAACACCTGTCTGGAACCATCTGCACTCGTTATGTTTCTCCAATTGTTCATTCAAGCTTTTCCTTTAATTTGTCACCTGACTGTATCTCTTAAATCTGAAATGAGAAATATGCTTATTTATGTTCAGAGGGGCTTACTGGGGGGCTTTTCCTCTACAAATGTTGCTCTGCAATCTAGAACCAACATACCAGTATAGATTGAGACTATTTTCAAGCAACTTGAATGTTGAAATATATTGAGTGATGTTCTTGTTGGAGGCCTGCAGATGCAGATTCTGTGCAGTCCTACAAATGACTCCCTCATTTAGAGACACTGACTGTGTGAAGTACAAAGTGTTTCTAAATGGTTTCAGATCCTCAGACATAATACAATATAAGACAATGAGAACATGAGGAACCACAAAACACAGTTTTAAATGGTCACTTCATTTATTGAAAGAGAGAAAACATCTAAATCACCAATGTGAAAAAATGATGTGCTTCCTAAACTTAATAACTGGTTCTGCCACCAGTTTAGCAGCAATAACTGCTGGAACCAATCAGCTGCAGAAACACTGACCTTATCTGAGGTGAGGAAGTTCCTTAGATGTTCTTCTCGGTTCTCTTCAGAGTTCCTGTAGGAGTTGTTGCTGTGCTCTTGGAGGAATTTTGGTAACCCTTTCAGTAGAGCTGCCAATAATCAAGCCTGGGTTTGTCTAGTTTAATTGATCCCAGTTAGTTTCTAAATTTTCTTTTTTATTTTGCCTCAAATTACATTTTGTTTGAAATCTGAATCAATTAGGTTTGACAAATATACAAACATTGAAGACATTATGAGGCAAGTCCTTCTTCATGGCTCTGTAAACTGTCTGCCAAACATTTGACGAAAAAGTTTTAAAATTTTCAATAAAGTTTGCTTTTCAGTGTTACTGTTTAAACAAAGTGAATGAATCCTGTAAATGGAGAGAACAGAGACAGATACGATTCTCTCAGTAAAGGAATGACTGAATTAAGGTCACTCCACCTTGATCGGTCAGCTCTAAGGAGCTGGCTTGGACAGTTTCGGTATCCATCCAGCTCCATAAACATCTGGGAAATTCTGCAAGAGGCATGACAGAAGAAACAGGAGGAAGCTGTAGAAAAGTAATCTTTTAGTATGAAGATTGTGTTTGCAGTAAGGATTTATTTTAAAGATCATGTAGATGTTGATTCTGTTTTAGTTTCTGTCATGAATATGTTCGTGATGTCGTTTTCCTCAAAATAAAATGTGGTGTTTTTATTAATCACAAACCAAAAAAGAAATAGATGATGTTTTTAAGGCTTTTAGGTGTCTTGAGATTTTTGAGGCTTTTCCCCCTCAAAGGAATTTTGTTTCAGATGAATTTTCAGGGATTCTGTCAACAGCTGTAATTACTGCCACCTGGTGGACATTCAGACTGATGTCAGCGTTTTCTCACAAGAGTCAAAATGGAGCAAAGATCACACTAATGGTGCTTTTCCACTTCATGATACGACTCAACTCAGCTCTGCTTTTGGTACCAGCTACTTCCTTTTCCACTGCAGGTACAGCACCCCATCAATGTAGCTGGTTGTCATAGTGACACCACATGCAACTGCCATGGCGTTAAGGAGGAGAAACTTGAGGAGAAAGTAAAACATTTAGGTTGGTCAGTTTTTGAGTTACACATACATTCTGCCTTTTTGTTTAAGGACTCTGTGAAAAGGCTTTGTGAGATTTGTGCCCCAAAGTCTTCTGTGCTCAACCAAACATAATATCTGACTGAAAAGCTGGGTGTTTTTATGCTGCTTCTCCATCCTGCTTAAAACATTTTGCTCTGGTTGGTGAGTCGATGTTAGTTTGTTCTTGGAAGGTTTTAATCTCACCAACTTTAACATGAAAATCTTATATTTGTAGTTTAACTTTAGGCTCTTACTATAATGAGCCCAGACTGTTATGTAGACTAAATTATCCAGAGCCTGACAAAGCTGGAATTTACTATGATCACCTTAACCTGTTACCATGTTAACTATATTGTCTATAGCTGAGTTTTACAGTGATGACCTCAGGCTGTTACCAAGTACACTGAATCACCTTAGGCTAACACAGCTGGCCTTTTCTGTGATGACCTCAGGCTTTCACCATGAAGACCACACCACCCCTTGGTAAACATAACTGGGGTTTGAAATGATAACTTCTGGATGACATCATGTGATGTCCACAGACTTTTATTATTAAAGTGTGGGGAAAAAAAACAATGCATACAATTATTTAAAGGCTTTATATAAAGTACATATCAAATTCAAACCAAATACAGAATAACTGAACATGAGGAGGAAAACTACAACCATGTATAGTATGTATATGTTTAAACAGTCCAAATCAAAAAGTATTGATTTCTAGACTGAGTTTATGAAAGTCTGTCAACGTTTCCACTGGTTTGAGAGGGTTGATGTTGAGTCCAGGTGTTTTGGGAGGAGGAGAAGCACCTTGTGTCCTGCTAAACAATGTAAGGTCGTCCTCAAATGTCAGGAGTTTGACAGACGTACTATCCAAGGTGCAGCCACTGTTATACAGGAAAACAACAGACCAAACCTGACAACCAAGACTTGGTTCTATGAGACATCGTCCTCTGCTCATAAGCCCTGAGTGTGAGAGGCTCCTATCAGTTAATGTGTGGGTCGTCTTCGAAGCTGTAAAACACAGAATAAGTCAGAATGTCAGATATGAACACACTTTTTGCAGCCACAGTCAGACTCAACATGCAAACTTTGTACAAGCCATCACAAACACACAAGACAGAACACTGAGACCCGCCTCACAAAGCCATTAAACACCTCTCTCTCTCTCTCTCTCTCTCTCTCTCCCTCTCTCTCTCTGTCTCTCTCTCTCTCTCTCTCTCTCTCACTGTTTCTCTTTTTCTCTCTCTCTCTCTCTCTGTGTCTCTCTCTCTCTCTCTCTCTCTCTCTGTGTCTCTCTCCTCTCTCTCTCTCTCTCTCTCTCTCTCTCTCTCTCTCTCTCCCAGCAACACTAAAC